>NW_012103532.1:1385317-1452716 GCF_000951045.1 Mandrillus leucophaeus
CAATTGTGTTTTGAGGAGTCCAAGCATCATTGATTACTTATTTATGTGATTAATCCCCTCAGGAAAGAAGGCACTTGTCCCTATTTTACACGGGAGGAAGCAGAGAGCCCAAGGGATGACTCGCCCCAGTCACACGGCTCATGGACTGATGAACGGCAGAGCTGGCCTCAGACCACAGACAATCTGGGTATGTCCACCCACCTCTGCCAGATTCAATTGCACTGGCCCAGGAAGGGAGGCGAGGGAGTGGGGAGCACATGAGGATGAGGGTTCCCCCAGCACTGGCAGGCCCTTGGGTTCCAGTTGGCCCAGGTGGGGCAAAGCCATGCTGAGGCCAGGGGCGCCCTGGGCCATGCTGGGCCAGACGTCATCCCGTGCAGCTGGGAGGGATGCCTGGGCTCTGGGTCCTGGCTCTCTGTCTGTCTCTGTCATCAGCCTCACACAGGGCACTACTCATCGCCCTCCTCGCCAGTGTGCAGGGCTGCTGCTCCGCGTGATAATGGAACGTGGTGCCTCTTGCCAGGCTCATTCGGCTGGGGGGTGGTGGTGGTGGATATCAGTCAATTTCTGGTGCCCCTTTGCCCGGATGCGAATGTGGTGCCTGTGCACCCTGGGAGAAGAGGCTGGTTGTTGTAAAATGTACTGGGATGTGTTTTAATCAGGTATGGTAAGGTGATAGACATGAAGAAGTCAATGCCATTGAAAGTGTGTTTATTGGCCGGGCATGGTGGCTCATGCCTGTAGTCCCAGCACTTTTGGAGGCTGAGGTAGGGGATCACATGGGCTCAGGAGTTCGAGACCAGCCTGAGTAAAAGAGAGAGATGCCCCCGTTTCTATATTAAAATAATAATAATAAAATAAACATAAAAAAAGAAAGAGTGTTTACTACTCACAGTACCCTGGAGAAGGGGGTGCACCATGCCCTGCAGGCCCCATGGAGAAGCTCCAGGGTCGGGGAGGAGGCAGCTGGAGCTCGGAGGGAACATGGCCCAGAGCCTTCATCATGGTTTCCAAGGGAATTAAAAATGGATAAGGCAGAGTGGACAAGTTCAAGCCTGTGTAGGATTGGATGGACAATCGGCTAGTTTGAATAATTCGGCGGGCTCCGGGCTGTAGAAGTGGTGTCTGGCTGTCTGGCACCTGCCCCTGGCACCTGGGCACTGAGATGAGAGTACCCAGAGTGACTGTGGGCAGGGGAATTATGGGCTTAGCTATGAGAATTGGGTAAAGGAGGCTGGGGATGTGGGCTTTGTGGTGATGGGTTTGATGTGAAAGTCATGCTCTTTGCTATTTCTAGGAATTAGCTAGCCCCGGAAGGGGCAGTTCCTTCAGGATTAACAAGGCCTCTAAAATGTCAAAGCATCGTAAAATACAGAAAGCAAAACTCACGATTGACACAGCTGCCCCATGGGCACCTCGTCTGGGTGTCTTCAGGTTGGGGCCCCATCGACGTTTGCTCCCAACTCTGAGGCTCTGTCATGCCCGGCAGCCTCTCAGGCTTCAGTGTCACTCTTGGGCACACGGGAATCACCAGGCTGAGGGGCACCACGACACGGAGAAGAGAGAGCCATGAGGTTCTCTGCCCGTGAGCCACGCAACTGGGGGCTCCCGTAAGCCTGTCTAGGGTGCTGTTGTCCTTTCCGCCCTGCCCTGGTCTAGAGGCAGAGCCCCCTTATTAAAGACCCACAGGGCTGGCCGGGCGTGGTGGCTGAAGCCTGTAATCCCAGCACTTTGGGAGGCCGAGAAGGGCGGATCACGAGGTCAGGAGATTGAGACCATCCTGGCTAACGCAGTGAAACCCCATCTCTACTAAAAAAATACAAAAAACTAGCTGGGCGGGGTGGCGGGCGCCTGTAGTCCCAGCTACTTGGGAGGCTGAGGCAGGAGAATGGCATGAACCCGAGAGGCGGAGCTTGCAGTGAGCTGAGATCCGGCCACTGCACCCCAGCCTGGGCGACAGAGCGAGACTCTGTCTCAAAAAAAAAAAGACCCACAGGGTCTCCTTGCTCCACACGCTTGGTCTCTGGAATGTGCTCCATGACCTGCCCCCTGCCTCAGCTCCTGCTAAGGCATCCTCTCCCCAGAGCAGTGGGGGCTGCTGGTCTCAACCAGGGTCATTTGGTAATGGGTGGGGACATTTGTGGTTGTCGCCTGCGGAGAGATGGACAGGTTGGGGAGCAGATCGGTTTTATAACCACGGGCACAGGCTAGGAAGGCGAGACGTCTTTCAAGGCACGGAACAGTCACCAGACGTGAAGAACTGTCCCATCCCAAATTCCAACAGCACCCTCGATGGAGAAATGCAAACTCTCTGTGCACGGGACAGCGTTGGGACTTGTTAGGAAACACAGAGGGGCAAACATCGCGGTTAATTTGATTAAATCTCATCCTCCTACCTCAGCTCCTTGCGGGAGAGAAAACTGAGGCCAGGAGTGCCCATGGGAAGTGCTGAGATCACACAGCCATGAAGTCACTGGGCGGAGACTTCAGCTCACACCTATCTCCCTCTGGAGTCTTCAACTGTGACCGCCTCATCCAGAGAACCCTCCGAGTGACAGGGCCCTGTTGGGGGAGGTAGACCCAGGCCCTTTCCCATAGGAGACTCCTTCCATAGCCTGTCCGAGGATGTGACCCTAAATCGTCCCCTCTCGACTTGCAATTGGGTCCCCGCTATGCTGCACTGTGGCTTACGGGGACCCTAAGGGAGTTAAGGGGTGGTTGGCGGGGGTGGACCGAGGGGGATCCGTCCTGGTTCTGGAGCCTCTGAGACCTGCTTGTAAAGGTTGGCTCTGATTTGCTGTGTGACCCAGGGTTGCTGCTGTGCCTCTCCGTGCTCCATTCCTCCTCTGCATCCCCACCTTGCAGAGTTGTCAGGGGCCCCCTCGGGATTGCTACACACAGTGGGATGATCAGGGCATAGCGTGGGCGGCATCCGATGGGGGCCCTGTTGCGGATGATTCACTGTGGGCCTGCTCTGAGCCAAGCCCTGGGGCTGGCACTGAGGACCCAGTGGTGGCCAGACAGGCAAAGCTCTTGTCCTCACAGGTTGCCCACACCCCTTCTGGTGGGCGATGGTTACATACCCCCTGTGATGGGTGGGATTCTGTCTCCCCTACAAGTTCATCTGTTGGAGTCCTAACCCCCAATGCCTTACCATGTGACTGTAACGAGAGACAGGGCCTTTATTTATTTATTTATTTATTTATATTTTTTGAGACAAGATCTCACTCTGTCGCCTGGGCTGGAGTGCAGTGGCACCATCACGGCTCACTGCAGCCTCAGCCTCCCTGGGCTCAGGTGATCCTCCCACCTCAGTCTCCCAGGTGGCTGGGACTACAGGTGTGTGCCATTACATCCAGCTAATTTTTTTTTTTTTTTAAATTTTTCATAGAGACGGGGTCTCCCTATGTTGCCCAGGCTGGTCTTGAACTCGTGGGCTCAAGTGATCCTCCCACCTTGGCCTCCCAAATTTCTGGTATTACAGGCGTGAGCTGCCGTGCTCAGCAAAGACAAGGCCTTTAAAGAGGTAATTAAGTGAAAGTGACAGCATTAGGGTGGGCGCTAATCCAATCTGACTGGTGTCCTTATAAGAGGAAGAAATGAGGACGCAGATACCCAGAGGGGAGACATGAGGACACAGGGAGAAGCTGGCCATCCGCCTGCCAGGCAGAGAGGCCTTGGGACAAACCAGCCCTGCTGGCACCTCCACCTCGGACTTCCAGCCTCCAGAATTGTGAGACCATCAGTTTCTTTTGTTTACCCGCCCCCCACCACCACGTCTGTGGGACTTTGTTACGGCAGCCCTCGGGAACAAATACACCCACAATATATGAATGTGAGTTTGGAGTCGTGAGTGCAGCAGCCCACTAGGAGCTGATACCACTGAAAATACGAGACACCCAATTAAATTTGAATTTCAGATAAACAATGAATAATTGTTTTCGCATACACTGCATGGGACATACTTATTATACTAAAACAATTCACTGTTTATCTGAAATTCAAATTTAACTGGGCGTCCTGGATTTGCATTTGCTAGATCTGGCCACGTGGCCTGAGATGTAAGGCTGCGACTCCCATTCCACAGAGGTTCAAGGACCGAGACCAGCCTGGAAGCCGAGAAGGGGGTGAGAGCCTGAGGCTGCTTCCCAGGCCTGAGCTGCTCTCCCCAAACGGTTCCCATCTCCCACACAAACATATTTATTGGGCTTGATGGCAAACAGATTATGCTTGTCCCAGGAAGGGCAGCTTCAAAGAGAAAACCTTGAAGTCCGGGAAATAATGATGAGGGAGTTAAATTAAAGTGCATAAAACCCTCCCGAGAGATAACGTCAGGGTGAGTTACAGGCCCGATAAGGGACTGGGGGCTTGCAGAGGGGGCTCAGAAAGGTCGCCCAGCGGCGCACAGCAGACCAGGAATCATAAATATGGGGCAAGATGCCCAGCCGGGGTCGCCGGGGTGAAAATATTGGGGTCATTCCAAAAACAATTATCCTGCTTGGTTTGCTCTTCAGGTCTTGTAAATCTTTCACCTTTTATAAAAGATTTCTGGAGAAGGAAGCACTCTGGAAGTCTTAACTGATTTTTGTGGCTGCTGCTTGGTGGTTCTGCTAAAGGAAAACAAAAAGACAAAGAGGAAAATGAAATTACCCAGCATTCTCAAGAGGCACAGGGCTGGGCTGACTGGTTTTCTCTTATTCTTTGGAGAGTTTGGGCTGCCTTGGGTTTTGAGTCCCCCCATTTACAGTCTTGACACCGTTTAACAATTCGTTTGTTCTGTTTTGAAACCAGTGGTAATGGGGCTTTCACTACCCAATGGGCCCTGTTCTGTGAGGCCACCTTGGCAGCCATCTTGACTGGAGGCAGCCATCTTGGCGGAGGCAGTGCTCATTCTGGCCGAAGTGCAGCCACTTTGGCTGATGGGTTCGTGGTGGCCAACACGTACCCAGGCTCGTGTGCCCAGGCAGAGCTCCTGAAGCTGGAGAATGGGTCTAGGCCATGCTTGGCCTCGTGCTCATGGCTCCAGCCGCATCCCCTGCCTTCTTATTGTCTGCCCAAGGGCACCCTTGGCCCAGCCCTGTCCTCTGTGGCTCTGTCTGTGTTCTGGGCTGCTCAGTTGCACCAGCAGAAGGCAGTCATTTGTCCCACAAATGTTTTTTAAGGCTGGGTGTGGTGGCGTGTGCCTGTAATCCCAGCTACTCAGGCGGCTGAGCCAAAAGAATCACTTGAACCTGGGAGGTGGAGGTTGCAGTGAGCCGAGATCACGCCATTGCACTCCAGCCTGGGTCACAGAGCGAGATCCTGTCTTTAAAAAAAAAAAAAAAAAAAAGCAGAGAGAAAAGCTCATGGAGCACCTGCACGTGCCGGCCACTGTGCTGGGCCCTAGTGCCTCATCCTCAGCATCCTCAGCCGAGGGCGCCGTCTTCTAGGTGGCTTTTTCCTAGGAAGGTTTCCCTGTCCCACTCTGCACATGTACAGCCACAAAACCGCTCTCCTCAGAAATCTCCCTCCCATCTTCTACCTCATCTATTTCTCACAACCCTGTGGAGGAGGGATTACTAGCGCGTTTGACAGATGAGGAAACTGAGGCTCAGAGAGTGAAGTGACTGGCCTGGTGTCACACAGATGGGGAGGAGGCAGAGCTGGGAGCTCAACACCGACCTGTACAGCTCCAGAATGGTTCTCTTGGTGTCCCGTGCCTTAGCTGCATGCCCTGGCAGAGTCACTGGGCACCTGAGCCTTGCTCCCCTCATCTGTGCATGGGGTACATGTTCGAGGCCTGCGCGGGGTGCGGGCCGTGCGAGTGGGAGCCGTGCACGCGGGGGCTGAAGCTTGGAGTCCGGAAAGCATTCTAGAGGTGGAAACCAGAGCTTCTCTCTGTGAGTGTGTGAGAAATAGTTTTCCCATTCAGCTTTCATGGTCTGGCAACTCCCACCACAATGTAATTATTCAAATTGAATTAATTTGCTGAGTGGGACTTGGGGCTCCTTCAGGTTCGAGCCAGACTGAGGTGTGGGAGAGGGATAGCAAGGGGGTGGCCAAGTGGCCTGAGAGTATCCCACGGGAACAGCCACCCACCTATTCATTCATGCACGCATGCATTCATTCAACAAACGTAATTTTGTGCCAGGCCTGCTCTGGGCGCTGGGGATGCGGTGAGAGCAGAACAAGTCAGACTCAAGCCCTCCCCAGCCAGAGCTCCTATCCCGGGGCAGGAGACAGATCGGAGCCAGGGAGGCCTGGGAGGAAGCCGCTGCTCTGTGGTCCAGAAGGGTGATGGTGGCACCTGAATGGAGGCAAGAGTGGCCCTGAGGATCCCATGAAAGCATAAGGGGTGACTCAGACTCTGCAAGGTGAAGGGACTTGCCCAGGGTCACACAGTGAACAGGCAGTGGCGCCGGTTTGTCTGACTCCAGAGACCAGGCTGTCAGCCGCCACTGCCGCGGCTCCTGCAACAGCATCGCCTAAGTTGAGTTCTGAGCTACCCCAGCTGTAGACATGTGTGCGTGCACTTCTGCCACAAGCGTGCCTGGGGAAGCTGGTGCCACCCCCTTCTCGGAACACAGTGCACAGTGGCCTGTTGAAGGCTCCGAGGGACCCCGCAGGAGCGACACCTGCCATGTTCAGCGTGGAGTTCCCAGACCTCTGTGGCCATGGAACCTGTTCGGGGATCAGGACACTTTGTAACATGCGTGCTATTCATTGGATATTTGTTGAGTGTGTGCTACGTGCCAGGGACTGATGAGCAGAGCAGGCTTGATCCCTGTCCTCTGGGAGCGGTGGCCTGTGAGGCCCCTTCCCTGGGCCCCACCACAAGGGGGAACCCCAGGGCAAGAAGGCTGCTTGTCCTCCCTGCAGTCCCTCCCCTCTGGGAGTCAGTACTCAGAGGTGGGGCCATGGCAGCTGGGTGGGGGTGGCCCTGGGAGGCCTAGCAGACTTTGGTCTGGAGGCCACGGGCGTCCTCACCACCGGTGTGACAAGAAGGAGACCTAGAAGGAGTGGTGACACCAATCCAGCCCTCAGTGAAAGGGTATGTGGCTTGGCCCTTGGGCCTGGCTGGCTGGATCCTGTGCCTGAGGGCTGGGCTCATAGGGGATTCCCTCTGCTGGCATCCCCCGCCATGGGTTTCCACTCCTGCATCAAAATGCCTTGACATCATGGGATCAAAGCCACCCAGCTCGGCAGTCTCTTCCCCAGATGCTCTCGAAACCAGCCAAGACAGCCCAGGCAGGCTTCCTGGAGGAGGAGGTCCTGGAGTCAGGCCAGAGGGAACAGCCCAGACCAGGCACCTGTGGGGAGGCTACGGGTAGTGATGGTGACAATCAAGGCTTTGGAGAGGGGCCAGAGAGGCCACTTCCAATATTAGCCCCAGCCTTGGCAGCTGTGCACCTTGGGAAAACAGCACGACTCCTGCAGGCCTCGATGTCCTCATCTGTAAAATGGGATAATGACGGACCTGGAGGTGGCCCTTCAGGCCCTCGCCCACTGTGGCCCAGGAGAAGATTCCACGGCTGGCAGCACGGGCCTGGGAGAGGAGACAGAGGGCTGCTCACATTTGCCTTCCCCTCTGAAGAGCGGGACTCGGGAAAATACTCCTTGACCTGAAGAAGCCCCAACTGGATGCTCCTGTGGGTCCGTCACAGACACGACTTTGCAAATCAGATGTGACAGGGAAATGTGTGCCGAGATGGTGGCCAGCTGCTGGGCTGCGGGGGAGGGGCTGCTGAGGGACTCACGGCCTCCTCCAAGAACAGACGCCTCTGCCAGGCCATGCGGAACGCAGGTGTGCGGGGCCGGCCACTCTTGGATTAAAGACACACACACACACACACACACACACAGACGCACGCACCAGGTGCATACACTCAAACATGTGCATGTGTAGACATGCAAAAACTCACAGACACATGCACTCACACATGGTTACATGCACACAATTGCACACACACACTCACAGAGACACACAGACACATCCACACGTGGACACACTGGGAGGAAGTGTTCGGATTGGAGCCCAAGCCAGGGCCAGGTCCATGAATGCCCCTTCCTTCCTTCCTTTCCCCTTTAGATCTTGCCATAGTGAAATGATGCTAAGAACTTCTGCTTTGGGGGGGATTTTGAAGAAATAATTTTAAAAAGTATTTGCACCGTGGTCGGCACCTAGGAACGGCTGAAGAGGCCCGCCCACTCCAGCTGTCCCCTGCCCCTTTCCTCTGCTTCAGGGTGGCTGCTGAGGTCCCTGACTATGGAAGGTGGGCACATGGGTGGCAAGCTGGCCTCCACGTCTGGGAGGTGCGGCGCTGTGGCCGTCCGCCAGGAACTCGCTCTCTGATCGCCCAGGAATCTGTGTCAAGTCACGGAGGGCCCCTCACAGCCTCTGGGTAGGGACACACAAAAGTCCCTCCCCGCAAACCCAGAGACCTCCTTTCCTGACGGGAGAAACCAGCAATGTGAGAGGAGTGCCAAGAACCCCTCTTTCTGTGGTGAGTGGGGGACTCCCACGGTTCTCATGACGGGGACCCTTGGCTGGGGTCTTCATGCAGGTTGACCTCTCAGCCCCTGTGGCCAGGGCACCCGAGCCCAGACTCACCCCATCACACCTCTCCCAGAGAACGGGTTGCACTTGCACCCCAACTCCTCCCCTTGGTGAATTCCTCTTGGGGTTCCTTGCTTCGGAATCTGTCCTCCCCAGGTGTCCTCCACTGTCATCCTCCAGTGGGATCCATCAGGCCCGGGCAGCTTTTCCCCAGGCATGTTCTCAGGCCCGGGCTGTAGACAGGACGTGGGGAGAACGTGTCCACCTCCACTCCCCCAGCTGCCTGCTGCAGACACCTGGTCACCTGGCCACTAGAGGATGGGTCAAAGCCCCAGACCGTGAGTTCCCCAAGGAGGGCTCTGAGTCGGGTCCTTTCTGTACCTCCAGGGCCCTCTCAAGGCCTGGAACAGGGCTGGCATCAGTGGACGTGTTGAACGAGCGCCGAATGCTTACGTTCCTCCTGGGTGGGAACCTACCTCCCACCAGGAAACTGCTCTCATCTTCTCAGCGGCCGCCTGCCCCACTGAGCCCGAGTTAGGAGGGACTCCTCGGGGCTTCCTCTGGGCAGGCTTGGGAAGGGTCCCCGCGTGGTCCCCAGGTTCCCCCAGCATCCTGCACTTACGCAGCTCCCTCCACCGGTGCCTTCCCCTGCCGGGATGCAGACACTCTTTATAAATCTCAATTAACGAGCCTGCTGCAGTCACAGACACTGGTTGGAGCCCAAACTGTGGCTCATCTCTGTCGATCAATGCATCTAACCCTGCCCTGAAAGTGATGAGAAGGCAGAGCCATGCATCTAACCAGATTCTTTGTGTCCACAATGTACATTTCTTGTTCTGGTTAACAACTGTGGACCACTGGCTCCCGCTGTGCCGGGCCCTCCCTGTGTAGGATCTCAGTGGATCCTACCAGCAGCCCTGCGAGGAAGGCTATTTCTGTCCCCATTTCACAGATGGGTCCTCAAAGAGATTGATAAATTCACCCAAAGACCCTGGCCTAGGGACTCACGGTGCAGCTCAGCCCAGGTTGGTGGGGTGTGTGCCCCAGGCCTCAGCCTCCTGAGTCCAGGGGGCATGAATCCTCCAGCCTCACCTCCCCGAAAGGCAACTGTGAGCACCCCTCCCCACCATTTCAGGGCCTTCCCCTGGCTGTCCTTGGCCTAGTCCCAGGAGGAGGGGCTGGACTGACAGAAGGAACGGGAGGCTGCACCTCATGGGCCAGGCCTGGGGACTCACACACACCGTGGGGGTCCCCGCATCGTCAGGTGATTGATATCTCCTAGGAGCTGGGGCGGGGTGCAGATCAGTCAAAACAAAACAGAAATGATGGTTCACCAGCACTTCAGGAGGCTGAGACAGAAGGATCACTTGAGCCCAGGAGCCTGAGACCTACCTGGGCAACAGGGCAAGACCCTCGTCTCTACAAAAATAAAATAACAAAATTAGCCAGATGTGCTGGTGTGCACCAGTGGTCTCAGCTACGTGGGGGGCTGAGGTTGGAAGATCACTTGAGCCTGGGAAGTCGAGGCTGTAGTGAGCCATGATCGCGCCACTGCATTCCAGCCTGGGTGACAGAGTGAGCCCGTCTCCAAAAAAAAAAACCCCAAAACAAACACAAAATGTGGTTCAGCTAGCGGAGGCTTCTCTCACCCAGATGCACAGACAGGGGTGACATTCTAGCCATCACAAGTATGTCCGTTTTGTAAGGGGCATGACAAACCTTGTCCTCAAATCCACTTAGACAAGTAACAGCACTGGCTTAGCTCCTGTAACTCAAGATTTATGCGCAGGCTCCATCCCAGCAGCCCAGCGGGGAACTTTACTTCCTCCTCTCAGGGAACCTGCCCCATCAGAGTGGTGTCAGGACTCTCAGGCAACGCCGAGGCTGGGGGGCCCTGGTCCCTGAGTCAGCTGCTGGCGGGTTGCTGTGGGAGCAGGACCTGGGCCTGCCCATGGCTCCTGTGGCCCGGGACCCTCTCTGCTCCCAGTCCTGCCAGGACCCCTCCCTGCTGCCTCTCTGCCAGCCCTAGCACTCACATGTCACCACTGGCTCTCAGCAAGGCCAGCCAGTTCACCCTGGAAGTCACTTCCTCTGGGGAGCCAATAACCTCTTTTCCTGTGAATTCACCCAAAACACCTGTGCATGAGCTCTAACCTTGGCCCCATTTTGGGCAAGGAGACTGGCACGGATCAGCACGACAAAGTCCCCTGCCGGCAAGTGGCAGCACTAGGATCTGAGCCCAGGGTGTGCAACTGCAGAGCCCCTGTCCCTGGCCCCTCAGCCGTCTGGGCGTCTCCCAGCCTGGGCTGTGCAGCAGATCCTCAGGTCCCCCAGGGACGCCACCAATCATAGCCACGTTTCCCAGCAGGAAAACCAAGACATTTGATATCTCCCCACGATTCCAGCGTTTGTCCAGAAGAGTAACTCTCAAGATGAGGTGGGCACGGAGGCTTGGGGTAACCTTGCTTCTAGAACTTTCCCTCGTAATTTACAGCCTCCCCCAGCCCTTTTCTGCAATGCACATCAGCTAAGCCCTTAAAATAGTCAAGGGCTTGAAGAACGCTAAAAATGTAATGTATGTTTAAAGGGTATTAAATTCTAAACTAAAATTTACATGGAAATATGACATTAAAATATTTTTAGCTTTCAGGAAGCTGGGGGCTGGAATGCTATAATATAGACAAATTTTATCATTTTAGAAAGAATTAGCCTCAGTATTTCTTACATTCATGGAGTTAATGCATAAAGATGTGCGTCCTGCCTGGGGCTACTATGTGGAGGCAGGAAGGGGTAGGGAGGGGAGAGCCGGCAGTGGGGCCCTTGGAGGGAGGGCCAGGTCTCACGTGGGTCCCACGGCTTCCCTGGAGGGCTGGGGCTGCCCCAAGGCCTGAGGTCCTGCGACCAGTGCATTTGGGGTGAGGGCCTGGGTTTCCCTAGCGCATGCCAGGCCCGTGCACATTATTATTTACTTCCCATGCCACTCCCTGGAGGTGGGATTCTCTCCCAGTTAACGCAGATGAGAAAATGGCTCAGAGAGGTTGAGTCATGGGTCTGTGGTCACACAGCACAGAGGTGGATTTTCATTCCTTCTCCAGACCCTGAGCTCAGTCATCAGTCTTGGTGCTGTTTGAACATCCACTGCCCGTCTCCTGGGAGTCTAGGGGATCTGGCTCCCAAGACGGGGGCAGGTCGTGAGCGGCACAGAGCCCACAGTGAGAGGCTCTGGGGTGAGACTCTGGGCTCCTCCACCTGCCAGCTGTGAGCCTATGACCCAGCGGGTGGCGAGCCCATCTGCAAAGCCCTCAAATGCCAGAGGTCAGGGACCAGGGAGGCCGTGGGACTTGGTGGTCACAGCAGGGGGTGCAGATTGAGCGACTGCCCCGAGGACTTCCCAATGAGAGGAGCCTCTTACTATCTCTACTTTACAGATAGGGAAACTGAGGCTCAGAGAGATTAAAGACAGTATCCTCAACACCAGTCAGGCTTGCCAGGGGGAGGGTCAGGATTCCTACCCCAGGCTATGTGGCTTCAGGGCATCGCTGTGTCCTGGGGGCCTCTGGAGCCCCCAGACCTCCTGGGTGGTGGCCGCCAAGAGGCCCATCGGGCAGCCCTTTCCAGCCCGGCTGCAGGCACGGATGCCGGGGCAGGAGAGGGGCTCAGGCAGCCGGCTCCAGCCCCAGGAGAAATCCAGCCAGGGCAGGGGGGCTGGTGTGGGCGGAAGTGACCACTCACTGCCTGGCGGGCACCCCCTGGCCGCCGCACCTCCGGGAGGTCACTCATTGGCAGTTAAAAATCTATTGTGACTTGTCAGAAAAATGAATAAATGGGCACATTATTTTTTCATTCCAGACCTCAGCATCTGTTTGTCTAATCAGGAAGGAGAGTGGGGAAGTCGGCCAGGGCTGCCGCGCACGCTTTATGCAAGTTTTCCTCTGTCAGAGGAGTTTAAATGGGTAATGAACAGGCCGTGGTGATTTGAAATATAATCCCATTATGCTGACGAGATTACTGGGCTTCGAGACTTCACAAATCACTCTTAGGGCTTTTATTGAGAACATGGAACACCGCCCTGTTGGGATTTTGCATTTAGGCAGAGGTGTTTGGTGGGAACACAACGTGACGGGTTTAACTCTTTCCTTCTCCCTGGCCGCTTTCCGAATAGCAGGGGCCTCTGAAAGGGGCTTCCATGGGGCCTTCAGAATCCAAGGTGTTTAGTCCCCAAGGGACAGAGGCCCAGAGGGGCTGGGAGACGGCTGGGTGGGGGTGGGAGGCCAGAGAACAGGACCCTGGGCCAGCTCCACCACTTTCCAATGGCACGGCCTCAGTTTCCTCATCTGTAAAATGGGAATTAGGTGGGCATGAGAATAATGGAGAAAACAATTCATAACTAACATGAGCTGCTCAACAGCAGGTGGGAGGCGGGCGCTGATGAAAGAATAGAAAGTCCTCATGTGCAGCCTGGCGCGGTGGCTCACGCCTGTAATCCCAGCACTTTGGGAGGCCGAGGCGGGTGGATCACGAGGTCAAGAGATCGAGACCATCCTGGCCAACATGGTGAAACCCCGTCTCTACTAAAAATACAAAAATTAGCCGGGCGTGGTGGCGGGCGCCTGTAGTCCCAGCTACTCGGGAGGCTGAGGCAAGAGAATCACTTGAACCCAGAAGGTGGAGGTTGCAGTGGGCCAAGACTGTGCCCGGTAACAGAGTGAGACTCCATAACAACAACAACAACAAAAAGTCCTAACATGCTCCAGTTTGTCACGTGGGGTGTGTCACTGAGGCCACACGCAGCAGCATTTAAGGGGTAGGCAGATGGGTGTATTCATTTGAATAGCTGTGTATTTATTTTAATGTGCATCAGAACACATATGCAGCACACCAACCCCACGGCTTCATGGCTGTTCTTGCTTAGGATGGCTAAGGCAGAGAATCACGTTAGCCTGAATGGTAAAGGGAAAACATTAAATCATAGATGAGGTGCCACCTCGGGGTGGGGAGCCTGTGAACGGTGATGTTGGGGAGCATGGAGTCACCTCTTGGTGGCAGATATTACAACTGTTCCCAAACGTCTGTGCCCTTCAATGCCCGGACGGTGGTGCTGCCTGTCCTCTTGGAGTAGGCGGCACCGTACGGTGGGTTCTGGCCGATGGGATGTGTGTGGGAACGAGAGGTGCCCGTGTCTCTTTCCAGCCTTAGCATTTTGCCATTGCTGCCCTGTTCTCTGGCCCTCCTGCCCCGGTCCCAGTCCTTGTGGAAGCCCCCGGAGGTCATGGAGACCCACAGCTGGCTTCGTGTGGAGAGAGTGAGCCTCTGCTCCGTGAAGCCGCAGCACAGCCTGGCCAGGCCTGGCCAGGAACTTGACGCCACCCTCACCGTGCCCCTCTGAAGGCGCTGGTACTGTCTCCCTTTAACAGAAGAGGAAACTGAGGCTCAGGGAAGTAGAGTAACTCACCCAAGGACACACCCACTGGGAGACAGCGCTGGCGCTTCATCCTCCTGGCCTTGGCTTAACAACCCATCTTGTCACAGGAGTCTTGGAGCTCCAGGAGGCGAAGGGGCTTGTTCAAGTCAGAGGATGCGCAGAGGTCCATGAAGAAGCTGAGAGGGGCTCCCTCCAGCAGGTGGGTAAGGATCCTACATGAGTGTCCCCAGCCCCCACCGGCCTACCCAGGCTGTGCCTTGTACCTCAGGCCTTTGCCCACTGCCCTCTCCTGCCTCCCTGGTACCTTCCAGGTGCACGTGGGCGGCCCGCATGCAGTTCACAGTGGTGTGGCCAGAGGCCACTCGCCCCCAACTCTTGGCCTGTGTTGACGGCCGGGTTTGGTCTTTGCTCGCCCTGATGTTCTGTAGTCCCTGATCTGGGGAAGCGGGGGGCCCTAAGAAGCAGCTGGCAGGTGTTCAGGGACATGTCGGGGGTGGGGATCACCTCCCAGCCTTTTAATCCATGCAGGGGAGACACAGAGAGACATCCCTGTGGTCCCCATACAGCTGAGTGGCATCTGAGGCGTGGTGCACTCTGGTCCTGGGGGCCTGGATAGGAAGTGTCTGGAGGCAGCTGCCGGCTCAGGGCCAGGGACGGGAATGTGCTGTGCCAAGGCCGGCGATGCAGGGCTACAGGTTGGACCTGGGCCTCAGAGGTGGGGGCAAGTATGGCCCAAAGCAGGCAGGGCCTGCTAAGAATGATCAAACTGGCCAACAAGGGAAAGTGCTGAGTTGAGCAGCAGTGAGCGCTCCACTGCCAGAGGCATGCAGGCAGAGGCCGAAGTGGGCTGAAGTGTCTCTGGGCTGGGCTAGATGAGCTCACAGCATTCTCAGCTCTTACCACCCTCCCTCAGAAGCAGAGAGGCTCTGGCAAAGATTGGCAAACAGAAACCCCTGGAAGCAAAGCTGGGCTCCCACGATGCTGAGACATTTAGGACATGCTTTAGGAGGGTCTGCGGGGTCCTCTAATCCAGCACCTTCATTTTCAGCTCAGGAAAATGAGCGCCCAAGAGGAGGGAACCAGCTTGGAGCCACATGGCTGCCACCTGTGGAGGGCAGAGCCCAGTGGTTAAGAGCAGGGCTACCGTGTCCGCCAGTCATTCACGGTGAGTCTGGGGCCAGTGAAGTGGCCCTTCCAGTTCTCGAGTCCTGACCCCTGAAATGGAGGTGGTGATGGGACCTGACGGAGGCAGCCTGTACGGGTTTCGTTACTGCGTGTTTATAGATGGCAGCACACAGCAGGCCCTTGGAAGAGGAGGGTGGCTCCCAGGGGCCAGCGAGGCCAGGGCTCCCGGGACCCACTGCCCAGGCCTGCCAGGCAGCCCACACCTTGCAAGTCCTCCACCGAGTTCAGAGGCCCAGTTGTGAATTATCATCAACGCTGTGACTTTTAACATTGTCTTGGGCAGGGGCCACACCGGGGCCAGGTCAGGGGACCTGGTGGAAAGCAGAAGTGGGGTCCATCAGTCACTTCCGTTATCTCGGGTGTGCCGAGCTCCTCCTGCCTTGCCCAGCCCGTGCCGGGGAGAGTGTGAGATGCCTGTGTCCTAGAGCTCACGGTCCTGTCTTTAGAGATCTAGGTACAGGGTGGGGGAGAGGGGCTGAGGAAAAGCTGAATGTAGTCTCGATCAGTGCTGGGCCTGGGCGGTGGCTGCTGTGTTCCCTTTCCACTTTTCCTTCACCCCGCCATGTATTTATGTAAACTGAGAGTGTCGCATTTCACGGTAAGAGAAGGGTATTGATTTTGTGGCTGAAAGAGGTGATGATTTTGGTGTCACCCCTGAGTGAAGAGGGCCAGCCTGTCGTGCTTAGCACCGAAGAGGCCTCTGTGCATTTCAGAGATGTTGCTTCCTCATCTACTGCCAGCAAATGCCACCACCCAGCAGGCTCCAGGCAGTCATGGTTTTCGGCAGCACGTACTCCAGACTTCAAGAATTCAATGCAACACGCAAAAGTGGGTATTTATACGACTTTTATTTTAATATCATTTTAATATTGAATATGTCACAAGATTTAATGACCAAATTAGTCATTTACATTTTTCAAAGATATCTAAATATAAAATTGCTAAAAATTCAAATACAGATAGCAAGCTACAAATATTTCTTTTAATTCTGGGTAGGGGGTAGGAATGGAAGACATTAGAAAAGGATGCTCCTGTCGGCTGAACAAAGATCAGAATGAAAGAAGAATTCATCAACATGACCCCTTGCGCAAAGAAATACACTCAGCTTTGAGATGCTGTTTTAGACGCATCTCTTCCTGTACAACAATTTAAAAAATGTTTCTAATGCAGGTCCTCAGTGACACACCGGTCCCCGGCCCCGGCTGGGGACAGTAAGAAAGGACGTCGCCACAGGAGGGGCACTGAAGAGGCTGTCGAGGACCGCAGAGGCATCTGGTGTGGCCAGAGGCGTGGTGTCAGGGGCGTCTGATCCCTTGCCTGTTCCCACCCAGGGAGCCGGACGGCACGGACACAGGTCTCCCTCCGCTCACCCCCTCCCTGAAACGTGAGAAACAGCAGCTTTCCGCCTGCTTGAACAAGGAGGCAGGCACTGTAAGGAGAAGAGGAAAGGGGAATGCGGCCCCTTCCAAGGCAGCGAAGCAGAGAAAATTCCAATCCTGGGAAAATCCACATGCAGGTGGAACTGCCAGCTGAAACCTACACTTGCTACTTAAGAAACGGAAAGACATGTCTGGCCAGAAGCGCGGCCTCCGCACCAGCCATCGCCCTCCTCCGGGCACCCCGCACTGTCCACACAGCTCCTGGGCTCTGAGGTCAGAAGCTGGGGTGTGCTGAAGGGGAAAGTGACACGGCCTTGGACACACCACCAGGTCTCTGTTCCTAACTTTTAGTAAGACACTACCCTCGAAGCAAATGCACTCATTTAAACAAATGGCATAGTTAAAACTATTGACTAAGACCTAAACATTTCTTCTGAGAAATCGAACCATAGCTTTTCCAATCTGCCTGTTCAATATGGGAACAGATTTTAGAGAATAACATAATCAATCCTCCGCCCCAAAGAATGGTCCACCATACCAACCATGATGAAGAGTACACCTGTTTATTAAAAGGAAAACCAGAAATGTACATTTTTATTCTTTGTTTGCTTTAAGAAATTTGATCAAGTTGCAAGGAAATGTGTGGGCACAGCTCTGTACATCCTCGGGCAGGGTGGCAGGCAGTGAAGGTGGCTGGGTGGCACGAGGCTCCTCTAGGGGGTGGTCTGGCCCCCAGGCATCACTCATCAAAGCTACTGCCAAGCAGGTTTCCGCCCCATGGCAATGTCCCCAGCACTCCCTCCTAGGGGGCCCCCCAACACCTTCTCCGAGGGCCCGCCTGCCCTGTGCCAGTGAGCAAGGAGCTGGCCTTCCCCCGAGGACTTCAGGACACTGGGTGGGCTCTAGGGCACTTGGCCCTGGCAGGCAGGCTCTGAGCTACGGAACAGATTGAGGCTGGAGGCCAGTGTCACTGCTGCCCGGATTTCTTCTCCTTCTGGAAGCTGAAGCTCGTACGTCTGTTCAGTTTTCTTTGTTTTTGAGCAAAGTAGTCAGCCCGGGCAGTGCTTGCTCGCGATTCCAGGATGTAGTTAACCTAGAAGCAAGAGCACACAGCCTGGTCACCTTGCCAGCCGCTCCCTACTCACCCAGGGCATAGGAGGGGGTGGCAGGGAAGGCCCTGACCTAGGCCAGGTGCCTCAGGGCCAGGTGCTGTCGTGTGGAAGGAGTCCAGTCATCACAGCAACCTGGCAGCTGCTGGGCCCAGAGCCGCCGCTCTACGATGGGAAAACAGAGGCTTGGAGAAGCCAAGTGGCCGGCCTGTTCAGGCTTCCCAGTCGGTGAGCGGCAAGCTCTCCAGGTTCCGGAGTCCGTGCTCCCTCCTGGCATGAGCCACTCCCGGAGGACTGTGCCCTGGGCCGCCTGGCTCTGCCTCTCACCTGCTGTGTGACCTGGACATGCACATAACGTCTCTGAGCCTGCCTTTCCCTGTGTGAAGGCCGAGAACATAGGGATGAAAAGCAAACCAAGACAGGCCCTCCATCCAGCCTCCCACCAGCCAGGCGCAGAGCTTCCCACTACAGTGCTTCCTTCTGGGCTCATGAGCGCCCGGCCAGGCAGGGCTCCCTTGACAAAAAGGAAAGAGGCTCAGAGAGGGAGGCCAAAGTGTCCTAGGCCACCCGGCAGTCAGGCTGAGAGCCGTGAGAGGGCCTGTGAGAGCCCTGTGTGAAGGGCGGGGCTGCTGCTTCCACAAAGCCCTGGGAGTCTGCCGGAGCCACATGTGCATCTCCCACTCTGTGTAGCAGCTGCACCGCCAGGCGCTTCCCCAGCACTACAGCCCTGAGACTTGGTCCTGGCCCTGGGGAGCCTGCTGCCTGGTGAGTGAGTGTCCAGCAGCAGAACCAGCACTGCAGCAGGCAGAGGAGCACCAAGGAATGGGGCTGAGTATCAGGGAGGTGCGGAGGAGGGAAGGCTTCCAGAGGAAACGAGTGAGCTGGCTTCAGAGGGACACACAGGAGTTTCTGAGTACACAATAGGGAGGAGAGACGCAGCATGCATCAAGGCACAGCAGGGGCACACTGCAGGGGAGTGTCCCTGGAACTGCGAGAGCTTGGCTGGCTTCGTGAAATGAGGTGGGGGGGAGCCAGGGAGGGGTGCTACAGTGGGATGCACATGCCCCAGTGCAGAGGACAGCCTGTGCCTGGGCAGGGGTGGCAGCAGCAGTGTGAAATCAGTGGTGGCAACTGGCACTGCTCGGAGTGCCTTTCAGTGCCCATGGAATCTTCACAATAACCTTGAGACAGACGCCACTGTCATCCCTATGCACAGGTGAGGAAGTCAAGGCCAATGACAATAATGTCATTTAGTCAAGGTCACAAAGCTAGAAGGTGTTAGGCGCCTGGCAAACACCCCTTCCCGCTTTGCAGCCCCTCACCTCCTCTGCTCCTCTGGCTGGGGCTTTTGGTGAACAGACGCTCTCTCTCTTCACCTGCAAGTATCTAAAAGTTATGACTAGAAGGCCGAATATTTCTGACAAGAGAGGCCGGCCACTGCCTCTGCTGATTCTACTCTGAGGGCCGTGTGTCCTGTGCCAGAGGGAAAGGAGCTTCTGCTGACTCCGAGAAGGAACCAGAGCGCTCCCGGGAGAGGCAGCGCGACATGGCAACGCCTCAGATGGCCGAGACTTAACACTGTCCCTCCCAACTTTCTGCTCTGCTGGTTGGAGCAGCAGGCGTTAAAGGCTGGTGCGTGAGTACAGAAGGCCTGACACACTCTGCCCGCTGCCTCGCCAAGTTACCAGCTGAGAGCAATAAATCATGAGGACCGCAGGGCCAGGTTGATGATTTGGGACAATACAATGTATGGAAATAAGAGGTTTTATTCATTCTTAATAAAAGCAATCTTGGATTATATTGTTTGCACACTTAGCCAACCTAGTGTTTTCAGTGTATTTTTGGCACATATAACTTGACAAAAGCATTTTAAAATGATCCTTAACAAGCCAACTATTTCCCAAATTTATTATCTTCAGTGCTTTGTGATAATCACATAGATAATTTTAATGGAAGATTAATGTAATAATCAAAAGATAAAAACGCCCTTTGGTCTGCCATTAGCTGGTTAATATGCTGTGGCTTAAACTTGCACAATTTTATGCACTATAGAGTGTTTCACTTTCAATGCAGTTTACAGCTTAAGGCATAAAAATATAGGGAGTTTTCATGGTCAATAAAGCCACAGCCTCCATCACTCGATCACGAGAAGAACCTGATTTGAAGAGCCCGACAATTCCTCTGAGATTCATGTCAAAGCCTGTGGAATTAGGGGCCACCCACGGCTTAGCTCAGTGACATCTTGGTGGGAAGAGGGCGGCTCTGGAGCTTCTCGGGGCCAGGTTCAAGTAGAGGCTCCACCCTGGTGTGCTCTGTGACCCCGGGCCTCCATCTCCTCGTCTATAAAACAGGGACAATGTCTACATTCTGGAGGGCGGTCAGGAAGATTAAACAAGATAATGGACATAAGATGTACTGCATGTAGCTGGTGTTCAATAAATGGGAGATGTTCATATTTCTACAAGCGCAAAAAGCTCGATGGAGGCTTGCTTGTTCATGATCGTTTATTTGACATCAGATTGGGGCTCTTATTTCGTCCCCTCAATTTCCATCTAAGCTCTCATTTTATGTAAAATTCCTGAATTCTAGAACAACAGCATGCATTACTAGAGTCTAAACTGACCCCTGAAGAGCTTCTGATGACAACAACATTTCTGCCAAGTTCCAGGACACACGGCTGGCTTCTGTTGCTTGGTACTGATGCAAAGCTCACAAAGACACACTCATGACACTGCAGGAATGGTGGATAAAACTAAGTATTCCAATTGCTATAAAAATCAGAGATGGGGCCGGGCGTGGCGGCTTTTCCTGTCTGATGCTGATGCCTGTAATCTCAGCACTTTGGGAGACTGAGGTGGGCAGATCACTTGAGGCCAGGAGTTCGAGACCAGCCTGGCCAACATGGTGAAATCCCGTCTCTACTAAAAATAGACAAAAATTAGCCAGGCGTGGTGGTGGGTGCCTGTAATCCCAGCTACTCAGGAGGCTGAGGCAGGAGAATCACTTGAACTCGGGAGGTGGAGGTTGCAATGTGCAGAGATCATATGACTACACTCCAGCCTGGGCAACAGAGTAAGGCTCTGTCTCAAAAAAAAAAAAAAAAAAAAAAAAAAAAAATCAGAGGTGGGAGAAGTACTATCTCATCTTCCATCAGGATCATGATCATTAGCTCTAAGTAACTCAGGCCTGGGTATGCTATAACTCTTCTGGAGTCTTGTGCATGATGCAATATTTCTACAAATATTCTGATATGGAAACAGACACCTTAGGGAAGGTGACAGGCCTCAGGGATTCTGCGGAGAGGCATCTGCTTCGAGGGAGCGTTTGGACGTGTAAAATGATTTCTCCGCACTTGATCTTCCACAGTCTCATACTGAAGTCATAAACCTGTGTTTCTGTCATCAATCTGCTGTTGTGAAAATTATTTTGATGTCAAACACAGGATTATAATTTTACTAGAATCCTTCTCAAGTCTTGAATATTTTAATGCTGGCTATAAAAAAAAAAGTCCAGCCCTTATCGGGGTAATGGAATATTTCTCTGCCAGGTCCCTGAACACTCTGCACAAGGTGCCTGTGCTGTCTGTGATGCTCCAGTGGGCAACTCGAAGCTCGCTGGCTGCAAGCACTCCCATGCAGGCCCTGTGTCCCCACTCCTTGGTCCAAGGGGGCCTCTGATCAGGGTGGTCTATGAACCCTCTATCTTTCATCCAGCTAATCATGCTACTCTGTCCCTGCTCCAAACTGTCCTTCCAGCTGCTCTTTTAAATTGTCATCTACTCCTTTTGAAAATCTTTTGCAGCCATGGGGAATGTGTCTCAATATATTCCTGGACCGCAGTTCTATTTCGTTGAAATCTCCCACTCAACTCTTAGGTCATGCACATCTGGGGAATTAAAACACAAGTCTGACATCTGTCAAATCTGGGGGCAAGTTCTGGTTCTGCCAGCTTACCAGAGTCATGATCCTGGCTTTGCTACTTTATTCCTGAGCCTCACTTTTCATCTGGGAAATGGGAACAACTTTATCTCATGACCTCACAGAGCTGTGAAGATGCACTCTGATGGGACACGCAGAACCTCTGGCCCAGGTCCTGCACTGGGCAGTCCCTCAGCGTATCTTTGCTATTTTTGCTATTATTTGATGACTTCAACTCTTAAGAAGAGACTGAATGATAACTTACATAGGTTTACCATGTCTCATCTGACTTGTACTCTAGAAGCCCTGGTGGGGTGGGGTAGCATAGGTACAATGATCCCCACTTTACAGGTGGGGACACTGAGGCCCAGAAAGGTGATGTGACTAGCCAGGATCACACAACTAGGGGTGGGGGAGCCCTCTCTGGTCCTCACCGCTGCTCTGCCACAGCAGCTGCTTTTCCTATCTGATCAACCCATGGAAGATTTGGCTTGAAGAAAGGATTCTCTGCTTGGGAGGGGCTGAGACCCCTAGGTTCAGGGCTACGCAGAGTGTGGTGCTCAGACCAGCGGCCAAAGCAGCACCTGGCGCTTCTTGGAAACGTACCATCTTGGGTCCTATCCCAGACCTCCCAAATCCACAAGACCCCTGGAGCTTCCCATGCCAAGCAGAGCTCCCCTCAGCCACACTCCACTCTGCAAGGCCCTGCATGGCCTAGCCCCACCAGCCCCCTAGTCCCCTGTGCCTGCCTTGCCTCAGCCCATTCCCAGGCTGCCTGTCTGTGGTGCTTCCTCTTTCCTTACCTGGTCAACATTTGTGCCTTTTCAGTCATCCTTCAGGGTTCAGCGCTCCCTGCCTCCACACCTCCACCCCAAGTCAGTTTACTGTGACACACCCACACCTTTGAGACTAACAATCTCTTTGTAATTTTCTGTTTTATGCCTGTTTCCTCTGGTAGAGGAAAAGCTCTCCAGGGGCAGGGACAGAATCTGTCACTGTGGCATCCCAGGCCCTGGCCTGGCACATGGAAGGTGCTCGGTGAGTATACTGTTAAGGTATGGTGACATACAAGTCTAGCAGAAAGTTAGGTATGTTTAGAACAGGTTGCTAAAATCACCTTGAGCATAATTAAGGTATCTTCAAAACAATAATAATTTCCTCAGAGTCTGCTCTAGGAGCTTCAAGGAGCTCCTGACAATAGTTGCAGGAAACTAAACAGTACATAAAAGGAATAAACAAATACAGGAAGAGCCAGGGTTATCGGGGTTGGGAGGAAACTGAAAAGGGTCCTGCTTTGACTGAAGCAGATGCAGAGCAGCTGACCTGGGGCTGGTGTGGCCCCTGGCACAGGCACTCACCCCTAGGTGGCTGGCAAGCTGTGATGCTCCTCCTCTGCCAAACTGGGCCCGGGAGCCTTGTATAGAGCTGCGGAGTGGGTGGGGCTGCGGCCATGCCCGAAACAGTCAGAACAGAAGCTGGACCCACCTACCCCGTCTCTGGTTCAAGAAGGAACACTTACCTTGAGCACAATTTCATTGACGGTAGCAGCGTCCGATTCAAAGTAGAGGTGTTTATAGTCGTGATTGCTTAGATATGTGAGTTTAAATATTGCGTGACCTGCAGAGAGAGAAAACTGTGTTGAGGGGTTCTGGTGAGTTAACTACGGTGGGGGCCTCCATATGTTCTCCCCTATCATTCCAATTTGAGCGAGAGCAAGTGAAGGCTGAGCAGCACCTAGTCTTTCCAGGAGTAGTTCATTTTCTCATTACAGGCTGGGTATAAAATAGACAATGAAAAAATTTTGAAAAGACTCAACAGCCAGTTAGGTCCCGTTCCACTCTGGAATGCATTCAGGGGAATGCCACGTTAGGAAGGCTTTATGGAACTGCTGCTATATGATAATTACACGGAAAAGGTGGCGTTTTTAAGGGAGAAGGCTAATTAACTCCACATTATTATTCTAAAAATACACTAACTGTGCTTAAAGTCAGATAAATGAGCAATAGGAAGGAGAAGGGTCACTAGCCATACTATTATGAGGCTGCTCCCACAGCCTGGGCTCCTGCTGGGAGGGGACTCCTGCCTGGAGAGGGGGAATCCCAGGCTTAGACTTTGCTTGGAAGCTGCTCCCAAAGGCCTCAGGTCATCTCAACTCTGGGAGGACGGGGGCAGGGCGGGGGCTATGGAAAGCTGGCACTTCACAAAGCGACCGACTCTAGGGGGCAGAACTTCTGAATATAAATCTGATCTAGGTCCCCATTCTCCAGGCCCTGTCCCACCACTTTCAGGATGATACTGTCATTTCTGGGACTGCTTCCTGGTCTAGCCTCATCTCACTCTGCTGCCCCGACAGGAAACAGGCTGCCAGGGCGCTGCACACTCCCACCTGCGACACCAGTCTCTCCACAGGTTCTTCCCCAAGCCTGGGATGTCCTCTCTCACTGACCTGGATGGAAAAGACCTGCTGATCCTTGGTGGCTCAGCTCAGCTGGCGCCTTCTTGGGTGAGTCTTCAGAACTACACTTCTAGGTGCACTTCTTGTGTGGGTCTACCACATGGTACCATGGCTCTCCAAAGGAACCTGCTTGTCTTATCGTAACTGCAGCCATGGCTACATTACCTGGGCCTGTCCTTTTGTGTCTAGACAGGTCAATCAGATTCCCTCTTCTAAATGGAGACACAGATGCTGGGCTGTCTAAACTGGCACAAGGACTCAGAATAAGATGAGGGGCTTTGGGACTTCCAGTCTCAGGCCCATGGAGACTGCCCCGGCCTATCGGCACTGTTATCCTTGGGTTCTAGGAGACCCCTGTGGCCTTCCAAGAAATTCTTCTTTCTCCTTAAGCTACTGAAGGTGGTTTCCATTACTGGCAAGCAAAGGAACAGCGCCCAAGAGAGACACGTAGTCAGTACTCAGTAAACCTTCCCAGACCAAGGAATAGCAGGCGACATCTCTAATACGAAGGCCTCCTGCAAAATGCCCAGAAATGACCTTCCCTAGTCTTTCGACAGACCTTAGTGCCTGTAAGATTAAAATTCAGCATATCCTTTCTATTAGTCCTTCTCATCCGTTGTCCTTTTAATTGAAGCAGCGGCTGGTCATAGTTATTAATTAATAATATATCACCCACATTACTGTAAGTTCACCTCTTTCCCGGAGAAATCTTCTTGGGGACTTTATTTACAGTAGCTAATTTTTCAGATCTCCAAAAATAAACTGATATATGTTGTACATTTGTGGCCAGAAAAGTTGAGCCACTGGTATTTTATCCTGGAAACATCATTATGATGTACTAATTGTGACTATAAATCCTAAATTGAAAAAATTACCTAATAATTTCTGAAAAACCTCACTTTCAGACATTTGACAAATTTAGCCTGATTCTAAATCATGGTAGTAAAATGTTAGCATTCCTGACTGGAAGCTAATCATTCTGTTAAGATATAAATTCTGTGTTGCTAATAAGGAGGTGGACCTTACACAGAGGCATCTGTGTGTGCGTCTGTATATATTCACATTCACAGGATCTACCCCACATCAGAATCTTGTTGGTGACATTCCTGTGTGGAGGAACAATGCGGGCACGTTTGTTGGCCATGCTGTGATCAAGCAGAGCCATCTACAAAGGACACAGGGCTGTGAAGGACAAAGAGACACCCCCTCCAGGAGGCCTTCCTGCTGACACCTGGCCACGACAGACAGACACCAGGGCCTGGGGCTACAAAGAACCAGAAGGTCTTAGGGAGACCTGCAGACCCGAAGCTTCGGGGTTCACTGACCACTTTGATAAGACAGCTTATGGACTATCCACACCACCTGCTCCTGCTTGTCACTGACAAAACCAAACCAAACCTCAAAGCACTACAGCATGTTTTGCCTGAGCTACTGAGACACTGTTAAAAAGGTTTCCTGCACTTTAAGCAGAGCCCAATCTATACATAGCACATGTAGTATGCAGTCTGCACGGCCCAGGAGCCTCAGAGAGGAAGCTTTGACGCTGTCCCCTTGGGACTATGGTGCCTATGAAGCATGTCAATTGTGGGCTGACAGAGGGGAGGCCTGTGGTTCATCTGCACAGTCACGTGAAAAAAACAACAAAAAAAATCCCAAGCCAAGTCTCCTGAAAGGCTGCATATTTGAACCAAGTGATCCCAAATCCCCCGTCCTCTGAATTTTGAATGTATCTGGTTGCATGTGGAGGCTGTGTGTCCCCTGACCATCTCAGGGCTCATGCCAGCACCCATCTGAGGAAGAGTGAAGCAGGTGGGGAGGAGGAAGAGTCCCGACATCCCTCCACTCTCCCTCAAGCCTCCGGTCTGTTTGTCCTTTCCAGTGAAAGCACTCACGCCATGGGGAGAGGGGAACAGAGGGCAGAGAACATTCTGTGGAACACTTGTGATTGGACTTGAACAATGACAGAGCTTCTAAGTTAATCACTGGGCTGAGGCATGGTGGACAGCCACAGCAGACAGCCCCCTCTTGCTCTCTGCAAGGAGTGATGAGTGGAACCCTGAGAGGCAAGTGCAGGTTAAGATCAGCAGCCGTGATGGGGCACAGGACATGGGGTGGACTCACTCCGCAGGCGTTTCTGCCCTGAGTTCCCCTCACTAGCAGCCCTGTTTCGCTGGGCGGCCAGAAGGGCAGTTTTCCTCAGTCTGGGCTCTGCCAGGAGCACAGGCTAGGGCAAAGGACAGAGAAATGAACACTGAGAGTCAAATATGATGAGCGTGAAGAAGGTAAACACAGGGAGCTGCCGTGGAGACACCAGGGCAGAAGCGCCTGGCCAGGGGTGGAGAAGAGTCACCAGGGGCAGTTTCTTGGGAGGAGCTGACACCTCGGCAGTTTTGGAGGAGGGCAGGGAGTCAGCCGGGTAAAGGTGAGGGTGGAGAAGGATGAAAAAGAGGAAGATACCACAGGGCAAGGATACGGCATGGGTAAACATACACAGTCTCCGCGGGAGCTCTGGGCAGACCAGGGTCATGCGTGGCAGGCATGTGGGAGGGAGGGGGCAGTCGCAAAGGGCTGAGAGTGCCTGGAGTCACCAGCTGATGGGGGCCACTAGTGGGGTTTAAGCAGGGCAAGTGAAAGAAATGGGCAAACTGTTTTAGGGTGTTCTACCTGGTTCCCTGGAGCCTGGAGGCGAGCTAAGCAGTTCCCATAGTCAGCCAGGTAGGAGTGAGTGCAGTTTTGAGCTAGACAGGTGCAGAAAGGATACTGAAAAGGAATGGAGGCGAGAACTACAGAGAAGGCAATGTTGGCAGGATGGGGAGACTCTTTCACAACAGAATAATCACTAATAATCAGAATTCACACTTCCATGACTTCACCCAGACCAAGACCTATATATTAAAGTGTAACAAGTTCACTGACCTCTTGCTGGAAACGAATCTGTCAATAAACATGAGTAATTTATGCCACATGGTAAATTTCCACCACAGGTGTCTGGGAAGAAGGAACTGCCCACACTTCAACACTGACTGAACAGGAGAAGAACACCTGTTATCAGATACGGTCAGCCTCAGACACCTCGCGGCTCATCTCAGGTAGAAGAGGAACAGGGAGCCAATGACCTCGTCAGCTGCAGCCCACCAGGCATCTGTCCTGGGGCATTAGAGGGAATCAGAGTTGGGC
The DNA here is from genome assembly GCF_000951045.1 of Mandrillus leucophaeus. NCBI lineage: Eukaryota > Metazoa > Chordata > Mammalia > Primates > Cercopithecidae > Mandrillus > Mandrillus leucophaeus. The sequence goes on from NW_012103532.1 coordinate 1,412,498, forward strand.
AAGTTACCCTTGAAAATTCCAAGACCACCAGCAGTTTTCATAGGAACAGGGTTAAGTCATAGGAGCAAGCTTTGTAAAAAATAGCTGAGATGCTGGGCGCAGTGGCTCAAGCCTGTAATCCCAGCACTTCCAGCACTCTGGGAGGCCGACGTGGATGGATCACCTGAGGTCAGGAGTTCGAGACCAGCTTTGCCAACATTGTGAAACTCTGTCTCTACTAAAAATACAAAAATTAGCTGGGCATGGAGGCAAGCACCCAGAATCCCAGCTACTCAGGAGGCTGAGGCAGGAGAATTGCTTGAACCTGGGAGGCAGAGCTTGCAGTGAGCCGAGATTGCACCACAGCACTCCAGCCTGGGCGACAGAGTGAGACTCTATCTCAAAAAAAAAAAAAAAAAAAATCAGACGAGAAAAAGTTATATATTAGTATGACTTGAAAAAAATGCAAAGTTTAATATTCAAATTAGCTCAAATTATTTTGCATTGTGTTAAATTCTGTTTAAATTAAGGTTTAACAAAAGCCTGAGATACAGGGGAAAAAAGCATAATTCCTGATGTTAGACTTAGGATGAAACCCTAGCTCTGCCATGTTTCAGCTGTGGGACCTTGGCAAGGCACTGTTCCTTTCAAGGTTTGCCTGGCTGTAAAGGAGGGGACAGCATCTGTCAGTGATCTCTTCTATGTCACATACATCCCTGCATGTAGCAGGGACTCAATGGATGGAGGTGGTAATTCATTTAACTATGATGGAACTGATATTTGATGATAAAATGCCCATTACTTTGAAGATTTCATTTTTAATTGAGCCTCCTTTGAGCAGATTTGCTTTTACAGTGCTATAGAAATAAAATGCAATATAAGAGGGTATAAATGTGGCATCTAAGCACTGGTCACATGCTCAGGGCAGATACTGAAACTGTACCTCCACTCCTGAGTATTGAAATGAAAATCTGGATATGCAGAACTGTATTTACACTTATGTAAGTTTTTTCAAAGTAAGACAGAGAAGATGGAATTTAATACCAAGCAGAAACTAATTAGTGGCACAAATGTCAGAAGTGGAGACTTCAAGCTTTTGCACTGTAGTTCATCTTCTGTATTATGGATTCCAATTAAAACAGCAGGCTGTGCTGAAAAAACAGGTTCTTCTGGCCAATTCAGGGGTGTGGCCATGTTGGAGAGGCTGCTGTGGTCATGAGATGGGATGGCTTAAACATACAGGAACAGCACTCACAACTCTGCTAAAAGAGGTGCTTCCAGACTGCTACTGCAAATCAACTGAAAGGAAGAGTCTTTTTTTGATTCTCAATTTTTACTTTTTTTTTTTTTTGAGATGGAGTTTCACTCTGTCACCCAGGCTGGAGTGCAGTGGTGAGATCTCGGCTCACTGCAACCTCCGCCTCCTGGGTTCAAGCAATTCTCCTGCCTCAGCCTCCTGAGTAGCTGGGATTACAGGTAACCGCCACCATGCCCGGCTATCAATTTTTTACTTTCCATTTGCCTTAGGAAAAGTCTCAAGGGAGGGTCTCTTCTAACACAACCTGCCAGTACTGACTGTGGCTGGCCATGATGGGTCAGAGCTGGAGCTGCCAGAATGAGCCTGCAGCCCACCTTTGTCTAAACTCCCAGGTGTCACCACTTGCCAAAAAAATAAAAATAAACCGGCTTCTTTTCCTTATTAAAAATATTAGAAATTTAGAAGACAGAGGAAAACCTCCATACCCCACCCCAAAATCCCAACACCAGCACAATGACATTCATGGTCTCTTTCCTAACCATTTTCGCCTGTTGTTTTTCACAGTTGTAATCAGATTGTATACTAGAAGTTGAGCTTAGTTTTTTTAAGTTAACATTTTACCATACCCCTTTCCCTCTTGCAACAATTTCTATAATCACCCTTTTCAATGGCTGCATTTTATTCCAACCAGTAGATGCGAGCTACAGGTCATGCTGCTATCTCTGTTGGGCTTCCAGGTTACTTATAAAATTGCCAGTACTATAAATAAGGCTACAAAGAACAGCTTTGAGGCTTTGGATTCTTTCTTCATTCCTTTGCATCAGGCAAGGATAATTTTTGAAAACTGAGTTTCCAAGGTCTGATATCTTCTGGGCCCTCTGGCCTGGGAGGGGAACATTCTCATTGGATTTCTTGGGGGAAACTGATAGGAACACACACATTGTTTTAGGCAAAGCTGTATCTTTCTGTAGGTCCTAGTAGGAAATGCTGGACTGCGGTTATCTGGGTTGAAAACTCCCTCCTGGTTGGGTCTCCCCTGTAAGCCACAGTTCTGAGCTGCCTGCAGGGAGCTTCAGCTCAAGGTAATTCAACTGGCAAAAGAGGGTGCTCCTTCCCAAGCCCCCCTGCAGGGGCAGCGGTCTGGGCAACTATAATAATGACCTCTTTGACCTCTAGAGCAGGGGCTGTGCCTGACCTACTTACATTTCTGCCTGGATTCTCAAACTCACTCTCTCTCTCTTGCTCCTTCCTATAGACATAATTAAATCTCTAATTATAAAAACTCCCATGGCAATGTGATTTTCCTCCTTCCTCTCATGTATTGAAAACACCCTTGCTAAGGTCACTATGCCCTCAATGTCGAGAGATCCGGTAGAGATTTCTCAGCTGTTTTTGACACTTCTTAAAGTCCTGGCTTCCCTGGAGGCACGGTCACCTGATTCTTCGGTCCATGTCTCCAGTCATCTGTTTCTCACCATTTCCTTTGTGATCTTCTGGACCTCCACCTGTCCCTTAAGCAATGGTCTTCCTGAGTTCTATCCTTGATCCGCACCTTCTCTAACTCTGCATTTTTCCTGTGTCAGGTTTGTCCTTGGGTTTCAGTTACTACTCACATGTTGGTGATGCTGAAGCAGCTATGTGGCCTATACCTTTCTCCAGAGTTTCAGAGCCGACCAGTGGGTACAGCTGCCACCTCCACATGTCCCCCAGTGCAGCATGTCCAGAACCGACATCAGCATCTCCCCTTAAATTGGCAGTTGTGGTGACACAACTGGAGGCTTCACCATGCACCAAGTACCAGGCATTTGGTCGCCTAGTTTTCACGTTTATCTTCCGTCCCTCTCTATCCTGGTACCACAGCCCTCACCCAGGTCCTGATCATCCATTGCTTTTTCTCTGGTTTTTCTTCTTTTGATCATGTCTTCTGCAGATTCAAACATCTACTCACAGTTGTTTTTTTTGAGACGGAGTCTCGCTGTCACCCAGGCTAGTGTGCAGTGGTGCGATCTCGGCTCACTGCAACCTCCGCCTCCTAAGTTCAAGCCATTCTCCTGCCTCAGCCTCCTGAGTAGCTGGAATTACAGGCGCCTGCCACCACACCAGGCTAATTTTTGTATTTTTAGTAGAGACAGGGTTTCGCCATGTTGGTCAGGCTAGTCTCGGACTCCTGACCTTGGGTGATCCGCCTGCCTTGGCCTCCTTAAGTGCTGGGATTACAGGCTGAGCCGCCGCACCCAGCCCATTTTTCTGCTTTTTTGAGACAGAGTCTTGCCCTGTTGCCCAGGCTGGAGTGCAGTGGTGCGATCTGGGCTCACTGCAATCTCCGCCTCCCGAGTTTGAGTGATCCTCCCACCTCAGCCTCCCAAGTAATTGGGATTACAGGCGTGCGCCACCACACCCAGCTAATTTTTGAAATTTTAGTAGAGATGGGCTTTTGCCATGTTGGCCAGGCTAGTCTCGAACTCCTGGCCTCAAGTCATCCTTTTAAAATATACCATCTGGATCCCCCTACTTAAAACTCTGCAGTGCTTCTTTTCCTATCATCCTCAGAATTAAGTTCAAGCTTCATAAGATGATTTTCAAGACCCTAGATCAGCAGTTCTCAACTTTTTGGTCTCAGAGCCCTTTATACTCTTAAATACTACTGAGGAGTCCAAAAAGCTTATGTGGATTATACCTATCAACATTTATTGTGTTAGAAATTCAGCCAGGCGCAGTGGCTCACACCTATAATCCCAGCACTTTGGGAGGCCAAGAGTTTGAGACCAGCCTGGCCAACATGGAGAAACCACGTCTCTACTAAAAACACAAAAACTAGCTAGGTATAGTGGTGTGTGCCCGAGGCTGGGCTGGGAGGCTGAGGCATGAGAATTTTGAACCTGGGAAGTGGAGGTTGCAGTTAAGGCAAAATCATGTCACTAGCCACTGTACTCCAGCCTGGGTAACAGAGCGAGACTCTGTCTCAAAAACAAACAAAAAAACAAAAAAAAGAAAATAAATGAAATTAAAACCAAGAAATTAAAAAATATACATTAATTCATTAAAATAATAAACCCATTACAAATTAACATATTTTAAAATGGAAAAACCTTTACATTTCCCCAAAGTTAAATAAGAGTGAGATTTTTAAAAATTTTTTCTGAGACAGAGTCTCACTTTGTTGCCCAGGGTGCAGTGGCATGATCCTGACTCACTGCAACCTCCACCTCGTGGGTTCAAGCGACTCTCCTGCCTCAGCCTTCTGAGTAGCTGGACTACAGGGGTGCACCACCAGGCCTGGCTAATTTTTGTATTTTTAGTAGAGATGGAGTTTCGCCATGTTGGCCAGGCTGGTCTTATACTCCTGACCTCAGATGATCCATCTGCCTCGGCCTCTCAAAGTGTTGGGATTACAGGCATGAGCCACCGTACCAGCCTATTTTATGTTTTTGAAATCTCTTTAACATTTGGTTGAACAGAAAACAGCTGGATTATCCAATCTGATTCTGCATTTGATCTGCTGTGACATAGTTTTGGTTAAAGTAAATGAAGAAAGGCCAGCCTCACGCAGATATGTTTTTGGAAAAGTGAGGCATGTTTTAATGTTCTTCTTTGTAAATATTCCTCTTTGATACTATACTGAACTTGATAAATGGTATTTTCTTAAAGATTAGTTGCAATGTGGAATATAAACCTCATTAATAAACTTTTTTGTATTCTGTTACATTAAAATCTATTGGTCTGTCTTACATTTTGAATCTTTCCCCTTGCCTGATTTTGCAACATCATGCAGTAGTCCGGAAAATATTGGCTCACTGAGTTATGCAGATCTTCCAAATGTTGACATATTTCATTTTACAATATTGAAAAAAAAATCACATTCATTAATATCACCACTGATACTGGAAGTCGTTAAGCAATGAGAAGCCAAGTTCAGTGATGGAAATTTTCCAAAACTCTAATTTTCACCTGAAAGTTTGAACTTCATCATTGGCAATAAATACTATCGCTTGTTCTCCTTGAAGTGACAGACTCACTTCCTTCATTTTCAAGAAAAGGTCTGCCCAATATTCATTTGAATAACCATAGTTTGTCAGTTGTTCTTTCAAGTTATAATAATGTTCCATGAAACAAACAGCTGGTTCAGCCTGCAATTCGAATAATTAAACAAGTGCTATTCCTTGAGACAAGTACCCTGCTTCTGAATGCAGCAGAAATGCTTCCATGTACTTCAGGAAATAAATAAAGAACAATGGCTTATGAGGGCCTTTTGACACTTCAATTCATGTGTAAGTTGTTCTAGTAAAATACCACATGGCATTTCAATAACCAATTATTGGTTGAGGTTTATTCTTCAGCTCTTACAGAAGTAGATAAGAAACAAGTTCTGCGTCTGGAAATTTCCTCCTTGGAAGGACTTAAAGTCTATGACAAGCTTGAGTTTCCAAGTACTCTATGGGAGGCTAAATTACTACAAATGAAACCTCATCTATCCAGAATCATTGGAGTGGAGAGCTAGGGTAACCTTTGTGCAAAAAGCTTTTCCATTTTAAGCATTCAAATTCCATATTACACACCTTCCTTCTGCATTAGACTATAAGGAAAATAAAATACTGTTTTACCACTTTCTTCTAAGTACTGAACATCATGATTCTCCCAGGGTTGCAAAAGGCTCTATGTTGTGCCACAAAATTGGGATTACAGGCATGAGCCACTGTACAAAATTGCTCCATACTACAATGTTTACTGAGTTTTTGGAATGCTCTTTAATAGTTTTTGTTTAGTTTTATTTTTGGTCAACTCTTGTTAGCTTTCACTTCCCACTGTCTTTATTGTTTAAGTTCTGTCATTCTCTTTCCCCTCTTTTAATATTCTGCATTTACCATCCTTTAGGAAGAGAAACCAGATAACCTAGTAAAGATGAAATTTGTTTAAAAAATAAGACTTTATACACTCTGAGTCGGGGCTAGGGTTATTCTTCCTTCAAGAAAGCACAGATGTTGGCTGGGTGCAGTGGCTCATGCTTGTAATCCCAGCACTTTGGGAGGCCAAGATGAGAGAACTGCTTGAGGCTAGGAGTTCAAGGCCAGCCTGGTCAACATAGTTAGACCCCCATCTCTATTAACAACAATAACAACAACAAAAAAACCCTCAAAAAACAAAAATTAAAAAAAATAAGAAAACACAGATGTTTAAGTGCCTTGGCTTTGTGTCAGGGGCAGAGGGAAGACTGTGGACCTCTGTTCCATTTACAGATAACTTTGGACAAGTGATGTAGCTTCTTTGAGCCCCGGTTAACTCACTGATAAAACGGCAATATTATCTGTCTCACAAGTTGTCGTTAGGATTACATAATCCTAAGAGGAAGTCCAACAATCTTAGAATGATGTAACAAGTGTAGATACAACCTCACAGAATTGCAAGAATTAAGTAATGCGTATAAAGGACTTGGAACACTGTCTGATGGGGGAGGTTCCCCTCGCTTCCCTTTTCACCTTCACTCTCAGACAAGCAAACTTTTCCTATAAAGGGCCAGATAGTAAATACTTTAGGTTTTATGGACCAAGAGATAAAATTGAGGGTACTTTGTAGATACATAAGAAGAGAGAAAAAAAATTCCACATTTTGTATTGACAAAATTCAAAATTTAATCATCAAATACATTTTTGGGTAATACAGATCTACTAATAAGTAGTTTTTTTTTTTTTTTCCTTTGGTTGAGGGAATAACATTTCACTTAAATGGGATCCAAAATTAGCGTTCTCTATCATCACATCAATTGCAAATGTTTATTTGTAAAATCTATTCTTGCCTGATAGGCCATACAAAAACAGGTGGTGGGCTGGATTTGGCCAGTGGGCCACAGTGTGCCAATTCCTGCTGGAAAAGGTCTCTCTCGCTCCTTCCCTTTTTCTTGGTTCATCCCATATCATTGGTAACTGATACTTTGAGTGTACTTAGTTCTCTGTGCAGATTTGGGTTTCCTTCTGGTATTATTCCCCTCCAGACCTTCACTTCTCACAGTGTAAGATTTAGTGGCAACAAATTATTTCAAATTTTGATTGCCTGAAATGCCATTATTTCACCTTCCTTTCTGAAGGATATTTTCACTGAACATAGGATTCTAAGTTGACAGACTTTTTTCTTTTAGCACTTTAGAGGTGTCATTCCATTGTCTTCTGGATTGCATTATTTCTAATGAGAAGTCAGCAACCATTCTTACCGTGGTTTCTCTATGTAATATGTCTTCTTTCTTCTGCTGCTTTTAAGATTTTTGTCTTTATCACTGGTTCTTAGCAGTTTGATTATAATGTGCCTTGGTGTGGTTTTCTTTAAGTTTATCATGCTTAGCTTTCAGTGGGCTTCCAAGATTGCTGGTTTGATATTTTTAATCAAATCTGGAATAGTTTTTCCCCTCCATCACCAAGACTACAATTGCATATATGTTAGAACACTTGCTATGACTCCAAAGGCTCTAATCTCTTCATCCATTTTTTCTCTGTGCCTTGAATAGTTGTTTCTATTGTTCTGTCATAGAGTTCACTGTGGCAGATTCTGAAATGGCTTCCAATGATCCTACCTTCTGCTTTTCATGCTCTTGTGTAATGCCCTTGTCTTGTTTGTGGACTGGACCTAGTGACTTGCTTCTAACGAATAATACAGCAGAAGTGTTGGGATGTCACTTCCGAGAATAAGTTATAGAAAACTGTAACTTATTCCTTGCTAGCACTCTCTCACTCTTGATTACTTTGATGAAGCCAGCTCCACCATGTAAGCTTCTCTTTGGAGAACTGAGGGTGTTCCCAAGGAAGTAAACTCTGCCAGCAAGCACTCAGCGAGCTTGGAAGACCTGTCTGAATGAAATCCTGAGATGACTGCAGTCCCAGCTGACATCTTGATTGCAGCCTTTTGAGAGACCTCAAGCCAGAGGACTCAGTTAAGCTGTGGGATACCTGACCCACCAAACTGTAAGACAGTAAATGTTATTGTTGTTTTAAGCCCCTATGTTTTGGGGCAATTTGTTTTGTGGCAATAGATAAGTAATGCACTGATCTTTTTTCATCATCATTCTAATCTGTTCCTATTCAGTGAATTTTTTTTTCTTTTTTGAGACACAGTCTCACTCTGCTGTCCAGGCTGGAGTACAGTGGTGTGATCTTGGCTCACTGCAATCTCTGCCTCCTGGGTTCAAGCGATTCTCCTGCCTCAGCCTCATGAGTAGCTGGGATTACAGGCATGTGCCACCAGGCCTGGCTAATTTTTGCATTTTTAGTAGAGACAGGGTTTTACCATGTTGGCCAGGCTGGTCTCAAACTCCTAACCTCAGGTGATCTACCCACCTCAGCCTCCCAAAGTGCTGGGATTATAGGCACGAGCCACTGTGCCTGGCCCATTTAGTGAATTTTTTGATTCAGGTATTGTATTTCTCAGCTCTGGAATTTCCATTTGGTTCTTTTTCAGTTTTAATTTTTCTTCTTTTTGAGTTCTTCTTTAAGTCCCTGAACATATTTATAATAGAGATTTTAAGGCACTTCTCTGTGAATTCTATCACCTCTGACTCTTCTGGTTCTATTATTATTGATTGTTTCCTTGGTTATGAGACATAGTTTTCTGCTTCTTTGCATGTCTAGCAATTTTTAAGTGAATGCTGGACACTATCAATATTACACTGTAGGTGTCTGCATTGTGCTGCCCTTTAGAGTATTGGGCTTTGTTCTGGTAGAAGCTAATTTATTTGTGGATCCGTTTGATCCTTCCAAGATTCCTTTTAAGGTTTTGGCAAGGATTAGAGCAGTCTTTAGTCTATGGCTAATTTAGTCCTATTCCTAAGATACGACCTTCCTGGAATCACTATTAAATGTCCTGGATGCTCCACTCTGGTTAGTCAGAACTCTAGTTTATAGTTCCCCAGTAGTTGTGTGCCCAGCCTTGCAAGGTCCCACTGCAGACATGCATAGTTTAGTACACAGTGAAAGATTCAAAGGGCTCTTTCTAGAGCTCTTTCTTCCTTCCATACTCTACACTGCAAATTTCAGTTGATTTAGCCTCCTCCACCTCTTATCTCTGTCTTCCAGCTCAGTGAGACTGTCATACTTTTCCTTGGGTTCTCTCTTCCTGCAAAACTCTGGAGAAAAGCTGAGGTGATCATCAGTCTCACCTCTTTTGTTACCTTTCTCTCAGGGATCACAGTCCTGAACTGCATATTTTCTAATGCCCAAAAGTGGTTTTTTATATTTTGTTCAGTTTTCTAATCACTTATGATAGAAAGGCTAATCTGGTAGCAGGTACCATGTGTTGGAAGTTGCATATGGAGTCTTGTAAGCAATACACATTTTGATTTTCATGTAACTATGGCTTACTTTTTCCATGTCTAAGAGAATAACTTAAAATCTAAGCCCTCCATTTATTTATTACGAAAACACAATTTGGAGCTTGGCAGGAGGCAAGGGAAAACAGATTATCCCCATCATTTATCCAGCTGAGAAATCTTTCACACAGAATTTTTCAGTAGGGAACAGCCCCTGCCCTTACCCTCTTCTCAATTAGGATCTCTTCTGATACTAAAATCAAGAAAGAATGAACTTGAGAAAAATGGTAATCAAAATCTAAGAAAACGCAAACATATACAAATTTTTCATTTTACCTAAGCAATTGTTTGTTACGATGAGTCCATAAAGCCCAAGTCAACAATTAAGTGAAAACTTAATAGCAAAAAGGAGGCTTCTCCCAGGAGGAAAACAAAAGGTGGTACCCTCAAAATGTTTTCTACTCTAACAAACATCAATATTCCAATCAACACAAGCAAATTCTCTTTCTTATTTATTAATACATCCGAGGGAAAAATGAAGAAAATTTACAGAGAATGTAAGAAAACTCACTGAGTATCTCAGCACCAATCAATTTTCCTCATAGACATTCTTACACATTCTGTAAACATACCCATAACGTCCCCTATGAGAACTCTAGTGCCTGATGATGAACACGGGAGATGTGCTCTTCTTATCAACCGTCCAGGGCCACAGTAGAATCCTCTGACTCCTACATTCAGAGTGCTGACCCTTCCAGGGCCCACTGTATCAAAACACCTTTTTTTCTAGGAACTACAGACAAGTACGTTGGTACCATCTATCATACTCTGAGGGTAAGTAGAAATAGTTTAAGAGTAAGATGTTGGGTTTCCCTTGTCCTACAACTGTGAGTTCTCCACTGTGCCCCCATGCCCCTTTTTGAAGAGCCACACTTGCTCTTGGCTGATTCCAAATTCCAGAGGCACTTTTCAACGCTCACTGTGCCTAGGCAGAATTAGAGAAAGTCATCAAGCACTGGTGACGACTGGACAAAAGCTGCTGGATTTCTGGAGGATGCAGGGAGTGTAAATAAATAGGCATGCCTAGTGTACAAGTCAGATGTCAGCTCATGATGACCACGTCAGTCAATGGGACACACGTTGGCTTGGCTGAGTTCTCAGAGGCCTGGCCAATGCTATCCAACTCCGGCAAACTGTTCCCTGAAAGCTCAGTGATTTGCGTGTTTAACAGCAGATTGCAGCTTGAGGTTACTGGAAACCAAACTGGGTCAGAGAACCTAAGAAGACAGTTCAACATCAGGTGATGCAAGCTGGCTGTCTGCTTACGGTTTTTCTCCATCTTTATCCTGTGGTGCACTCTAAGTCTTTCCCTCCCACACACTTGGAAAAATTGTGGTGGTCCCCTCGGTTGCCTAAACCCATCTCCCCGGCACTCCCTTGTTTTGGAAGGAGATGAGAAATAAATCAAAATGCACTAAGCAGCACTTCCACAGGCACTCGCCTCCTTCATTGAATGTGCACCTCATCAATCACACTATTGTCTGCTTGAAAGGCGAGCCTTGTAAATGTCATATCCACTCAGGCCCAAGGAGAGGCGCATCCAAATGCAGCAAGGAGTTTTAATTGGATAGTGTAATTAAACTAAAAAACCCCAGCAGACTTCCTTTGACAGGATAGATGAAGACCCCTTTTAATAGGGCTAGGAAACATATCTGTTAAAAGGATGAGGCGCTGCCTGCTCCTGATTGTGCTCCAGAGTACTCTTATGAAAAGGCAATTCAATAACTGGGGCATTAATATGTGAGAGTCCGTTGTGTTCTGTAATCAGGCAGTACTTACTGTATTTGATCTGGAACTTATGAAATAAGTCCTTGTTAGAGAATAAAAACACAACATAACTTGTCCACCTAATGTCTGGAGTGCCTGGATCTCCTGGGAGTGGACAGGGCCTGAGGAAGGGCTGTAGCCTTCCTGGGCTGCAGCTCCAGTTATACTGGGGTATAACTGCAGGTGCCTCACCTACTGGGCCCTCAGTGCACCAGCAGGGCCACCTTTGGGCTGTAGCTCTTTCATCCAAAGGCAAGTAAAGTCATCCTCATTCCTCTTTCACACATTTTGTGAGAGCATCTCAAGAATATGACAAAATTCCTGGTTATCTCCTCCCTTAGGAACTAGAATGCCTATCACATGAGAGAGAGAGAGAGAGAGAGAGAGAGTATGAGCGAGTGAGCGAGAGCACACACCCGTGTGTTCTCTGCTAGAACTACCCGTGTCAAATAGGGGGAAAGAAATCAGGTGGCGAGGATCCGATGGATAGGCTGGGGTGTGCCCAGGGTGATTTTAGTAACAAGCATGAATCCTTCCGCCACAGTCTCCCTTCTCTCCTTTGTTGGGGGTGGGCTTGGGGTAGAGGATGCACATACTGGCACATTCTGCCACACAAATACGTGTGAGGCCTGCAGCTCTAAAACAAGTAACAAAATCAGTGAGAACATGTGAAGAAGTTTGTATCTTCACAAGGCTGTCTTACAAGTGGCGCATGACAATCCCTTGCAGCTGGAATGCCAGTTTAGGGAACCCAGCATCTGGGTGGATCAAGACAGCCTCTGAGCTGGGGCTAAGGTGGGATGCAGAGGTGAGATTTCAGACCAGCCCATCTATAGCTTTCCAAAAAACAGCTTTGCTTTGTTTACATAAACCTCGAAGTCAGTTTCCCTGAGCCCTCAGGGTTTGTTTGATGACTGACTGCTTTTACTCTTCATAAAGCCTGTTTGGAGCTGTTTGCAAACCTATGAACATTCTTAATACTGGTCTTTCACTATGGGTTGATGAACCCATTAAAAACATGTAAGTGAATATGTGTAATCTAGGAAAACTGGATACTGAATTAAACCATCAAATACCCTTAGTTTAAATGAAAACTACATAAAAGCATTTCAGCCATCAATTTGGCTATCACTTCTAGCCAGTATGAATTCTGCTGGAAAAGCTATTTTCGTGCAGATGTGGAATTCAACGGGAAAGACTGACTCGTGTACCAACATCAATCAAAATGTCGACTTCCCTGGCAGCTCTCAACAGTAAGGCAGGTTCAAAGGTCACAGGATAAAGAAAAAGCCAAGCTCTGGTTCAGCTCTAATATCTCCTCGGTAGAAGTCTTGCAAAAGTACCCCCTTCTGTATTAGCCTTGCTTTCATTAATCTTCTTGCCATCTTCTTTAACTAGTCATGCAGAACCGCTCGATAGCAAGACGTATAATGGGGAAGGCCCTGTGCCTATTACCGCGTTAACATTCTCTTAAGCCCCAGTGCAACAATGGAACGGGAAGGCAAAGGAAATCTGCGACTGCAGGGTGCAGTGCAGGCAATTCAATTACAGCCTGGGCTTACCTATGTCCTTCTGACCTATAAAACACAAGAGGCCTTTGTGTCTAACTGGCTTGGCCATTAAGGTTGCTGAAGATCACAACAATGCTGATCTTTTCTATTTAAGCTAAATCAATGTGGACAAATCATTATTCAGTAGCTTTAATTTAATTAGTAAATTAAATACACTACTTTACAGATCTTGTCAAGTACTTATGAAAAGAAAGATTCATTTAAGTGGTAGGTCACCAATAAGCCCAGCCCATTTAACTCATAGCCTTAACTGAATCTCATCTCAAATATCCAGCAGGTTCCAGTCACTAGGGTTTACCAGTCTCCTGCAGCTGTGGTTAACTCTTAACCCCAAAGAGTTCCTATCTTGCATCCAAATGGTGTTTTAGACAAAAAGCAAAACAAAACAAAACAAGAAATCCCCTAACATAACCAGCATGAACAGAATCAGATTTCCTTTGAATTATACTATTCCAAGAGAATGTAATCAGGTTACCTCTATTATGTTGCTTCCTTAAGATTTTATATGATCTATACTTAATTGAGATACAGCGCTCTTTTCAGCTATAAAGACGACAGCTACTTTATTAAGGTTTAAATCTGATTTCTTAATGATAGGCTGCTTCCTTTAAAGACTCTAAACCTGCACAACCTTCTTATGATGAAACCAGATCTGGCATGGCTGAGTCTGGTTCTGAAATACAGCCTGAGTGTCTCTGATGGGTATCAGCTTCACAGAAAGGTCCCTTGCTTTTGTTTCAGGGTAGGAATGTGAGGCTAGTGCTTGAAAAGAGAGCCACAGCATTCAAAGCCTGTGTCTAGAACCAGACATGGTGGAGCATGTCTGTATTCCCAGCTACTCGGTGGGCTGAGGCGGGAGGATCGCTTAAGCACAGGAGTTTGAGTCCAGCCTGGGCAACATAGTGAGACCCTGTCTCATTTAAAAAAAAAAAAAAAAAAAAAAAAAAGCCTGTATCTAGATGTATATAAGGATGGAAAATTATTTCCCTAAGAAAATTTAAACATGGTAGTTTCTGATGTGGAAACATTCTCCTCTTGTATGTGTTGTATACATCCTTGACCAGTCATAATAAATTAAAATCATTTCACCTTTTAGGGGCTTATGACATCTTTCAAAATAGCAAAATCTGACAGAGGGAATCACTAATTTGAATAATGGCAGCATGATTTTTTTCTCCTTAAATCTAGAAAGGCAGGATTTATTCTTAATTTGTCAAGGCTTGTGATAGACAGATTTTCTCAAATAACTCTTTTAAGAATCCAAATTTATATGTACAATTTTTTAGGCATGTATCTATTTAGTCATTAAGTTCAAGTCCTTAAACACTCACAGGGACAGAGCAATAAATCTTCCCTCTGAGACCCCAGCCTAAGAGGCAGAAGTCGAGGGGAATGGAAAGAGAGCCACAGAACTGTTGTTTACGAAGCTCGGCTTCTGAGCCTGGGTCTCTCCGGTCCGCAATATGTGTAATTATGTATTTCCCTGCAGCCCCTCAAATGCTCAGTCTCTTTGCCAAGTCAGCTATTCACACACTTTTTGGATATGGCATCAATTAAACTTGAGTTCTATGCTTTATGACGGCCAAATTAATGGTTTGACAGCGGCTTTCTCAATAAACACTGCACACTGGCCACAGCCGAAGGTTTTAAAAACCATTTCTTTTCTGTTCAAAATTCTGACAAACATGTCTCAAGTAAGACTGGGGACAACTTCATTATCCTCCCTACACTTAATGTCTTTTTGTAAAGAAAGCTGTTTAATAACACATCTGCTCTGTTTTCACAACTAAATTATTCCAGTTGGTCACACGTTCCAGTCTTCGGCAAGACACTTGTGTTACCAGAGATAAAAACATGAAAAAGGAAATATATTGCAGAAATCAAAAACCTTATCTACTTCTAGACTCTCTCTCTTTGCCATAATTCATTCAAGAAGGCCCCAAGAATAATTTTTGATGTAAACTCAGCTACAAACATACATCACTATGCTGATAAAAATCACAGGCTAAACTTATGAAATATAGTGACTTTCATTTCTTTAGTGATGTTAAAATAACTTTTTTCTAAGGTTCAACAGACACAAAAGATAAAAAGGGTTACCATTAATCCTTTAAATAATAAAGAAACAGAAGACACCCCACAGATTAATTCTATGGTCTGAGGATGAACTTGTTAGATTGAGTCACTGAATTAATTTGATGAAGATACTGGAAATCATAAAACACACAGCATCAAGCCGATTCATTTAAAACATCTTTGTTTGGGCACTCTACAACATAAATTATGTGGAATAACTTTTGGATTCTAAATTCTGGCTTCATTAAGTTCAGTTTTCAGTTAACAAACATTCAGTGAGGACAACTCTGCAGGCTCTGTGCTAGGGAGTGAGGACACAGAAGCCAGTTCTTGAGTCAGTCAGTTCCGTATGGAGATGGAGGTGGGAGGGACGGCTGGGCCTTCAATAGATAAATGCAGAACAAAGGGGTATTCCTAGAGGCATGTGCAAACTCCTGGGGGCAAAGTGAACAGAGAGAGCCTGACACTGGAACTGGGTCTTGAAAAATGAGCAGGCTGAGTACGGGGAGGTGGAAATGTTTGTAAGTTAGAGAGGGGTCAGGTTCGAAAGGCACATTCCAGGCAGTGGGAACAGCACAGAATGCATCGTGTGCAAGTAGTTACAGTGACCACAGCCCAAATGTGAGATGGGAAACTATGGGCTATCAGGCTAGCGTGGTCAGCTGCTTGTCAATGTCTGCAAAGGCTATGCTGAACAGTCTGCATTTTATTCTGTAAGCCTATTTCAAATTTTTTTTCTGGCTGAGAGTGGTGGCTCACCTCTGTAATCCCAGGACTTTGGGAGACTGAGGCAGGAGGATGGCCTGAGGCCAGGAGCTCAAGAACAGCCTGGGCAACATAGCAAGACTGTGTCTACAACTAAGTAGAGTTCCTTTGGTTCAAGGTGAGGCCTTATGCCCAGTCCTCCCCAACCTCCCTCCATACCCTTGAGATCCCTCTGAGATGCTAGAGTTCTGAGGAACACGGTTTAAAAAGCACTGCCATAGGGGACAGGGACTTAGGCAGTGTTTTACTGATGCAGTGAGCCTCTTTGTTAAGGAAAAAACCTGAATCCTGCATCTAGTTCTTTCCCTAACCTTTCCACTCTAGCTTATCCCTTTATGCAACACAGAAGTGATTACCTTTCATTTCTCAGAGACATGGAGAATTTATAAAATGTTACTTTTCAAAGCATCCTCAGTTCTTGGAGAGAAAGATGCTAGAACAATGACATCTTTATTGGCCGACAAGCTGAAGTGAGCAGGATTAGGAAGAAGATGTTTATCCAAAGGCAGAGGGAATCCAGCAATCTTGAGGCAAGGCCCCCCAGCAGCAGGCACTTTTCTCACAGCCTCTTGCAGAGTTGGAGGCCTCACTGGGATGACAGGAATGGCAGGAAGGGAGTAGAATGGCCTTCCTCCTTCCCCTGTGTCCCTTATGTTCTCCCTTTTTCCCAAGCTGTAGGCAAAGGAGTTGAACACGTAGTCCAGCAGAGTTTGACAAAAAATTAAACACCCACCCATAAATGAAGCAATGTGGCATGTGCCCAGTCTATCAGCCCCCTTTAGGCTCCTGCTTAGTCAGTGTTATCTCAAAAACTTGAATCGTATTATAAACACTTGCTGGCCTTTATATTTCTCATTGTTCCTTTTGAGTAAGTAATTCCTTATAACATCTGTTCTCAAATTTAGTGAATGTTGGACACAGGGAATTAATAAAAATTAGATGTTCAGTCTGTACTCCAAGTTACTGAATCACAGTCTACTAGGGTGAGCCCTAGGTAACTAACTGCATTTTAAACAGACTTTGCAGATAATGCTTGTCTGTGCCAGACTTTTAGAACCATTATCTTTTTTGTTTTGAGATGAGTCTCGCTCTGTCGCCCAGGCTGGAGTGCAGTGGCCGGATCTCAGCTCACTGCAAGCTCCGCCTCCCGGGTTTACGCCATTCTCCTGCCTCAGCCTCCCAAGTAGCTGGGACTACAGGCGCCCGCCACCTCACCCGGCTAGTTTTTTGTATTTTTTAGTAGAGATGGGGTTTCACCGTGTTAGCCAGGATGGTCTCGATCTCCTGACCTCGCGATCTGCCCGTCTCGGCCTCCCAAAGTGCTGGGATTACAGGCTTGAGCCACCGCGCCCGGCCAGAACCATTATCTTACAGTGTTCTCTAGGTAACTAACGAACCCTTACATAGTTTAAAATTTTTTTCTTTCACAGAGGAATTTCAGTGTGATCTATGTGCCCTTTCTGTCCCTTGACAGGACTGGAGTCCTAAAAATGATTAAGTGATTAATCTAAATGCTACACCCAATTACTTAACTGCAAAAGTATAATATGCCAAAATACATAACTGGACTGTATCTACTTTGATAATTTAAGCGGAGGAATGCCAGCCCAACAGTGATCTCTTCTGTAGGACCAGGCAAGAGTTTAATTATGAGCTAGTAGGTCATGCAGCTGCCAATAATCTGGGGTGTGCTGACACTTCCGGCATGATGGATATATCTAAATCTAGGCGTTCGCCACCTTGGGAAATCCCCAGCTTCCCTCCATCTCACAGGGAAGGAAGGCAGATCCAGGTCTGACTGGTCAAGTCCCCCAAATGGTAAAGGGAAGGGAGCACAAAGTAAAATGAGGGCTCTGGTGAGTGCAAATTCCCAGCAGAAATCTGGCCCTGTGCCCCCAGCTCCCAGGGCTGGGCTGCTGAGGTCAGGAGGTGGGCTGCGAGGTTCTCTGCTGCCATCAAGACCGAACAGGATGGGGGCACGTGTCAGGCTCTGGGCACCATAATACAATCCCGTTTGATTAAAAGAAATTTCTGGTAATGAATTAAAACAGACCCAAGGAAAAAAGGACACGGTGGCAATATATCCTCCTGGCACCCAGCACACAGAAGGGAAGAGAGGGAAAGAGAGAAAGGAGACATAAATAAAAGGGACTACTCACTGGGGCTTTTTTCTTCAGCAAGGTCACAGGCACAGAGCAGATCAGAATCGATTGAGATGGGTTTCTGCTTAATCCAAAACTTAGTGCTGGCTTTCTGATTCGTAACAGGGTCTATCTCTACTTTGTCTCCAGAGATACCTGTAAGCCAAGGGGAGGACAAAAAAGAAACCACAAGAAGTAGAAGGTGTAAGTGACTGCAGGGCAATCATTTGACCTGTTTTATAAATCTGAAATTGCACGAACATGAGCTCTTTCTTAGGGCTTTGGGGAATGCCACGGGCTTCCTGAGACAAACATACGGACACTCCAAATGGCACACACAAGTTGCACAGTCTGGTTTCCTGGGTGGGTGAGTTGAGGGTGGGGGAACCTCCCCAAACTATATGAGAAGGTATTAAGAAACAAGCCTTCTTAGATATAACATGGATCCAACACAGAGAGGCTGTGTATAGCCATACATTATCTCTATATTGTAAAGAAATAACTATCAGGTTTATTTAAAAAACAGTTTTGATTGATGCTCTGAGTTGTTCTCATTTAAGAAGATCTGGGGTGGACAGATAAATCTGTAACATCCCTATGTTTAAATAGCTAAGTTACCAATGAACAGCTTCTGATCTGAAACAACCTTATACACTACAAATAGGGGAATAAAATAACTCTTCCTTTCTGTGACACTAAATAATTGCCCAACCTATATTTAAGGGAAGTCACGAGAGGATTAAAAGGTCCCTTACATAAAACCTTTCAAGTTCAAGTCTTGGAGCCTGGCCTCGGGCTGCAGAGGTCACTGCCCCCTGCTGAGGGAGAGACTCGGCACTGGGTGTGAGCTTTACACAACAAAGACTTTATAACAGGAATCCAGAATGCTCAATACTGGCACTTCAGATTTCATTTTTAGAGCTTAGAAGACAACACGTTGTACAGTGACTGGGAATAAAGGTGTTTGCAGAACAAAGGAAATGCCAGGTATGGGAGGGGCCCTGGAATAAGTGTGGAAATGCACAGGAACCGCTTTTCCGGTACTACAGAGGAGTACATGCTCAGCCCGACACACACCATCTAGGCTAGATGTGCTCTTTTTCGTCTTTCGTTGAAAATTAAGGAATCTGTTCATGAAGTGAGACAAAAACCTTTAACATGCCTTCTACAGTGGGCCCCATATGGAACCTTAAAAGTAATTAATTTTTAGGCCATAGTTTAAAGGTCAGGGTCAAAGTGAAAAAAAGCAAAATGAAGATATAAGAAATAATTAAAATAACCAAATGTACACAGTAAAACGGAAAAGACATAGTTAACATATTTCATCCTACGAATCACACTCAAATTTGTGAACAAAATGTGAGAAAACTCAGTAAGCCAAAAGCAGCAGCAGATAAAAGAAACAGTTCAATTAACCTCCCCCCAAAATAAAACACACACACATACACCCCAACCACAGTCTGACAGCAAATTTAAAATTGAAAAAACAAATACAAACAAAATCCTAGTGATTAGGTCTGCTACACACTTCATTCATTTATATTTTATTTTATGAATAAATAAATCCCAAATACCAGCTAGACAAAGGCAGAAGACTGTGTGCAGAGAGACTACAGTCGAGGCTCCTCCGCTGCCTCCAGGGGAGACAATGCAGAGATGGCTGCTGTACCCTGGTCAGTACGTGTGGTCTTTGGTAAAGATGAACAATTGGTATTTTTTACTAATCGAATGCTGGAATTTGTCGTTAGACCTATTTCAGGAACACCATATTTCAATTAGGCATAATGTCGTAAGTCCAGCTGACTCTGGACGTTCAGGTCTAGATAATTTCAGGAGGGTGAGAATGTATCAGGAGACCAATTTTATTACATTTCAGTTAAAATAGATTACGACTACCCAGTTACACTCTTGCCTCCAATTTGGTCATTAATTGTTAAAGATCTGGACATTTCTATAGTTCCCTGAAAGAAATACCGAAGCCATGGTTGTCGGTTGTGTGTGTGTGTGTGTGTGTGTGTGTATGTGTGTGTATGTATGTGTGTTCCCCTTCTACTTCTTATTTTGACATTTATAAAAGTCAAAATGAGCAGAGCAGAATAAATGTGCATATCTCTTATGTGAAAATAAACCATGCTCCACATCCTTTTCTCAGAAAGAATGGGGAAAAAAAATCATCACCAGAGACATGGTTTTAAAATTTTGTTCTATGGCCCTGCAATTCTTGAAGCCGTAGTCAGTCAATACTGTTAATGTACCTTGTTAATTTGATAGGATTTGTCAGGTAACTCCACTGGAAAATTATATAAAACTGTTCCAGATGAAAAGATGATAGTGACATGAATTAAAGTGATAGAACAATAGTGGAATATAAACCAGAAATGACACCCAAAGTGGCTGTTGATTTATTGCTGTACTGAGTTTGGTTCTGGGCTCCCATGTATATTAGTGCTACAAATCTGGGTCCATTTAGCAGAGGGATGCTCATACATACATCACCAGCTCCTGCTCCAAGCCAAGGTCACTCCCCATTGCATCAATCTTTTCAACAGAGCCTACTTCACAAAGCAGGACTTTTGTAACCATCTCAGATGTAACAGACTCTCGTCCTCTTTCATCTTTCTTTTATCATGTAAAGTACACTTTAACTTCTATTATTTTTATCTGCAAATTGTTACCGTATAGTTCATCCATTACCAGCAGTATCTCTGCATCAATTGCCTAAGCTCTGCACAGCCACAGAACACTTTCCCAATGCCGCCCTTTCCTGGGGTTATTGTGCAGTTACTGTTCACAGAGGGGAACCCCAAGACCAGGGCTTGGGGATGAAGATGTGGGAGATGAAAGCAATAGGTTCAAGATGGGCAGACAGGTGGAATATCATTTCAACAATTGGTGTGTTCCAAAAAAGTTGCATGTGAATCAGATTTTTTTCTGAATCGAATCACATTTTCCCACTGACTTCTAGTTCCAGAGCTACTTTATCTTCATTTTAGATTGATCTGTAATTGGCAGGGGCTCCCAACACTTTAGTTTTAAGTTTCTCTGCCCTGTAGGCTTTCAGTCAAGTAGTTAATGATCTGTAAAACACTTGCCTGCCTAGAGGAGTCACTATTTAAAGGAACCTGTAGGGGAATCTTTCCTGATGGGAAAAATCCTTTTGTACATTAAATAATCTTACCCTCTTAATACCTGTGTAAGTCTCAGCTTCTTAAGGCAGAGCAGGCAGCACCGCAGCACCCTATCTGCTCCTGCTACCACACGGCAGCCCTCAGCCTGAGGCAGTCCACGGGAGGAGCCCTCTTCCTGAGCACCCCCAGGAAGAGAACACACCTACTGCAGAAGAGAGAGAGGAGGCCTAGAATCCAGCCTGGAGGCAAACAGAGGCCTCTCTGTCCTTAGCTTCAGAGCCCTTGGTAGTCTTCCTGGTTACAAGGAGGAGTTAGCTTGGTGGAGGGGAGATCAGTGAGGAGGCAGGTGACACAGCCCAGGCCAGGGGCAGGGACATTTGTGGCTGGGGTGCAATGGGGATGAGCATATTAAAGACAAAAGCACTAGGAGTAGGCAAATGACTGCGAGCACGGTGTGAGGGAGAAGGGAGTCAGAGAGGTTCCTGGGGCATCGCCGCGGTGATGAGAGGTGGGGGAAGAGGTTGTGGAAGCCTGGCTAGTGGGGTCACAAGTGTGGAGGTTGGGTAGTACCCCACTTGTCACTGCCACTTCTCTATGCTAAAGGGAGTGAGTGGGTTGCAGGCAGAAGCAGCACTGTCTCCCTGTGACAGCAGAGCACCGGGAGAAGGCTGCTGCACGCATGGTCCCTGTGGCTCAGACTCCTTAAGGCAAAGGCCTAGGTAAAGAGCAAAGGTGCAACCCTGGTGGGCTCACTGCTGTTTCTGCTTCAGCTGGCTCGGGCACCAGGGATCATTCAGTACAATTTTCTCCTTAGGCCCAACAGGCATGACGCTAGTTATAGACACCATTCACTGAGCACTTTCAGTATTAACATAACAGCTAACATTAACTGCCATCAACAATGTGCCAGCATGGTTAGAAATCTACTGTGTACACGGACTCAAATCTCTTAATAACCTCATGAAGTTGGCTACTATGTTCATCCTACTCTACTGAAAAGGAAACGGAAACACAGGGAGGTTAAGTAACTTGCCCAAGATCACCCAGCTGGTAAGTGGCAAAGCTGCAATTTGAACTCAGGAAGTCTGGTTCCAGAATGTGCCCCTCAGCCACTACACTATTCTGCAAGAACTGTGCCAAATGTTTCACATAACATATCCCAGGAGAGGGGAAGGTACTTGCCTAGGTCAGGGAGCATCTAAGTGGAACAGCCACTGTTCAAACCCAGAGCTACCTGGGTCTCAAGTCCTGGTTCTTTCTGCTGCTCTGCACAGCCTCAGCCGTGAGTCAAAAGATGTATTAATAATAAGGAGTTCTGCCCAAGCAGTTCCCCATCTCCTCTCAATTTTCACCAAGGAACAAATAAATGTTCACAAATGCCAATAAATGCACACATCTATTTTTTGCTCATACATGGCAAATTGGAGCATGAAATCCAATCAATATTCTTTCTGACCACCGAGCACAGTTTTGATATCCTCAGCCAAAGTTTTTGCGTAAAGTCATTTAAGGAATGGCGGAGGCACTCCTTACAGAGTCACGTATGCACTGTTTTAAGTAATTCAAATTATAAATCTATTTCCAAGGAAATAAGAGAAACTGGCTTTTGTTACATTCACATTTCTCCAACTTAAGTGGCCAATAATAGAGGAATGATTGATCCAACAATGACGAAATACAACATAACCATGAAAAGTTTTGACTCAAAAAATCCTTATAACACAATAGTAAGTGAAAAGGACAGGAAAAACATTTATAAAAAAAGATATCAAAATGATGTGCTCCAAAAACTGGTACCAGTGGTCAACTCTGGTTAGTAGAATTATATCCTTTCCTTTTCTGTATTTTTTCCAAAATAAACATTTCACCAAAAATAAAAACAAACATCACTTTAAAAGCTGACACTTTTTGATTTCCACTTCAGAATTCAGTATCCTTTCTTGACTGTTAAAATGTGAGGAAGGATAAGTATACTGAAGTCTTGAAATGGTGAAGTGATCCTTAATGAAAGAATGCTTCCTTCTAGCAGTTCTTTAGCAGAGCTTTTTTTTTTTTTTTAAGCAGAATTTCTCTAGCAGAACTTCTAGCAGTTTAGTGGTATGCCAGGGGCTGTGCTGCTGGGAAGGGCTCATGAGCTACACCACACCCAACCTGGTGCCCCTCTCAGAAGCGGAGCCCGGCAGGCTTCTTTCCAGTTCTGGCAGGTGCGGAAAAAGAGAACACGGGCGCTGGCCGGGAGCAGCCAGGGTCAGCCCCTTCTCCTGGAAACAAGGGAGGCAGTTTGTCTCCCTTACCAGCTCTCTCCCCTAACCACTTATCCACAGCCATCCGTCATGACCTTTTCATGCTCCCACTTCTGACAGCTTCCAGATACAGTGAGTCAAACTTCACTGGAAGCAAACTATCACACCAACTGTCAAAGGCAGAAAACATTGCCTGATTGCTGTCCTACATCAACGCCAGCATATAAATCCTTCCTTAACAAGACAGCTCAAAATAAACAAAAACGCAACTCTAATGTGTATACAGCTCTCTGGGGAAACTATTTGTGCAAGCCTTTAGAGTTATCACAAGGAGACCCTTGTCTGCTTTAACTAACCAAGATTTCCATAAAAGGAGATTAGCACTGCATAGCATCTTTTTCTAACACAGACTGAGCGCCCACTCTGGGTAGCCCCCACACTAGGTCCTTTTGTGTACAGCGGCTTATTGAGAGCTTAGAATACCTCTAATCAGCAAGGCACTATTATCCCACCTTACATTTGAAGGCAGCACTAGAGGGGGCTTAGGGATAGGAACCCTAGAGTCAGAAAGTCCTCTGTTCAAATGTCAGCTTTCCTACTTCCTAACTACGTGACTTCGGAAAAATTTCTATGAAACGGAGATGATAATAATAGATACCTCATGTGCTTGTTGTGAGGATTAGGTGAAATAAGGCATGACAAGGACTTGGCATTGTGCCTGTTACACAGCTAGCGACGAATATTACTCCTTCTAACGATTATTATCAGAAGTCAGGCACTGGGTTAAGGATGTGACACAGACTCAGTGATGAGGGTCGAGTCTGGGGAGCTCAGGGAGCCACAAGAGGGAGGTGAATAAAGGACCTGCCCGGCCCTAGGATTGGAGGCGAGAAGAATCTTCCCTGGGACCTTCTCTGCATTCCAGCCTTGGGAGCACCAGGATCCAGCTGGGGAGACCAGTGCCTTCATCCCCACAAATCCCCCCAGTAACCTCCCACCACCAAGTGTCATTGGGCATTTCTCTTCCCCACAACCTCCAAGAGTTCAATTCGAATCAGGAAGAATGTTCTCAGACCTGGAGTTGTGGAAACTTTTGTGCTAGGGAATCCTCATCCTACCGGGTCTCCAGGCCACCAATTTGGAGGCCCTGATTGTGCTGGCACATCCCCACTGGTGTTATCCTGGGCAAAGTCACTGCTCCCTTGGAGAGCCTGAGAATCCTCCTTTGTAAAATGGGGGTAACAACAGTACCAACTCCCTGGGTGTCATGAGATGGAATGGCATAAGTACATAAAAACTTAGCACACATTGGCACGTAAAAGCTCAATTATCACTCAGATTTTTATTAAGGATGACCCCCAGAAAGATGAAATGGTATACTAGCCTATGGTGAATCAAATTAGTAAACTGGAGAGCTTGGCGGTTCAAGTCCAGGTCTAGCTGTCTGGTGAGTTCTGACTTGCCAGCTGTTTCCTATTGTCCCAGAGGAGACTGCTTGAGTCTTGGGAGGTACAACCTGCCCTACTCTTAAAATACCACCTTAAAAAAGCTAAAACACCACTTTGGCAAACATTAAGGCATTTAGCATTCCATGTCTTAGTGTATTTCCTGTTATTGTTTATTTGCTTAGACATCATAAGCTGTGGTTCATTCATTAATTTCCTACAGCTTTGAATCTAAGGCTACAAACGTCCCACTGCTGTTAAATCCTGGAGCAGCTTTTTATACAATTCTTCACTCCTCTTGTCTTCAGGTTACCTAGAGCCTATGAAAGCCTGGAAAAGCCCCTAGGGAGTGACACTGAACAACTCTTCGCCAGAGTGGATTTTGCTGAATATACACAGCCAATCGATAGCATCCACAGAGCAGTCAGGGAAGTCTCTGAAACTTGTCTGAATTTACACACAAGATCAGACACACAGGCTGTTTGGGCTTAATGAGACCTTAGAGATCACCTAGTCTGGGGTTTTCATTCTCCATATGAAGAAATTGAGGCTCAGGGCTGGGACATGACTTGTCTGATGTCACCCATTAATGACAGAGCCATAACCATAATTCATCTCCCCATACTACCAGGCCAGGGCTTAAACAGACCAGCTCACCCGCCATGCAGGAGTACTGTGTATTCACACACTGATCAAATGCATTACAACAAAAAAGCGCTCTCTCCAGCAATTTAAGGCACCCAAAATAGATGACCAAACCATATTTCAGGTCACAACTAAAATGAAACCCAGTAGAGCTTTACTTTCTTGAGATCAAGTGGGAGTTCTAGGCCCCAGGATCACTGGTTTCATTCAAAGGACTAACCATTCTGAAACGGTTTGGAACCACAGCTAAAAGCTGCCAATTCCAATATGTGGTCAGTAAGAGACTCAGTGACAAGTCCAAGCATACCTGACAAGACTGTTAGGCTTGGCATGCAAACCAAGGAGTGGCCTGGACACGAACGAACACAGAGCAGCAGTCAGCACAGGACACAGCACCAGGGCAGAGCTTATGAAATGAGACCTGGTACTGTTTAATCCCAGAAAGACCTGACCTTGGATGCATGCTAAGTTCTCTCTGCAGAGAAGGCATTTACAAAGATTCTGCACTAGGACAGTTAGATCACCACACTAAATACTCTGTCAGTAAATGGATACCTCAGGTGAGCCTATGAAGTCAGCTAGGAAGCAGGAGGCCCTAAGAGAATTTACAGTATCACTTGTAGAGTGGGGAAAACCTGATCGTCCCCATGTTCAGGCCCTGCTGCGCTGTTGGAGCTCAGGTGCCAAAGATGAGGAAGTGATCAAAGGAGCACAGAACTCTGGATGAACTCTCATGAATCTGACTCCCATTAATTCCATCACGCCAGTGCTTCTCAACTTCTTCCAATTCTCAATTCTTTCTCAGCCATCTGAGGAACCTGACACATTGTCATTAATAACCCTGGACTACTCCACAGGAATTCTCAAAAGGGTGGCTCTGGGAGCAGGGAGCCAGAGGAAGATATGCCTCAGAAAAAGCCCCCAGTGTTTCCAATATTCCCAGTTAGGTGATTTTTCCCTAAGCCAATCACTACATTTAGTGCGAAAGTGGTAATGGAGCTTTCTGGAGGCAGACTTGATAGCATGCATCCTCTGCCTCATCACTTCATTAGTATAAGTCAATTCCAAAGTTTGGTTCAGGAAATGCTATCACAATAGGGATGGAACAATCATTTAATATTAGAATTGCCATTTTCAAATTACTCAATGGACCCAGGGATTTCTGAGTTAAATGTGACCCACGCCTCCTTCTGATCGTGTCTTGGAATGGAGAGGGGCACCTCCTTAGCGTTCAACGGGGAAGTGAAATGGAAACGTGGAAGATCAATCCACTTCCTAAGAACATACACATTCAGATTATGGGATTACTTGAACTGTACTCCACAGGTACCTCACTGGAAACTAACAAGGAAAAATATCTTATTCATGCGGCCACCCAGAACCATGTTTAGCCTGAGAGTGAGCCTGAGGAGTGAGGCAGTCCAGGTCACTGCTGCTGCTTTCACTCACTCTTGTGCTATTACCGTGTTTCTTAAGCTTGCATGTTGTATTCTCAAAAATAACACTGTAATAAAGTCTTCCTTTGAGTGCCGGCCTGTGGTTATTGACTAGTGGGTTAAATAATAACTGCGGTAGGAAAGATAAGGCAGGGAAGACAAGAAATGGCAAATATGCTGCCTCTCATCATGCTCAGGCCCAGGGCAGACATTTTTAATCAATCACAGAGTTTCTTTATGTTGCCCTCAGACACAGCTGGAGATGCTGCCTCAGCATAATGCTCTGGGCAGCCGTTATAAACTCGACTGGAGCCAGTATATGAGATGAAACCTTTTTGCCTTTCCCTAGGACATGTGGTATTGCACTTGATATTTTGATAACTACCATAATCACAAGTCTTATGATTATACATAATGGACAGTTTTATGAAAAGGTAATGGAAGTAAACATGGAACCTTTTGGTAGAAGTCATTTTCTATCATTTATCTATAAATCCTATACAGACTCTGTATACCCTACACAGAATTATTTTATTAGGTTATAGATGCGATGCTGATAAGATGGAATTCATGGTATCTTACGTGTTCAGTAACAAATCCCTTCGGTGACATGGGAAGGGTCTACACTGATAAATGAGGCAAACGAACCAAGTAAGTCCAAGTAGTGCAAATATCAAATCACTTCTCAGCGTGAGACTGCATCAGAAAAACCAGGTTGACCTGCCCAGTCAGTAAGAACAAGCTTGGACAGAGAGATAAGGGGTAAGAAAGTCCTTTCAATACTGTGAGTTTGTGTCCCCCAAACACCACAATCTAGGGGAGATACTGAGCCAGCAGGCCTGGGATGAGGCCAGGGACGGGGTGACTCTGACACATGTTCAGGGTCAGACCCACTGCTCCGAGGTGCTCTGCATGTAAGAGGTGTTCACTGTGGGGATGTCTTGGTCCTCTCTGCCATGGTTCTCGTATTTGTTTCTGTGCATTCCCTTGGCTGGTGCATTATAATTTAGCTTCTGCCAGTCAGCCAACAAATACTTATTGATAATATACTATGGGTTTCCTAGATTGTGGCTGCATTCACCGCTTGACCCATTCCGTTTCAATGTTCCCCTAACTTACTTCCTCCTACCAGCCTTGGCCCATTTGGGTAGCACATATCTCAGTGTGCGACCTCCCTCAAGCGGTCAGGCACACAGGATCAGGTACATGGGAGATCAAGTTAATGGAAATAACCTCAACTTGGTAGAATCTCAAGTAAGGTCTACACTTGAAGGACATCTGTACTTTTTAGGACTGACAGAGGGAAAGCAGACAAGATGAAATATCCCAAGAATGTTTTAGAGAAATACAGGAATGGTTTGGAATGATGACTTTGGTAAGATTCTGGGCTGGCAGAGCAGGAATGGCAAAGAGATTTCAATTTAAGAACTACCTTCAATTGACTGGTAGGGGTTGCTTATAGGACTGTGTTGGAACGGATTCTGAGGTGGCTGATGAACAACATCTAAAGGAAAGAGGAGGAGGGTATCACAGTACATGGACATCCATCTCCAGATACTAGGGGTGGGAGAAGAGCAAGAATATGCACAAGTTTAGGAACTGGCCAACTAGAAGTAATCACTTCCTTTGTGCAGTTGAGTTATTTTTTCTTTATATATATATATTTGAGACAGGGTCTTGCTTTGTTACTCAGGCTGGAGTACAATGGCACGATCCTAGCTCAATGAAGCTTTGAACTCCTGGGTTCAAGGGATCCTCCTGCCTCAGCCTCCTAAGTAGCTAAGACCACAGGTATGCGTCACCACACCCAGCTAAAGTTTTTAAATGTTTTGTAGAGACAGGGTTTTGTCATTTTGTCCAGACTGGTCTTGAATTCCTGGCCTCTAGCAATCCTCCCACCTTGGCCTCCCAAAGTGCTGGGATTACAGATGTGAGCCATCCTGCCTGGGCTGGGGGTGAATTATTAGTGATACCTGTGGACTGGCACCTGTGGTATGCAATTGGGTCTGGCATATGGGACTGGGTTTCTGCCTCAGTTCTCCTGGAACTCTCCGTATATCTGATGCCTGAGGTGTGGGAGAGTTAGCACTAAGTAATAGCTATATACCTCTCAACACAGTGGTTTACATAAACCACGTTCTTCCAAACTCCTCCAAGCCTCAGTTTTCTCAGTCATGAAGTGGGAACAACAATATCAATGTGCTGTGTGGATTAAATGAAGTTATCACGGAGAAAGCTCTTGGTGTATTGTAAGTTGTCATAGTTCCACAGAGAATCAGCACAATGATTTGCACCCAAGTCATAGTAGTTAGGCTCAAGACTCAGCCTCAGACAGTCTTGGATTCTTAATCCAGCTTGATGATTTACTAGATTTTTCCTACACCCCAGTTTCATCATATAAAAAATGGTGACAAAATCAGTACTATCTAATAATAGTGCTTTGATTTCAGGTGCCAGTGCGTGCAAAGAGAACGATTAGCAAAGTGCGTGGCACACAGTAAGCACTTGATAATAACTGCTTTGTAAAAATTCTATTTCTTATTACAGTTATTTTAAAAGATGAGAACTGTGTCATATGTTTCATTAAAGGAGTTTTTCGGCCATAGAAAAGCCTGGTGGAGGCCAGGCACGGTGGCTCACGCCTGTAATCCCAGCACTTGGGGAGGCCGTGGTGGGTGGATCACCTGAGGTCAAGAGTTCGAGACCAGCCTAACCAACATAGTGAAACCCCGTCTCTACTAAAAACACAAAAATTAGCTGAGTGTGGTGGTGCATGCCTATAATCCCAGCTACTTGGGAGGCTGAGGCAGGAGAATTGCTTGAACCCGAGAGGCGGAGGTTGCAGTGAGCTGAGACTGCACCATTGCACTCCAGCCTAGGCAACAAGAGCGAAACTCCATCTCAAAAAAACAAAAAACAAAAAACAAAAAAAAGTCTGGTGGAAAATTGATTTAAGTTTGGGTCTTGCAGGTCAAAATTTGAGCCTCTCATCCCGACTTTCTCAGAAACAAATGGAACAGTGACCACTACCACCCCATCAGAAGACAAGCAACTGTGGTGGCACTGCAGAGCCAGGGGATTCCAATCCTCAGCTGCGGCTCTTACTACCGCTAATTCAGCGTGGACAAGTGGTTTTCTGTGGAATCAGCAGGGAGGCTGGGCAAATGCCACACACACTCACTTTCCACTTAAAAGATGTTGCCACAGGGACCAAGTGAAATCTCTCTTCTGATTGACACAGGATGGACAGGTGGAGGCGACCATCCATCAGTGTCAGGAAGGACCTGAAGAACCTGGCTAGTCAGGTGAAATAAAATAAATTATTTACCCATCTCAGAATCCAGCTGCTCACTTGAATACTCATACAGGGTGTGCTGTTTGCCTCCCTACTCTTGGCAGTAGAATGTTTCAGGAAGAAAGAATTTCTGGATTGCTAGGTGTGGGTTTTGTTGCTGTCAGAATGTGACAGTGACACCTGCTTTGTAAGGAGGGAGAGAGGGTCTTCAATTACATACCTGTGTAATCTACGTAGGATGGGAAAATGGGTTTATTCAGTGCATGATGTAATACTCATGGGCAGTTTGTCTGATTGTCACAAAATTCCTTAGGACTAATTAATGAAATTTCTGGTTATAATGATAAAGACTGAACTTTGACGACAGAAACAAATGTTTTGACGTCATCTCTTTTAGAAGCCCCTCTGAGATGCGACTCTACACCAGAGGGCGCCATGTGTGCCACTGGAAGCGTTCAGAAGCGATGCCCCAGCCTCCAGTCGCCTCACTTCCAACAACCAGGGAGATACTTGTATGACTGTCATCATTCATGTCTACCTGACAAGTCTCCATTGTGGTCACAAGTGGAACTTTGCCAGGAGAGCCACCCCATAATCTAAGTGATCTGGTTTAATACTTTCAAGATGGTGGACCTGGAGAGAGGGCAATAGGCAAAATAAATAATAATGACAATGATAAAACACTACGAGAAGCTACCACTTAGAATATGCTTCTATAGGCCAGACACTTTCATAGAATGTTAAAAGGTAAATATTATTATCCCCATTTCACACATGGCAAAAACTAAGATTGAAAAGGGAAAAGACTCCTCCAGGTGACACTGCAGGTAAGTGGCAAGGCTGGGATTCGAACTCAGTGCTGACTGACTGCAGAGCTTGGGCTCCTCCCACAGAGCCTTTTGTGGACTTTTCCCTTTGAAATAATTTACAAGTCAGGCTCTAATGTATTAAAGTTTGTCTTTTTTGCCTTTGGAAAAAAGTGGGGAAAGAAGCCCATGATCTTGGTTATGATTCCAAGATGGCGCTGTTCACAATGGGGAATGAGCAGGGATGGATCTGCTCATAATGCTCACCTGGGACCTTGCTTTGGCGCTGTGTCTTGACCACAGTTGGGATATTTATTGGACTTCTTTTTTTCCTTTGAGACAGAGCCTAACACTGTTGCCCAGGCTGGAGTGTAATGGCGTGATGACAGCTCACTGCAGCCTTGATCTCCCAGGCTCAAGCAATCCTCCCACCTTAGCCTCTTGAGTAGCTGGGACTACAGGCAGGCACCACCACACCTGGCTATTTTTGTATTTTTTGTAGAGATGGAGTCTCACACCATGTTGCCCAGGCTGGTCCTGAACTCCTGAGCTCAAGTGATCGGCCCACCTTTGTCACCCAAAGTGCTGGGATTACAGATGTGAGCCACGGCACCCAGCCTACTTATTGGCTTCTTAAAAGTAGGCCCATTCAGAAAAAGCAGACCCTTTGCTATTGGGCAAGTACTGCAGCTAAACACAAACTGGATGTTTGAGTGGCATTCTTACTTTCACAAACTGAAAGTGTGGCCAGGTGTGGTGGATCATGTGAGGTCAGGAGTTCGAGACCAGCCTGGCCAACATGGTGAAACTCCGTTTCTACTAAAAATACAAAAAAATTAGCTGGGCATCGTGGGCGCCTGTAATCCCAGCTACTAGGGAGGCTGATGCAGGAGAATTGCTTGAACCCAGGAGGCAGGGGCTGCAGTGAGCCAAGATCATGTCACTGCACTCTAGCCTGGGCAACAAAAGCAAAACTCTGTCAAAAAAAAAAGAAAAAAAAAAAAGAACGAAGAAAGAAAGTGTACATACAGAAAAAGTGCACAAATCATGAGTATATATACCATGACTTTTCCACAAAGTCTACAGACCCATGTAATCAGCACCCAGATCAGGAAGCAGACCCTTTCCAGCTTCCCAGAAGCCCCTCTCCAGCCACTACTACCATCTTACCCCTGGAATAACCAGTATCATTACTTCCTACATAAGATTATTTCCTTGTATTTGTGAACGTCATATCAATGGAATCATATAGTATGTACTCTTTTATTTATTTTGAAAACTGACTTCTTTATCAGTCTTACGTTTATTTCTGAAATACAGTAGGAAAAATATCCCCAGGAGGAACACTGAACGACTTTATGATTTACGAATCAACACTAAATAAGCAATTTTACCACTTTAAATATTTAAGGTTTTTGTGAGGAAGAAGAGCTACAGTAAGTCCTCACTTACTGTCATTCATAGGTTCTTGGAAACTTCAACTTTAAGTGAAATGATGTACATCATTTTATTCAATGTTGTTTTGTTATAATGTTGATAAGGGAAAAAAATCAGTTTTGTTATATGTCATTTCACTTAAAGTTACAGTTTCCAAGAATCTATTGAGGACATTAGTTGAGGACTTAATGCAGAGGGGAAAAAAAGGTGGTGTCTGTTTTGGTTCGAAGTTACTGAGTGCTGCCTCATCTGATCAGCCTGCTAGAATCACCATCATCTTAGCAGCTAATGCTCACTAGGCACCTGCTAGAGGCCAGGCGCCTTTCTAAGTTCTCTGCACGTGCTGCGGCATTTCATCCTCATAGTTAAAAAATTATCTTTATTTTTACAGATAAGGACACTGGGGCTCTGCTCCATTTGCCAGTGGTGCTACAGCTAATAAACGAGCAAGGTTTGCACCTGGGCCTCCGACTCCTGAGTGCGCCCTCTGAGCGCTGCACTCTACTGCCTCCCAACTAACAGCTCTCACATAGGGAAGTTTACAACTGCAGGCCCCGTACTCAGTGCTTTACATGTCGGATTTCACTTGTTCCCTATAGCAACCCTCAGTCATTGGTACTACTGATATTCCCATTCAAGCAGGATAGAATTGAGGCTCAGAAAGATTAAGATACTTGCTTAAGGTTACATGGCTGTCTATTGATAGAGCATTTAACAAATTTAAACCATTTGTGATTCTCTTGCCCATCTCTTAATCACTAAGTTGGGTAGGAACACGTGAGGAGATTTTTGAGGCCTCTCATGAGTTATCCAGGTTCAAACTAATGCCAACATTGGACAATATTTTATTATGACAAACATACAAAGCATTTGTGAGAAACATGAAATAAATGAACCTTGGAGTTAAAAGGAGACATAGGAAGGGGTGGTGTGGCAGAGACAGGGTGCAGCTCAGCTCCCTGACTGGGTGAGCCTGGCATGACTACCCATTCTTCCTCTCCCTTGGCCATTATATGGGAGACCCGTTATTAGGGAGCAGGTGCACCTGAGTTGGTTGGACCAGGGTTTGCTCCTGGCACCACCACCTACCCACTGTGTGAGTTGGGCATGAGACTTGACTGCTCTGTACCTCATTTACCCCCTCTGTTAGAAGGGGACAGTAAGAATACCCCACCTTTTAGGTAGTTAAGTAGTACATGTAAAGCACTTAACACAGTGACTAATACATAGCAGATACCTATAAAAGGCAGCCATGATGATGATGATGATGATGTATTAATAGTACGTTGCTTACTATGACACTTTTCCTATTTCTGTTCGGTTTAAGTCAAAACAGAAATTTAGCACATAATTAGAACACATTAATCCCAAATATTAGTTGAAAGTTCCAAATTATATGATGAAGATCCAAATATACCTTCTGAGATCATTAAAAAGCTTCCTGAATAAAGGCCTGAATGAATAAGCAATGAGTTAGCTGAGTAAGAATAGGCAGGTGGCACCGTCACAAAGCAGTTCTAAGGATAGCAGGCAAGAGAATTACAGAATGAAAAGAATTATGGAACTTCACTGAAGTCAATCAGTTTGAAAAGAGTCTCAAGTTAGTTCTACTTTGAATCTTCTGCTTCATAAAAAAGAAGACAAGACAGAGCACTCAAGTGGGAAAAAGGATGTACTTCAAATTTCATTGTTTAAACATTTTCTCAGAAAACAAATTACCTTTAGTCATTCAGGTCACATAAAAGTTGTATGTTGTTTCTTTCCCCATTTCTACATTGACTGCTGACATGACAAGCCAGCTCATCATCTGCTCACGCACTTACCTAGCTGTACGTCGGTTGTGAATCGCAGTCTGTGGATCATGCTGACTTTGAATGACTTGTAATGGTGGCTGCTAAGCATATCCTGTACTGTGGCTATGTCAATTTGTGAATCCTCCTCAAAAACCCCGTCTGCCCTTGAACCTGGGGAGGAAAAGGCAGTTTAACACATAAAGATACATGAGGCTTGGCAAATGGTGTCTGCTTAAAATGCTTTGGGATAAATTAAAATAATATGGGTTATTTAATTTGGAGAAGAAAAGGCTGAGTGATGACTTAATAATGCCATTCCAGTAAACAGAGAATGGTAACATATTAATCACTCAACAATTAATTCCACAAACACTATGGCAGGTCCTTGGCTGGGCAGCAGGGATACAAGGATAGAAAAATTCCTGCTTGCTCTCAGCAGGAAGCTCAGTCCACAAGAGTGAGTCAAAACCACAAAAGCATGAGTGGTGTTAGCCGTATCACGCTTCTTGCTTTTTTTCAAATGTGATTTTCCTAATCACAAAAGTAATCCACATTCCTTGAAGAATCTCTGTCCTTTCCAAGATTCCCAAACCGTTTTCTTTACTGCCTCTCGCCCTGCGCCCCACAGCCTCCACTGGCTCGGGGGCACCTGCTGGTGCTTGGGTGTGACAGCCTCATCACTGGCCTCCTGGTCACCAGGCTCCCCCTCAGCAGTCCAGCGGTCACAGACTTTCTGATCCGTTTTTCTAAAGGTTGGATCATTGATTCATTCACCAAATGCTCAGAGAGCACCCTGTGCATGCTGAGCACTCTGATATGTGATACTGGAGACAGATAAGAAGCCTGGCGCTCAAAAATCTTCCCTGGCTCCATGGCCTCCTGAATGAAGAACACGTTTTTTTAGCCAGACAATCACAGCAGCCCATAATGTGCCTGAAACATACTAATATTCTTCTCACTTCTCACATATGCCTTGTCTCAGCCCTCTCAAACCCCTCAGACTGCACAGTGCTTCAGGGTTTTAAATTCTGGGCCTTTACTCACATGCTGCCCTTGCCCTAGAACAGCCCTCCCATCCTTACCCAGACCTGTAGAAATCCCCCCACCCCTCCCTAGGCTAGCTCAAACTCTATCTATCCCGTGAAATCTTTT
The DNA here is from genome assembly GCF_000951045.1 of Mandrillus leucophaeus. Taxonomy (NCBI): domain Eukaryota; kingdom Metazoa; phylum Chordata; class Mammalia; order Primates; family Cercopithecidae; genus Mandrillus; species Mandrillus leucophaeus. The sequence continues at coordinate 1,447,782 of NW_012103532.1, forward strand.
CTGATGGTCCTTACTGGCAATGAATTCCATAAAAGTTGGCTTATACTGGACCCTGGAGCCTGACAGTTGTGGCTGCAACTCCTAGCTCTGCCTCTAATTTGCTGTATGATCTTGGGCAAGTGACTTTATCTCTCTGAATTTCAGTTTTCGCCATTCACATCAAAATTTAGGTAAAGAATACATATGCTTCAAAAGAGCGGTGACTATTTTTCTTCTAGCATCAGACTGGATGATATTCAGCCTTGCACTAGAATTGCTTAGTGGTTGCTCTGTCCTAATTTGGAAGCTCTGTGAAGGTCAGGAAAGTTTCTTACTCATCTTTATATCTTCTGCAAGCGTAAAGGTAACTGGTATGCTCTCACTAAATTTTGCTAAGTAAATACTAGCTAGTATATATGAGTGCCTACCATGTGCCAGGCTTGGTGTGAAGCATTTCACACGTTACTGCATTGAAGGTCTTATAATTTTCCGTATTACAGATGAGAACTCTGAGGCTTTGGGAGGCTGCCACATGCTAAGGTTACATTAAGCAAAGTTAAACTATCTCTTGGTCCCTGGGCTTTGAAATGTGGACTTCTGCAGGTGCAGCTGCTGGTGCCATCACCAGTGCAGGGGGTAGAGTAGGTTGAGAGGAGAGAAGCCTATCTTGCAGAGGCTGACCAGAGTAGGGTGCTCTAGGCCTCATGTTGAGCACTCAGAGACGGTTCCACAGGGAAACCCAGAGAGAACTCTTTGGGACGGAGCTGGGGGAATGGAAAACTCTAGATTTGGGTATAAAACTGGAAAATTTTGTGACCAACTGGTAGCCTGACAATGATATGCTTTTCCTTCCCACAGTTACTGTTTACAGGGCAAGTATTTTAAGTCAAAGGTGGTGTCTGATGCTTTCACAGTGAACTCATTTATTAGGAAATTTGTGTTCTATTTGCAAATACTACAGTAATTCCCAACCTGGACCATCCCAGTGCCCACAATAGTGCTTTCCTTCAGTAAGGACGAGGCCTCGCCCTTCACTAAGTGCTTCTGGCAGAATCCCATCTCAAAGTATCTTGCACATGCTGTCCTCCTCTCTGCCCAGGTCACCCTTCTCCCCATCTCACTCTCTCCCAGCCCCTCCCTATTTTCCTCCTGAAGAGCAGAGCACCAGTGACACTCCAGGGAAGCCTTCTCTGGCTGCAAGCCCCCGACACTAGTTTGGTTCCTTCTGTCCCCGTACCCTGCATTTTCCTTCAGAACAGTTATCACAAGGAGTAATTGCCAGTCTCTGCCATTAGACTGTAAACCCCAAGAGCACAGGGACTGCTTTCTCATCACTGCAACTCAAGACACTGCAACTCAGACACTGCTGGTGCTACCACTCAGAGGATAAAGCAAGAGTTCAATAAACATGTGCTGAATACCAGCTGCCATGTCCACAGGAAGGTGAGGGTCAGAGAGACAGAGTGACTTCACCAACATCACACCTCCAGGACACTGCAGAGCTTCACTCCACATCTGCAAGGGCCACTGGGTAGCCCGTTTCCTTTCTTTGCAGTGCCTATGATTTTGGACAGAGATGCCATGATCCTGATTACCACTCTCTCCTGGGTAATATCCACATCCCAAACTGAAAGGCTGGCTAGGATTTGGAGTTTAGAATAATCATTCACTTTTCCCAGTCTTCATTTTTACTGAAACATAACTGTCAAAACATGTTTTATTTCTATTTTAGAACTTCTTATACATGAGAATTACAGAGTATTTTGGTAAAATATTAAAATCATTTAATGTTTTAAAAATCATTTCAAGTCATCTTTTCTGAGAAAATGCTATTATTAGATACAACTTAGCTCTGAGCTCAAGAACTTCTGTTTGCTTTATTAATTAGTGTTTTCTAAATATTGCAGGTATTTGATTTGGAAAGAGGTAACAGCTCATTATGCTAAAATGCCAATTACTAAAAAAAAAAACCCCACACTTAAGATTTTTACATTTTATGATGTTGGATTAAAACCAATTTAAAAATTACTATAACGTGACATATAATTTTTTACTGAGCAATTTCAATGCCAGCTGCTAATAAAGCATCTTAGCTATAAATGATAATTCAGATGCTTTTAGATAAAGTGGTGCATAAATATGGCTGGAAATTGATTTAGCTTCTTACAGAAGCTACTGAAGAATGACATATTTTGTTTAATACACCAGCTAATGTAGTCCTAAAAGCTCAAACAAGTGCCAGTTTTCACTCCTAAATTTGCTGTGGGAGATTAATGAAAACTTTATATTTTGCTGAAATGTTAATAATGGGCAGATGAGATGATAGGATTTTAGTAGAGGTCTTAAAGCTATGAAATAACCAGCAAGGCTTGTCAATATCCTTGTATTAATTTTGTACAAGACTTACATAGCTGGAGCTGGCTCAACCCACTAATGCTTCTTGCATTGACCTTCTACTATCTGATAGTGTAAATTCATATCCCATTTGAGGACTTAAGTCCCCCGGGTACCTGGAGGAGTTCTGAGCCTTGCCCCAGCCGACAAGGGGCACGTTTGCATTTATGATCAGAAGGACAACAGCACCTGAAGGAGTGGGGAAGGAATAGTCCTGTACTCGCCTCCAGTTCACGCTGCTCACTCCAAAGGAGGTTATCTGATGAACGGGATCAACTGTTGGTTTTGGAGTTCCAGTGTTCTTTCTTTCTTTCTTTTTTTGAGACAGAGTTTCGCTCTTGTTGCCCAGGCTGGAGTGCAATCATGAGATCTTGGCTCACTGCAACCTCCACCTCCTGGGTTCCAGCGATTCTCCTGCCTCAGCCTCCCGAGTAGTTGGGATTACAGGCGTGAGCCACCATGCCCGGCTAATTTTTTGTATTTTTACTAGAGATGGGGTTTCACCATGTTGGCCAGGCTGGTCTCCAACTCCTGACCTCAGGTGATCCACCTGCCTCGGCCTCCCAAAGTGCTAGGATTACAGGCGTGAGCCACCGTGCCCGGCCTCCAGTGTCATTTCTCAAAGTAGGCTCAGGAGTACCACTTGTTGGAGGGGTCAGGTCTATTGTACATGCAATGTGCAACCACTTCTCTCCCTATGCCAGGAGTATGCTAGACTGTGGGGGACACTGGTGAAGATAAAGCAGGGTTCCTGATCTGCAGGAGCTTACAAATTAGCTATAGGCCACAAAATAGTACAAGGTAGAAAGAAGGGCCTAATAAATGGTGTCTGCAATAGACACTTGATCTAAAGACAAACACCTGAAGCAAAACATTCATTATTCCAAAAGCATATTTTTTGGACCAGATAAGTTCTATGACTTTGCATGTATACATTTACTGCTTGTATCCTTCTGGAAAGGAATGAACCCAACCACACATGAAAGATGAAAGATGCTTGACATTGTACCATCTGCATATTAAAATTACTCTACTAAAAACTTCACATTAAAAAGTCCACTTCTGTTCAAGAGAAGACTTTTTTTTTTTTTTTGATACGGAGTCTCGCTCTGTCGCCCAGGCTGGAGTGCAGTGGCACAATCTTGGCTCACTGTAAGCTCCGCCTCTCGGGTTCACACCATTCTCCTGCATCAGCCTCCCGAGTAGTAGCTGGGACTACAGGCGCCTGCCACCAAGCCCGGCTAATTTTTTTTGTATTTTTAGTAGAGACAGGGTTTCACTGTGTTAGCCAGGATGGTCTCGATCGCCTGACCTCGTGATCCGCCCGCCTCGGCCTCCCAAAGTGCTGGGATTAAGGCATGAGCCACTGCGCCCGGCCGAGAAGACATTTTTAGCAACTCAAAGTGAAAAGTAGAGAGAACCAGAACATCTTAAAAATAAACATACTGAAAAAACAAAAACTACTGCCTGTTAATTTAATTGAAATATAACCCATTGGTATTTTGTTAAATTAGCAATTAAAAAGGTCACAAGCAATTAAATGAAACAAAAGCCACACTGTGTTCATCTACATTAATGCTGAACTGGGTCTCCTCGTGAATGACAAGATAAATTGTTATGGTGCCTTCAAAGACTTCACAATGTATTTTGTCAAAGTCGGGAGTGTTAATGTCTCTATATGCCATGGATTACCATAATGTATTGTGTCAAAATGCTCAAGCTGCAATAACTCAAAGATGTATTGTGATAGATCAAATTTTGGGGTGGGGCCTAATAGTGACTTGAGCACCACAGCTCAAATGGGCTGACAAGGCTCCAGAAGAATGACAATCACAAGGTAGGAAGGTACGGAGGACAAGCAGAAAACCCAGGAAGGGAAGGAGCTTAATTCTCGGGAGTACAAAATCAGGAAAGGGGAACTGAGGAATGAGGCCTGGCACCTGTCTTTAGTGAAGAATGGCAAAAAGAGGCCACGACAGGCAAAGGGAAGCAGAGAGTAGTTGAGGAAGGAGGCAGGTGGAGTCTAGGGCCTGCAGCCAAGAAAGAGAAGGTGCTGTGAGGCAGCCAAGGGCTGGGAGGCAGCCTTGGGGCTTAATAACATTAGAAAGAACATGGAATATAAGAGTTCAGAGATAGAGATTCAAACTCTCACTCAAAGTGTCAAGACTGGGTCAAAACCTTGCCCAGGGTTCCACTGTTAGGAAAGGTGAAACCGGGACAGATCTGTTGGATTCTGGAGTCCACGTGCCTTCTTTCCCTTCCCTCAAGTGGCTAAAGGCTGTTCCTGTCCTGCCTACCTCACCACGCTCCTACAGCAACAGCACTATAATAGACTGTTGAGTCGCATAACTGTAAACTCTAAATCGACCTATGGTGGTGGTGGTGGGGAATTCCCAAGTCCCCTTCAGGGTCCATAATTGTAATACCATTTTTGTAACAACAGCAAGGCATGACTTACTTTTTTCATGTCCATTCTCTTACAAGTGCACAAAGGAATAAAAAGCTCGGCTGCGCGCAGTGGCTCATGCCTGTAATCCCACCACTTTGGGAGGCCGAGGCGGG
>NW_012103532.1:1454736-1456876 GCF_000951045.1 Mandrillus leucophaeus
GATATCTATTTGGACGATAATAATGGGAAACAAAAGTGCAGTTATAGCTGTGTATATGTGTTACAACCTGACAACAAACACAGCTGCAAAGTCTGCACACACATAAAAGCAACAGGTTTACTTTCAGGTGATCAGACCAAGGCTAATTATAAATACTGTTTTATAGTTTAAAAGTGTTTTCATATATGTGATTTAATTGGAACTGAGGGAGACACTTAGAGGTCAAACAAATAGGACTAATCATTAAATCAAAGCTCAGATGAACTCGCTGTATGTTACCGGAAGATTCCTTGTATTCATAGCTGCAAACTGCACAGGACTTTAACATTCATTTTACGGTTCAAGGAGTCTTACACAAAGTCTAAAAGGCCCCAATCTAGTTATAAATTAAAGCAACTTCAGTGTCTCTTCTCCATAAAGATCTATGCCAACTCTAGAACTCAATTGGAAGATCAATGGCCTCTGTTACATCCTCACCTGTGTCCATAGCACAATTCTGTTGACTGTTCCTTCCAGACTAGCAAACAGTTACTTAGCACCAGCCATATGCCAGGTGCTGTGCTAGTGCTTCCAGAACTCAGGGGGATGGCAGCGTTCCCAGATGATGGGAAGGAGGACAGGAGGAACAGTATAGGAAAAAACATAAAGTCCACAAAGCATGAGGACATACACAGGGAACACCAAGTATTTGCCTTTGGCACAGGGTGTGAAGCGGAATGGTGGAAAAGAAAATGGTGGGGGTGGGAGTGGTTCTTCAAAAGTGGAGCAGTATCTAGCTCAGGACCTGGCACACAATTAAGTAAAATAGTAAAAGTGACTGACAGTGAGAAGTACATAAACCCTTTTCTGCCCCACTCTATCTTGAAGTCTTATTGCTACTCCCCACGCAGAAGCCCTGCTTCAGCCAAACTGGACTTTGCTCAGGTTCTACCATTTGGTCAGATGTCCTTTATGCTCTAAAATTTATATGCTTCAAGGTCTAGTCCAAATGGAACCTCCCCTGTATCTCTCCTGAAGCGCTATAGCCCTTTGTTGAAGGTTCTTCTGATAAGTCTCTTACATGGTAAGTATCTGCACTCCCCTCTGGACAAGGAGCCTGAGGGCAGGAACATCCCATTCTATAAAGCACATGGTCACACAGTAGATGTTCAATAAATGCTGCTGATGGAACGAGTGAAGTTTGATGCAATACAGGTAAACCATTAACAGTACCTGAGGTCTGCACCCCACCCCTTGTATTTATCTTGGCTAAAAGCACCTAACGTACCTTTCCTAGTTTTCCATTCAGACTCGCCAACAGACTAGGTTTGTCGAGGACAGGGGTTCTGCCTGAACAACTGTGATGACAGCTAACACACCCTGAGTGCTTACCAAAGCATGCCAACACGATGCTCAGCATTTTGAAGACGTCATCTCATTCTATTTTTCCCAATGCCCCTTTAAGTTGGATATTATCCTCTTTTTACAGGTGAGAAAAATGAGGCTCAGAATGTCATTCTGCTACGGTAGTCATACAAACAGTACAAGCTGGAGCTAGAAACTGAACCCAAGTCTAATTCCAAAATTGCACCTTTAACCACCACATAACCTCCATGAATAAAAATGTTCTTCAGATGGGCTGGAAATGTGTAACTCCATAGGCTGTAATGGTATCTAACGAGAACACAGTCATGCCTGGCTGTGCCAGAGCAAAGGAATCAGGGATAAAACCTAACTATCCACTCCCTCGGTAAGACTCAAAGCTGGATGCATAAGTGAGTCACAGAGAAAACTCTTCCTTAGCGTTCTGCATCCATCACATTTTTTTTCCAGAGGCCTTTTAAGTCCCCAAAGCCTCATAAGCCCAAAACTTCTCTTCTATTAAACACTTCCCTTTGGCTACTAGTCATTTTTGCTGGTCTCTAAAAAGCAATCAATAGGTGATATACTATAACACACACACACGTTCATGCCCCCCGCCTGCCCACTGCTCTGCAGTAATCTCTTTAAAGCCATCGGGATCACACAGTAGGATATACCCTTCACTAGAATCTGCCATGCTACCACCGGGGTAGGGATCTTTGCTGTCAGTGCTTAATTGATTAAACTCTTGGAGCCACAGCCAGCCAGGCTGGAGGACTTTCCACATGGAGATTTCAGA
>NW_012103532.1:1456926-1463728 GCF_000951045.1 Mandrillus leucophaeus
GTGACTGACAGTGAGAAGTACATAAACCCTTTTCTGCCCCACTCTATCTTGAAGTCTTATTGCTACTCCCCACGCAGAAGCCCTGCTTCAGCCAAACTGGACTTTGCTCAGGTTCTACCATTTGGTCAGATGTCCTTTATGCTCTAAAATTTATATGCTTCAAGGTCTAGTCCAAATGGAACCTCCCCTGTATCTCTCCTGAAGCGCTATAGCCCTTTGTTGAAGGTTATTCTGATAAGTCTCTTACATGGTAAGTATCTGCACTCCCCTCTGGACAAGGAGCCTGAGGGCAGGAACATCCCATTCTATAAAGCACATGGTCACACAGTAGATGTTCAATAAATGCTGCTGATGGAACGAGTGAAGTTTGATGCAATACAGGTAAACCATTAACAGTACCTGAGGTCTGCACCCCACCCCTTGTATTTATCTTGGCTAAAAGCACCTAACGTACCTTTCCTAGTTTTCCATTCAGACTCGCCAACAGACTAGGTTTGTCGAGGACAGGGGTTCTGCCTGAACAACTGTGATGACAGCTAACACACCCTGAGTGCTTACCAAAGCATGCCAACACGATGCTCAGCATTTTGAAGACGTCATCTCATTCTATTTTTCCCAATGCCCCTTTAAGTTGGATATTATCCTCTTTTTACAGGTGAGAAAAATGAGGCTCAGAATGTCATTCTGCTACGGTAGTCATACAAACAGTACAAGCTGGAGCTAGAAACTGAACCCAAGTCTAATTCCAAAATTGCACCTTTAACCACCACATAACCTCCATGAATAAAAATGTTCTTCAGATGGGCTGGAAATGTGTAACTCCATAGGCTGTAATGGTATCTAACGAGAACACAGTCATGCCTGGCTGTGCCAGAGCAAAGGAATCAGGGATAAAACCTAACTATCCACTCCCTCGGTAAGACTCAAAGCTGGATGCATAAGTGAGTCACAGAGAAAACTCTTCCTTAGCGTTCTGCATCCATCACATTTTTTTTCCAGAGGCCTTTTAAGTCCCCAAAGCCTCATAAGCCCAAAACTTCTCTTCTATTAAACACTTCCCTTTGGCTACTAGTCATTTTTGCTGGTCTCTAAAAAGCAATCAATAGGTGATATACTATAACACACACACACGTTCATGCCCCCCGCCTGCCCACTGCTCTGCAGTAATCTCTTTAAAGCCATCGGGATCACACAGTAGGATATACCCTTCACTAGAATCTGCCATGCTACCACCGGGGTAGGGATCTTTGCTGTCAGTGCTTAATTGATTAAACTCTTGGAGCCACAGCCAGCCAGGCTGGAGGACTTTCCACATGGAGATTTCAGACGCCCTTCAATAAATCAAGGTAATCTTGTTTTATGAGGTAGTCAGAAAGAAAGTTTCAGGTTTGTAGAATTTCAAAAAAGAGCAGATCATGGAAGGTGGGCCTACAAGGCTCTGCATCTTAGACCCCTGCCATCCCTCAGTCTCATCTTTCAGCCCACTCTCCCTCATTCCATTCCACTTATTCATTCCTAAATACCCCAAGCTCCTTCTCATCTCAAAGCTTTCAGATGAGCAGTCCCTTGGCCTGGAACATTCTTTTCTTACTCATTATTGGACTATCTCCTTTTTCTTTTGACTCAAGCCTTCTCTTATTCTTCTCACCTGCTCTGGTCCCCTGCTATGCACTCTTTTCTACCCTTTGTAGCACTGATCATAACTGTGGGCTCCATAACGTGGGGCTAAGTCTCAGCACAGTGGCTGGCCCAGAGGAGGGCTCAATCAATATTTGGGGAATGCATGAACAAATATGTGTCCAAAGTGAATCCAATACCCTTTACAGGATGAAGCATGACCATTTAAGGGTCTGGACCAATGGTTCATCATGGGTTTGCTTGGACAGAATTCCCATTATTTCCTCTTTCTTCAACATGTCTTTGTCCATGTTCAAAGCCCAGGAAAAGTAATGGGGTCTTCTCAGGAGCATGGCATTTTTGACAATTTACATGGCAAAATACCTAAGAACTGTAACATCTGATCAACACCAAGGTGTCCCTTTCCCTGACTTGAGAGTCAGAGAATGAGGGCACATCCGCTGGAAGAATCCCACCTCCCATTCAGAGTCACTGCAGAAATATCACCTGATGCATTACCAAGCCATTAGTCAGGACCTTCAGGGCGAATTCTGGGGCCAGGAGCCTATCAGAGGGATGCAAATCTCCATGCCCTCACTTAGAGCCCAGACAGGGTTTGTGGCTCATCAAACATGCTTCCTTACTGCTCTAATGTACCAGTGTATCGCTTAATGAAAGTTCTTAATTGTAATTCAATTAATTACATACACAGAGTCCCCAATTACATTTTCCAATAAGACATTGGCTGTGGTACAGGTCTAAATGCACTTAAACCAATTTTAATATATTAAGACCAATTTCCCTTGAATACTAATTACTACCTAATGATAAAATGGAAAGGGCGGAACTTTTAGAGACAGAAGAGAGTGAAAAATACAAATCATGTGGAACTTCTCAGCCCACACAGCACAGTTCAGACACTCACTACTGAAAAGTAGCTGTGGACAAGGCACAAGTTTGCTTCAAGACAGGTCAGCACAGTTTTTTGCCCCAGGTGTCAGCTATCTTTGGTGCTGGCCAATGCCCAGAGGGGCCTGTGGGAAGTCTAAGGGGCTAGAGGGAAAGAAAACAGGAATCACAGGAAGGGAAAGGGTCACCACACACATGCTCAGCTAGCTATGGTGTATGTGACAGTTGGTTGGCCTCTGAGTCTCAGGCAGAGATACTCAGTAATGGTGAACACTTGTATAGTGCACTGCAGTTCACTCTGCGCTTTTACTGTACACAATCTCATTGACTTGTTTCAATGGTTTAAGCCTCACAACAACTTTACAGGGAAGGGATTACCATCACATTTTGCAGCAGGAGAAATGAGGCCCACAAAGGAGGAGGACTTGTACAAGGTTACACAGCGGTGCCAAACCTCCTGCCTTTACAGTGCCAACCAGCCCACATTAACCAGAGAGGAAGACGTGGACTCACAGGTATTCTTATGTGGCGAATAATGTTTCTGTTCCATTTAAATTCTAATAGCGTGCAGCAAACAGGGAGCTATTATGCAATATCGACTTGGATAAAAATCCTCACCCTACAGAAAATTCCTTATGGTAAAGACCTCCCCGCTAAAGCCAGACAGGTGACTGGCTTTCAGCAATAACTCAACCTAAAATATGTAAAACGAACATCACAAGTCACTTTCATTTGTAAATAAGAGTTTATTTGCATAATCATATTTTCTTGTGTATTTGAAGACTGCTTTTGTGGTATAATAAAGGAGGTGTTTAAGTCACATGATAGAAATTGGAGAGATTAGTAATTTGTAACTGAAGGAGGCAAAGCCTCCAGAAGCAGCGCGGAACTACCAGGGAGTCTCCAGAGCTGGCAAAGAGCACACACAGGAGGAAGAATCAGCCCATTATAAATAAGCATCACAAAGAGGGTTGGAAGTACACCAGGATGAAGCTGATTTTCATCCTCTTTCTACAGCTGCTTCTTCCCTCTCTCCGTTTCTATTTAGTAGTGGTGGTGGTAGTCCAACAAAGAAACCCCTACCCTTAAAGATGCTTATTCAAACCCAAGTTCTCCTTAAAAGCCATCTTGTACTTGGTCCAGTGAGAAGCCTGGTGATGTGAGGGGTTCAGGAGGCTCACTCTATCAGGGAGAAAGAGCCGGGCCTGGCCACAGACACCAGGATGAAGAGGGGACTCAGACCGGGTTCCTCTCCAGTGTGAGGGGTGGTCACAGTCCAGTGTGGGACTTGGCAAATCCATTTAGGGGAATCAGTGATCAGAGAGGAGTAAGGGTAGGAACAGTAACGAGCCCATGGAAGGGCAGTCAGGTAATCTGGGCAGCTCCTAGGAGTTGCCTCCTCTCCTGGGGCCTCAGGAGGAAAATTAAGGAGGTAAAGGAAGGCTCTCAGACTAAGACCTCTGGATGTTCTTCTCTCCCATAGTCCACCCTCCTGGGTGACTACCTACCTGGTGAGTTGAGGCCCTTTCTCAGTATAACCTTAAAATTAGGAAATGAGAATTTCAATTAGGTGCTGAAATAATGGATGATCTTAAACATTCTGTGAATCTCCTTCAAAAGGAAAGAAGATCAAAGGAAGCTGAATTAATGTTTACAGAGCAACTGGTCTCTCTCTACAGCAACTTCTATTTAGGAAATAAAATAATTAGATTCAGCTCTTTTTTTTTTTTTTTGAGACGGAGTCTGGCTCTGTCACCCAGGCTGGAGTGCAGTGGCCGGATCTCAGCTCACTGCAAGCTCCGCCTCCTGGGTTTACGCCATTCTCCTCCCTCAGCCTCCCGAGTAGCTGGGACTACAGGCGCCCGCCACCTCGCCCGGCTAGTTTTTTGTATTTTTTAGTAGAGACGGGGTTTCACCGGGTTAGCTAGGATGGTCTCGATCTCCTGACCTCGTAATCCGCCCGTGTCGGCCTCCCAAAGTGCTGGGATTACAGGCTTGAGCCACAGCGCCCGGCCAGATTCAGCTCTTTCACCAGACTCAATGAATAAAAGACAGTTTTCCAGGCCTCTCATTACTGTTCATGTGATATTAGCAAATCACTTCACCCCTCTGCGCCTCAGTTTCCTCTTCTATAAAACAAAGATGATGACTACATGGCCGAAAAGGTTGTTACAATAAGAGCACTTATATCTCACTTAATTCTCACCAAATCCTTGTGAAAGATTCATTCGCCTCCATTTAAACATGAAATCAGAGATGACATAATTTGTCCACTGTCAGAGGCTGCAAGTGGTTCACCCAAGGTCTGCCTGATTCTAATGACTATGCTTTAAGCACTATGAATGACAGACTAGTCAGGGACAAAACAGAAAGATGGTGTCTGACACTTTGTTCGTATTCCATAAAGCCAGTTTAATTTCAGGCTTATATTGGCCCTGATGATGGGAAATGCCACTCTCTCTCTTAGAGCTGTGGAAAGAGTAAGTTGGTTCAAGCAGCACCTTTCTTCTAAGGACCTGCTTGGACTACCTCCACATGGTTGGTGGGAAAGGTCACTGGCAACATTTGGCAGACAAGGGAATTGAGGCTCAGTTTGGTGCCAGGATTTATACAGAAGCTCGGACAAGAATGGAAGTCTTGCAATGTTACATCCTCCCCATAATGTACTTGGGCTTCCTTCTGGTATGATTCCAGCTTCTAGCAGGCAGTTGGCTGAAGGATATAGTAGATTATCCAACAAGAATCCAAACTGGAAAGCTCAAGGACTTTGGCTTGTCATTTTCTTATTTAGGCCAAGATCCAAGCACAAATGTTAGCTCTCAGTCCCTAGGCAGAAACTCTTGTCATATCCGCTTCCTTTGTAAGCTTCTCTCTCATAGCATATAAAGACAATTGTAATCGCCATTCTTAGGACTGAAAATTCAGGTTTTTTAAATCAACAATCTCAGGGTGGACTCTGGAATCAGAAAGCTGTCTTAAAATTTTGGTCTTATCACTTACTGGCTGGATAACTTCAAGCAAGTCATAACCTCTCTTCACAACGAGAATAGTATCTTGTAGGGTAGCCATGAAAATGGAAAGGGAAAGCATTTGCAAAATGCCTAGCACAATGCCTTACAATATTAGGCCCGAATACATAATTTTTAAAAACCCCCTTTCCTGCAGGACTAGGTACACAGAAAGAAAAATAAATAAAAAAGAAATAACAAAAAAACACTCACTGATGTGGTTGATATAAAATATTATGCCACTTCCCTCCTTGGAAGAAAAACTGAAAGGCTTCTATCCACCCTTATGGCAAACAGACTTCTCATTAAACAAATGGTTTTATCTATAAAGCATACACCCATTCTGGGACACCAAAAAATACTTGCTGGAAAGTACCCTGCTTCTAAGTTCTCTGGTCCTAGGACACAGACTTACAGATCTGCCCTCTCCCCACTCTCCTTCCCTCTCCATTCTGGGTCACTCCCCTCTCATCAACATACATCTCCTCCAGGGCTCTGCCAGGTCTATGACTCCAAACCTCAACACCTGTGTCCCATCTGCTCTACTAGACACAGAATGCTGCTCTTCCATTATTTATTAATTACAGTTAACATTTATTGAGTACTTATTATGTGCTGTACTAAGAGCTGTATGATGATTAGAGCTTACTGAATCCTATCAATCTCATGAGGGCAGATAAACTACCCAAGAAAGATTAAGTAAATTGCCCGAGGTCACACAGCTAGTAAGTGGCAAGGCCAGGATGTGAACTGAGGCAGTCTGGCTTGACAGTACATTCTCTTTAAGGACTGCATAATACATTATCAGAATTTAGTTCACATCTACAATGGCTTTAAGGATAGGGAGCCTGTTCTAATCAAACATATCAACAGAAATGAAAACAATTCTGCTTTTGGAATGTTTTTCTTTGCCTCAATCCACCTTCTTAATAGGTAGCTACTGGAAAACAATGTAGTTCTTAGTTGGAATTCCTACTTAAAAAATCCTTTTAAAAGCCTTTAAAATAATAAATTGTTTTTATAATTTACTTCCATTTTACAAACACAAGTTATGATTCCGTTGATTGTGATCTTTGTAAGTGCTGGTAGGGCTTCTTTGATTAACACAATGATTTTGACTCAGAGTGTCAAAAAGTGATGGCAAGTATCTTGCAAATCCTTTAAGATGAGGATGCTGAGGCTCACAGAGATCACATAACTGAATTAAGACCATGTTCATGTTCAGAAGTAGAGTGGGAACTAGAGCCCAGATTTCAAGGCTTTATTCA
>NW_012103532.1:1466370-1468025 GCF_000951045.1 Mandrillus leucophaeus
TTCAATTACTTGAGCTGAATGCTTAGCTCATTACTGTTCAGCCTTTCTTCTTCTTTTTTTTTTGAGATGGAGTCTTGCTGTGTTGCCCAGGCTGGAGTGTAGTGGCACGATCTCAGCTCACTGCAACCTCCACCTCCCAGGTTCAAAGAATTCTCCTGCTTCAGCCCCCCTAGTAGCTGGGATTATAAGCACATGCCACCATGCCTGGCTAATTTTTATATTTTTAGTAGAGACGGGGTTTCACCATTTTGGCCAGGCTGGTCTCGAACTCCTGACCTCAGGTGATGCATCGGCCTTGGCCTCCCAAAGTGCTGGGATTATAGGCGTGAGCCACCGCGCCCTGCCCAGCCTTTCTTCTTTTGTGATATTTGAATTAGAGGGCTGGAAAATTTCCTTCAAATACTATTTTAGTTATATCCTCAAATTTTAATGTCAAATTTTCATTATCTTTCAGTCAAAATATTTTCTAATTTCTATTATTATTTCTTTTTTAAACCATGGGTTCAGAAACCTGTTTCTCAATTTCCAAACATATGCAGATATTCTAGTTGTCTTGTTTTTTCCTAGCCTAATTTCACTGTGATCAGAGAACGTATCACACATGATTTCGATCTTTTGATATGTAAGATTTACTTTATTGCATAATATAAGGTCAATACTGGGAAACGTTTATGTGTGATTGGAAGAAATACGTATCTGCAGTTGTAGGGTAAAATATTCTCTGTACCACCTGTCCATGAGGTTAAGTTTAACTATTGGTTTAAATTTTCTCTACTATACATTTTTAAAAAATATATTTGCTGTTTCAATTACTGAGAGTTAAAATCTCCCTCCATGATTGGAGATCTGTATATTTTTCTTAGTCATTCTTCAGTTTTGTATTACATATTTTGAGGCATATAGGTTTAGAACTGTTAAATCTTCCAAGTAAACTGAACCTTTCATCATTATGAAGTAATGGTTTTTATATCTAAAAATGTATTCTGCCTCATGTTAATATGGCTACACCAGATTTCAGCTGCTATTTGCATAGAACATCTTTCTCCATCCTTTTACTTCAAACGTTCAGTATCCTTGTTTTAGGTATTTGAGAAAAACCCATCCTAACCATCTTAAAGACAACAACTACTACCACTACTACTAAAGCCTTTAGTTCATTTACTGATATATCTGGGTTTAAATCTTCATCCTACTACCTGTTTCCTATTTATCCTCCTTTTGGGCTTTCTACCCCTGGCAAACCCTGGATTTCTTTTGTCCCCTTTCCTCTAAAGGCTATCAACAACCCAGCTCAACCTTTAAGCTGCCACTGCCAGCCAGGCAAATGATGTCAGGGCGAAAGTGCTTGCAGGCGTTGATCTCTTCTGTTTCAATCTTTTCCCAGATATGGTCATTGATTCTTTTCTATCTTGTGCTCTTTGATGACTTTAGGATGGCCATTTCTTTATTTTAATCAGCTTTTTAAGTTACCTTCAGTGGGAGAGTTGGTTCAAAGTACTTAGTCTGCCTTTACTAGAAAGGTAAAACGCGGCATAATTTTCCAATATAGGGATATAAGTTATCTGATTACTCTTCCAATGTTAGATATTAGAAATAATGTTGTTAAAACATTGTACATAAATCTTTCTTGCATTTTAGATATTTTTCTCCTTTTC
>NW_012103532.1:1471065-1472805 GCF_000951045.1 Mandrillus leucophaeus
AAAAAATTAATTTGAAATCACAACATACTATGGAATACCGCATAGTAGTTAAAAAGAAATTAGTGAATTTATACATGGAACAATATGAGGATTAATGTAGAATAATCTCTATATTGTTAAAAATGATAAAAATGCAGAACACTAATGTTTGTTATCATTTGTGTTTTTATTTTTATTTTCTGAGACGGAGTCTCGCTCTGTCGCCCAGGATGGAGTGTAGTGGCACGCCCTCGGCTCACCACAAGCTGCCACCCCTGGGTTCACGCCATTCTGCTGCCTCAGCCTCCTGAGAAGTTGGGACTACAGGTGCCTGCCACCACGCCTGGCTAATTTTTTTTTTTTGTATTTTTAGTAGAGAAGGTGTTTCACCATGTTAGCCAGGATGGTCTTGATCTCCTGACTTCGTGATCCGCCCACCTTGGCCTCCCAAAGTGTTGGGATTACAGGCGTGAGCCACTACACCAGGCCCCCATTTGTGTTTTTAAAAAAGGGAGGAATGCAAATGAGTGTGTATGAGTGTGCCTGTGTGTACACACACCTATGATACATACATACATATATAAAATGTGCTTGCATAAGCATAGATGACCCCTGGAAAGATAAGAAAGAAACCAGGAGCAATTATTGTCTCTGGGAGGGGAATTAGGGGATGGAAGAAGAGAGACTTCATTTTCACTACAGACATTTCAGTTACCTGAAATTTTTTTACATGTATAAGTATTACAAATCCAAGAAATTTACCAAGATTCTAATAAATACCACTTTGTTTGTATAACAAGGAATCAACATTTTGAAAGAGAATCCACTACAAAGTTCCTACCTACGAATTAGTTCCTCAAGTATGTTTAAGATGACAGACTTTAAAGAATGAAAAAAAATGACAGGGGCAGAGGGAGGGATTGTTCATTTCTACGGGGTAAAAGTTCCGATAAGCAAGTCACACAGGAGTGTATTGGTGTAACTTTTCCTTTGGCTCACTATGTTGTGGTACTAGAAATGGTATGAAATTTCAAATGTCACAAGGATTGTTACACTAAGACATTGTCTCACTATACGATCTTTATCTATGTAGACCTGCCCTTATTTCTTGTTTGCTTTTCCTTCTTAGAAAGTCATGCACGCTCACTTTAGAAACTCTGGAATGAACAAATATAAACAGGAAGGAAAATGAATTACCCACAATCTTGCCAACCAGTGACAACCACTACTAACATTTCCTTTCCAGTTTTACTTTCTTTGTTTTTACATAGCTGGGATTAATCTATGTGTCTTGACATTTTTTCCCCTTAACATTACATCACAGTTAAACCAAATGTGCACTGCTAGATAAACCCAACTTGGTAATGTTACATTGTTCTTTCAATATAATGTTAGATTCACTTTATTAATATTTTGTTTAGGATTTTTGCATCTATATTAAGACTGGCCTGAAAATTTGCTGTCTTATATGGTCTTTACTGAGTTTGGTACCAAGATTATGATAGCCTCTTAAAATAAATTGGAGGTAATAACCTCTTTTTCTATTCTCTGCAAAAGCGGATATAGGATTGGAGTTATTTTTTTCTTAAATTTTTGGTAGAAACTAGCCAGTGAAGTCATGTGGGTCTGGATTTTCACTGTAGGAAGGTTCCTAATTACTAATTTGCTTTTCAAAATAGTTATGAGAATATTCAGGTTTTCTATTTCTTCCTGTGTCAATTTTGTTGTCTTTTTCTATAAATTTGTTCACCTATAATTTTA
>NW_012103532.1:1478515-1555403 GCF_000951045.1 Mandrillus leucophaeus
TCGAATTCCTGACCTCAGGTAATCCACTCACCTCAGCCTCCCAGAGTGCTGGGATTACAGGCAAGAGCCACCCTGCCCGGCCTCCTTAAGATAATTTCCAAAAACAGATATACTGGAGAAAACATTTTTAGGTCTTTTGATATTTCCAGCTATATTATACTGTTATACTACAGACTCCAGTGTTTGAGTGTGCCTATTTCTCTATATTCTCTCCAGCAATGAGGACTCCCTTTGAAATACCTGGCTTATTTGATATGTGGCTCTAAAATGTTTGTATTTTACAATGTTGATAAGGATAAACATTTTCACAAATGTTTACTACTCATTTGAATTTTTTGGACCATTTGGGAATCAGTGATTTTTATTTCTATGTGTTATTCACATAAGGTACTTATAATTGGTTGCAGACTGTGGGGACAGCAACCTTCTGCCTTTGAGAATTTGCAGCCAAATGCCAAAAGCATATTTCACCTTCCTGGTGAATTTTGTGCATGCTCTGCAGAACAGGCTGTCTGGGGCCCGAGTCAAAGAGTAGCATCTTAGGCCGGTGTGGTGGTTCATGCCTGTAATCCCAGCACTTTGGGAGGCCAAGCCAGGAGTTTGAGACCAACAGAGCGAAACTCCATCTCTACTAAAAATAAAAAAAATAATAATAAAATTAGCCAGGAGTGGTGGTGCATGCCTGTAATCCCAGCTATTGGGAGGCTGAGACATGAGAATTGCTTGAACCCGGAAGGTGTAGGTTGCAGTGAGCCTACATCACACTACTGCACTCCAGCCTGGGCAACAGAGCAAGACTCTGTCTCAAAAAAAACCCCAAACCAAACCAAAACCAAAACGACAAAAAAAACAAAGAGCAAGCAAGCAGCCTGATCTTGTTGAGAGGGTCAGTGGCGTGAGTAAAGACCTATCATCCATTCACTCATTCAATCCATGTTTACTGAGGTCCTGCAGCACACAGTCTATAGCAGATCTATATGAAGGGTAACTTGGCATGGGCCAGGGTCACCGTCACAGACCTGACAATCTAGCAGGGGAGAGAGATAGTAAACAATCACTGAGAAAAATATGTAATTCTAAATACGGGCTGGGTGCAGGGGCTCACATCTGTAATCCCAACATTTTGGGAAGCCAAGGTAGAAGGATTGCTTGAGGCCAAGAGTTTGAACTGCTGGGCGCAGTGGCTCACACCTGTAATCCCAGCACTTTGGGAGGCCAAGGTGGGCAGATCACGAGGTCAGGAGATAGAGACCATAGAGACGGTGAAACCCCGTCTCTATTAAAAATATAAAAAATTAGCCGGGCGTGGCAGCACGCGCCTGTAGTACCAGCTACTCGGGAGGCTGAGGCAGGAGAATCGCTTGAACCTGGGAGGCGAAGGTTGCAGTGAGCTGAGATTGTGCCACTGCACTCCAGCCTGGGTGACAGAGCGAGACTGCGTCTCAAAAAAAAAAAAAAAAAAAAAAAAAAAAAAAAAAAAAGAGTTTGAGAGCAGCCTGGCCAATACAGTAAGACTCCATCTCTAAAAAATAAGAATAATAAATAAATGAATAGATAGAAACACACGCACTGGAGAAAAAGTAGTATGCCGTATGGCAGAACACAATAAGGAACTCAAATGAGGGGTGGATCAGTTTTAAGCAATGGGGGACAGGAAGATCACAGTGGCCTCTCTGAAGACAGGACATTTAAACTGAGACAAAGAATGAGAAAGAGTTATTAACAAGAATGGGGGAAGGAGCGTTCCAGGTGGAAGAAACAGTCTGTGTAAAAGCCCCGAAGCAGGAATGACTACAGACAGTCTGCTGCCTCAAGCGCAGTTTCACACGTCACTTGCCCTTATGTCAGTAGGAGTATGGAGGAGAGGATGGCAAACGCACAATTTGGAAACTCTGAAGAGAGAATGAACAAAGTTAACAAGTTTTAAAGTTCTCAACATAGCATAAGGAATCACTACACTGCCTCCTGCTAGAATAAGCAAATGGTTAAAATTCTCTAAAACCTGATGTCTGAATAGTGATACCGACAGGGCCAGTTGCTTTACATACAAAATAGCCTTTGCTTCAGAAAAGGCCTCATACTTCTAAGCTGTTTCCAGGGATGCTCCCAACTTAGGAAGACACAGTTTAACAGGAAAATATTAATCACAAAGTGCTAAACAGGATGCAGCCTCTCTACCAAAAAGCACAAAATCAATCATTTCACTTTGGAATATACTTTTGGCACGAAGACTGCAGTCTGCCTTGGAAAACAGTCACTTCAAATCTGCCTAGGGAAACCAGATCAGTGAGCGCTTCCAAACACATGACTTCTAAGCAAGTTTGCAACGGACAAAGCGGGCACGGAGCGAGGCGGCCAACGTACTGTTCTCGCGGACCAGGCAGAACTCCCATGCGCTCTGGCTCTCCAAAGTGCTGTCCAGGTCAACGGCGACATTGGGCTCGCTCTGCTTCTCTAGGCGGTACTGAGGGCCTGGAAGATCAAAGGGGCAGGAGGAGGGGAGGAAGTCTGAAACAGTGAATTTAACATTTAAAAAACACCATATACTGGTGAAAAGCTGATAAAGCCTTAGTAAAGTGTTAAAGTCTGTCTTAAGGGTCTAGCTATCCAAGATGGAAGTTTGGGGTTTCTTTTGCATAAGGCTTCACATACTCATCTGTTCTATTATCAGGTCTGTTTCCACTCAGTTCTCCCTGAAACCAAGTAAGAGGTAAATGGGCTTTGAGTCAGAGTGACCTGGAGTTGTACATGGCTATATCACTTCTCAGATATGACCAGGTCACCTACCCTCTCTGAACCTCTGTTTCCTAATATATAATGTAGGAACAGTTATACCTTGAAAGATTGTTGTAAGGATCAGAGGTGACGTAGGAAAAATGCTTATTAGAAATGTACCTGCCTCACAGGAGGCAAAGGTACTTATTAATAATTATGTAATAGTAAATTACAATCAGGAATAAGATATGTGTAGAACTCTAATATAACAACAGTCCAAAAAATTCAAAACAAATTGTAAACAGGTAAGCTTAAATAAAGCTCATATGACCTGGCATTCATATGCAGAAAAATTTTTTAAATTAAAAAAATCTCAGATTCCTCAGTTATGATGATGAAAAGACAGTGACTACTGATTCACATTTTTGTTGACACATTTATGAAAACACAAGAGACAAAGGTTTGATAGTACTGGAAGCCAGGAATACTAGCTACCCTGCATCACATAGAGGGTTCTTCTGGCAGACCTTAATAAAACACTGCAGCATTTTATACATTTATTCATGTATTTCTTTGTCAACCCAAATGACAATCTTGTTCTTCTCAGATAACACCTAACGGGTCCAATGACCAGATTCAAAAGACTGCTCCTGTGATCTGTTAATGGTTATTGAAAGGATTAGAGGCATAAGAAACTGTCTTATTATTTTGACTCTGAAAGGCGTGTTTGGTCAGACAGAAGGAGAGGTGAGAGATCTGAGGCAAGCATCAGAGGCCGCGCAGGGCTCCCAGGCGGAACACGTATTTTTAGATATGTTCTTCAGCTGTTGTCAGCTTGTGGATTAATCACATCTAGTGCTTCTCTATCATCAGTATGAGGCATTTCACTCATTTCCAGTCATTCTCTTTCCCACGTTCTATGTTCAGCTGTAGCACTGTAGAGATTCATTTCAGTTTCAGGGTATATTTGATCTTTTCTCTAACTGGTATTTCATTAGCACTTCTGCCTATTCTGAATTCTTACATACATTCTCTTACATACATTCAGTCCTTTTTACACTACTTAAATAAAGCTTTTAAACCTTTGTAAGTAAACAAATTCTTAAAACATATACAACTATTTAAGCATATACATAGAAGTATACATAGTTCTTTTAAACTCTAATACACTATATTTACATCAAAAAGGTATTGTGTTTTAAAATTATAGGTAGTAAATTCATTTTTTAAAAAAATTCTAATTTCAAAAGTGTTAAATAGGGCCAGGCATGGTAGCCCCCACTTAGCGATTCTCTCAAATCCCAGCACTTTGAGGGGACTGCTTGAACCCAGGAGTTCAAGACCAGCCTGGGCAACATAATAACAATAACAAAAATTTAAAAATTAGCCAGGCATGGTGGTGCGCACCTGTAGTCCCAGCTACTCGGGAGGCTGAGGCAGGAGGACTGCTTGAGCCCAGGAGCTGGAGGCTCCAGTGAGCTATGATCATGCCAATGTACTCCAGCCTGGGCAACAGAGAGAATCCCTGTGTCTCTTTGAAGAAAAAAAAAAAAGTGTTAAGTATATCAAAGTATGGAAGGAAATGCAGATAATTCTTGTAGTCTCTACTACCTATCACCTGTCCATGCCCATAATTGTCAATTAATAGGCACATCTGCTATTGATCAGTAGATGATGGCACATAATACGGGGTGGAAGGAATCTTAGAAAGCTGAACCTTAAGAAAACAGCTGTGGGCCCCCTTAGTCTAGTAGAGGAAAGGGAGTTACCCCTGAACCCAGAGGGCTGCTTTCCAAGACAATGGCCTATTAAACAATCTCTGACTGCTCCCATCTCCAAAACCTCCCAGCAACACAGTGTGTAGAAGCCACTGACATCCACTTCTATAAATTTACAGTGAAATCTGGGTGTAAAGTTTAGCTGTAATAATTCATTTCTTAGGCCGAGTATGGTGGCTCACATCTGTAATCCCAGCCCTTTGGGGGAGCCAACGCAGCAGGATCACTTGAGGCCAGGAGTTTGAGGCCAGCCTGGGAAAACATAGTGAGCCTTCATTTCAACAAAAAAAAGTTTTTAAGTTAGCTGGGTGTGGTGGTGCATGCCTGTAGTCCCAGCTACTGGAGAGGCTGAGGTGGATCTCCTGCGTCCAGGGATTTGAGGCTGCAGTGAGCTATGACTGTGCCACTGCACTAGACCCGATCTCCAAAAATTTTTAAAAAAATAATAGCCCAAATTTGGGAGGAACCTAGGTCTAACACAGGGACTGATTAAATATTATGCAATACCATAAAAATATTAAATGTGATGGTACAAAAATATTTAATTTTACAAAACACATTTATAATATGCTAACTTTATGAAAGCAGCTAATTACAGCATATTTTAAATTATAATTATAAAAATACAACTTATAATTTTTAAAATAGTAGCAGAGTGGGGTGACTACAGTTAACAACAATGTACTATACATTTCAAAACAAGCTAGAACAGTGGACATGAAATGTTCCCAGTGTAGAGAAATGATAAATACTCCAGGTGGTACCCAAATACCCTGACATTACACATTCTATGCATGTAACAAAATATCATGTGTACTCCACAAATACATACAAACATTATGTATGAATTTTAAAAAGGTAAATCTAAGCAAAAAAATACGTAAAGGAATAGAGGAAAAAAGACTAGGAGGTTATTTCTAAAATGTGAATGGTAGTTATAATTGATAGTGGAATTAATAAGTGTTTTTATTTTTCCTTTGTGTTTTTTGGTATTTTTCAAATTTGCTATAATAAATGAAGGCCACTTTTGTAATTTAAAAACACCAGATAAACTTAAAAGTTCTCCAATTTCTTACTATGCCATTTTTTTTGAGGCTACTATATAATTAGCACACGCTGTGGCATCTCCAATGGGTCATTCACATGCAGTAATTTAATCAAAAGCAGACAGGATCTGTTTATGTAGACATATTTTCATGTGAAGCTAACCCTGCACCCTGGCATGTGTACTCTGAGAGCAGAGCACAGGCTGTTGGGCTTCTCAAGCTGTCAGCCTACCTGACAGCTGGATTATATATAAGCTACTACTTTCCTGATTACTGGGAACTAAGGCCTGGCTGCATCAGGAGGAATTTCAGGCCGGTCTCCTTTGCACATTTTTTCCTACCAGTCTTCGCAGCTGCCTGGGAAACGTGGATCAGGGAAAACAGGGAGTCAGGGAGTACCAGGAAGGATCCCTTATCCCTAAAGACAACTCCCTGCTCCACTCTCAAAGCCATAAATGCCATCATCTGACATTTATTTTATTTCTTGGATCTTACAGATATTTCTATTAAAATTAGTTTTCTGAAAGTAGCTTCTTGGACTTTGTCCTATGAAGCCTAGTATAATGATGACTTTCATTTAATACGTACTTATTATGTGCCAAGCATGCTATATACCTTACCTTACTGAATCCTCACAGCAACCCCCAGAGGCATATTAGCCCCAGTTTACAGATTGGGATGCTGATGAAGTAACTTGCCCAAGATCACAAAGGTAAAAAGTAGGAAGGGGGAAATGAAATCCACGGGGATCTTCTGGCTCTAAAGCTGTCTGCCTTGAACCCTCCTTCCTCCTGCAAACTATAAATTACTGGCCAATTATAAAGAGGCCACAATTTATACCATAAATACAGGTTTGTAGATCTGTGGATTCATCCAGAATCTGAATCACTTAACTTCTACACATTCAAAATGAAAATGATCTGAAACTATTTATTTTAACAAAATTCACACATACCAAATATTTCATGCTCTGGCTGCATTCTGAGTCCACTGTAGTACCACTGCCTCTTATGCAAACATGATCAGATGTGATCACCTTATCTTTCAATCCATCCAGGAAGGCCCGTCCATCTTTCCTTAGGAATATTGCTAATAGTCTACGCTCAGTTTAGTCAGTAACTGAAAATCCGCGTGTTTTCTGCCCTGGGTACTTACTGCTCGTCCATCAAAGCTGAAGAACAATTTGGAAACCCACTTCTGAACTTAGCAAAGGACCAATGGGTAACAACCTGTGGGAAGGCAGGGTGGTTAAGCTGCATATGAAACTTGATATCTAAATCCAAATGGAAAACTGCTTTTTATAAATCTGCATTTCTCTCCATAATCCTTACCTGAATAGTGGACATTTCACAGAGAAAGATTATAGTATTTTACACATTTTCCCCCTCAGAAAGGCAAGGCTGATAACTTCAGGTCGTACTGTGTAATGAGAGGAAGAGTATATAGGAGAGGTAATATAGCCAGGTGGTTAAGGGCATAAATTTGGGGCCCAATTGCGTTGGCCTAAGTCCTGGCCAAGCAATTTTGCTGTATGACTTTGGGCCAACTTACTTAACCTCTCAGTTTTCTTCATTATAAAACAGGGGATAATAATAGCACCTACCTCCCAGGACTGTCTAAAGATTTAATGAACTAATAGTTGTAAGGCAGTTGGAACAATGTCCAACACATTCATAGTGTGATTTAAGTATCAGCTACTAATATCATCATCATCATCATCATCATCATCATCATCATCATCATCAGACTGTAATAATACTAAGAGATCCCAGCAGCATGGACAATCTAACTACCACCATATCACAGGCCCTACTATGTGACAAGTGCTGTGCTAGCCCTTTTATGTACAGATCATCTCATTCACTCTTTGGTCACCCTAAGATGTAAAGAGTATAAACCCACTTAATGGAGGAAAAACTGATTTATAGAGGTTAAATAACTTGCTCAGTGTCCCTCAGGAAGTAGCAGAAGTGGGAGAATTCATACCGAGGGCTGCCCAGGCCTGCACTCTCTATACTGCTTATGAACCACAGCATCTCACTCACACAAAGTTCTTAATAAACGCCTGTTGACAGTCAAGATTATGATAACCCAGACCTACTATATATCAAAGTACAGTCTCCATCAAATACTTGTTTAATTTTTAGGAGGCTGACATGGGAGGAAAATAAAAATAGCAGCCAAAAGCCATTTCAAAAAGACAAACTGTGAGGTCAATTTCTATGAATATACTTTTTGCCAAAGAAATGATTATATAAAATATAAAAGGCTCTTTCACACTGAACAGCACAAGGTTCTCAAGGCAACGTCCACACTTTGGAAAGAGGATTTAAAAAGTCACAGCTGCGCATGAAGCCACATGCCCCCCACTTCACAGCAGAGAGGAACACAAAAGGAAGATTTTGGGAAGCAGTTACTCTGCAGCGACGAGAAAACCTGCTTGGGCACTCCAGTGATGTATTTATTGCAGTAATACCATGCCACCAAATGGCCTAGGAACAAAATATTGCTTTGGGCACTTTGGGAGGGTTCCAAGTTATAATACCCAGGCAGGATTTTTATGGGATTTTGTAAACCCGAGGCAAACATCTCAGCACATAAGTTTCAAAGAAAATCTGTAGAATCTGTTGGTTGGTGGCTACATGCTCAGAGCAGCTTCCTTGATCCCTTTAACCCCTGACTGAAACGTAAAAGGTTTTAGCATCCAATTCTTTAACAGCTGCAAGCCAGCTGAAAGCTGAAATCCAATGGAAAGCAAGTGCCTGCCCAAGTCTGAAGAGAGGGAAGACATACTGTCGCCTCTATTGCTCTGTGTCTTCTTTCTAGAGACCCATGGGAGAAACTTCTTTCAGATCCTGGTATCAGGAGAAGTTGTACTTCCGTGGAGCAAAGGGCTTGCTTTTGTATCTTTACAAAGTTTAACATAAATCTTGTAACTAGTTGCTATCATGTCCCTTTCTCCTTTGCCCATCAGGAAGCTCAGCACTGAATGTTTGCGTGACTATGATGACCTGGACATGCATTTCTCTGCCAGCTCCTCCTCCTGGGGACTCGTAAACTTGTCGTTTAATCTTCATGTTACTTTTACTCTCATATAGTTTATTGGTTCGTATGTACATATATTTTTTAAGAGGTGGGTCTTGCTATATTGCTCAGGCTAGAGTGTAGCAGCTATTCACAGGTGTGATCCCATCACTGATCAGCACGGGCGTTCTGACCTGCACATTTCCGACATGGGCCGGTTTACCCTTCCTTAGGCAATCTGGTGGTTACCCACTCCTGGGAGGTCACCATATTGATGCTGAACTTAGTGTGGACATCTGATCAGCACAGCGCTCATCTAGGCTATAGCCCAGAAATCCTGGGCTCAAGCAACCCCCCCGTGTCAGCCTCCTGAGTAGCTGGGACCACAGACACACAACACTGCACTCAGTGGTTCGTGTATTTTAAAATCTATTACAATAATTTCAAATATTTTTGGGATCAAGGTAGGATATAGATGAATTAACTTATCATTATCATTGCTGACCATACGAACAAGTTTGAGAATCACCTGTGCAAGGAAAAATGACAGTCAAAGACTGAACACTTTCATGGTTATGTCTTCATGTCAATTGTTTTCCATTCACCAATTTAAAGAGCTGCTTTAATCTGAAAGAGCTTCTCGTAGCCAGAAAAAAACTAAGTGTGAGCAGTAAGAGGAAATGCTAGGCTTGAGCAAAGCATCCCTGGTGTTTGTGCCCTGAGAGGGAGTAATGCTGCCAGCTATGCATCCTGGGGAAGGAATTTAATCTCATCTGTAAAATGGGGATAACAGAGCTTCCCTCAGAAGGTTGCTGTGAGGATTAAATGAGACAATCCAGGACTTCCCTTAGCAAAGTGCTCAGTCAATGAGAGCTGCTCTTATTGCAAATAGACTGAAACAGAAACCACTGTGATAAGGTTTAGGTAGATCCCTAGCCTATGAGTCACAACAGGCTCACAGCTTTACCAGAGAGGGCACACCGGGGCAGGGAATGCTGGCATCAAAGCGAATGTCTATCCTCTTTCCCTCATGTGTCCAAAGTAGGGGTGCAGGGTGCATATCTATTTAAACAAGCTTGCTTTTAAGCTGCAGGCGGCATTTAAGATTAGAGACTTGCTCAGTAGCCAGGATTCCTACAGTTCCCTAGTCTCTCAGGTCCTACAAATACAGTCTAAAAATGATGAGTAAATGTCAGAACCCACAGAACAAAACATGGCAGCACAGATATCAAAGGACACGTGACGCTGGCTGTGAGCTCACATGTCCACCCCACACAGCCTTGGCTTCTTCCACACTGACCTTCCATGGTCCATGTGGGTTCTTCAGTGCCTCCTGGTCTCTGCACGTGCCAATCCCTCTTCCCTCTTCTTCACCTAGCTGGGAGTCCTCCTTCAAGACAACCTGGTTCAGATGTTTCCACCTCAGGGAAGGGGAGGGTGGGGCTACCTGTCCCCTTCTCTGTGCTCCCACACAGCGCCTTGTTCCTACCTTGGTAGGAGCACTCACTGGGCTCTTCTATAATTTACCTGCTCAAGCTGTCTTGCTGCCTCCCGCAGCCTCGAGGCAGGGATGAGTCATCTCTGTGCTTGGTGCATTGTTGATGCTCAAAAAACGTTCATTAGATGGATGTTGGATGGTAGTGTAGCATCACATGTCCTTTGATATCTGTGTCATGGTTTGTTCTGTGAGTTCTGACACTTACTTGTCATTTTTAGACAATATTTGTAGGACCTGAGAGACTAGGGAACTGTAGGAATCCTGGTTGCCAAGCAAGTCTCTAATCTTAAATGCTGCCTGTAGCTTAAAAGCAAGCTTGTTCAAGGGGGAGCTGAGGCTGAGAAGCTTGGCCCAGACTGTTGGTCAAGATTTGGATTTTCTCTTATAAGCAACAGATGCTAACAGAGCAGGGAAGTGACACAATCAACTTTATATTTTGGTGAGATTCTTCTCGTGGCACTGTTGACAATGGGCTGGAGACTTATGGCAGGAAGACCCATTCCAGGAGGATTGTGCCAAGCCTTGACCACTCTGCGGCAGGGGCTGACTGAATCTGCATTCCTCACTGAGCCAAGCCACTATGCTGATGCTGTCTGTATCAGAGCTCAGACCCAACACCAGCTATTCTAAAATGTCTGCATTTAGTGTCAGCTCCATCGCTTATAACTCTTCCTCTAGGGGCAACTACAATCATTTTCTGCTTGATCTCAATATAAGCACTGAACTATATTCAAGTGATAACCGCTGTAGCTTATACCCCCTCTGAGGCTCAGATAGGATAATTTGGAATTTAAATAATAAAAAAGGAACAAGCTGACATGACAATAAGGTCACACTTTAGCTTCTTCTGAGCCAATACACCATTTGCTCTCGGTGAAACAGCTGAATATAATCAAATTAAATACAATTCCTATTACAAAAGAAGAAAGACCAAGGCTGTTCCAATAAACCAATTCTCCTGCCTAGTTAAACCACAGAACCTTCAGGAAAGGTTTTGAAAGCATGACCCATCAGTTCTAATTTTTAAAACTTATCCTTTCAGTCAACACTAGAAAAAGGCCCATTCCAACTTTTATCTTTGCTACAAAGTGCTGTTATCTTGGCTTGATGTCAGGAGCTCTATCTCTCTTTCTGCTGACAAGCAGAGACGAGAAAGATAAGATTGGAAACGAATCTCACTTCTCTGAGTAAATAAATAATCAATACTCATCTAAATGTAAATGAGAAGGTAGCCCCCTCTGATAACAGCACTCTTATCAGAGAGCCAATTTTCTTCAGACATTTGGCCTCAACCAAATCACCATCATTCAGCCCCAGCCTAATGGCAAAAAATCGTAACTAAATTGAACCGATCACCAGAGATCAACTAAGTTCGGCCCTGGCCACTTCAGGTTCAAATGTTTGGGAATGCAATTTTGCCCCCATTAACTTTCAATAGCAATGAAGAACAGACTGGTCAAGGGGCCAGTCGGTGCAATAAACAAAGCTCAGCAAGGGGGCTGGCCAGAAGATGAGGAGGAGGAGTGGGCTTCAGTGCTTAAACAACAACAGTGCCATCACGGAAGCCAGCCCCAAAACTGTGAAGGGAAGGCTGCCTCTGTGGGCTAAGTAGACGGCATTCTTTCCTCTATCTAAGGCTTAGCTGAAACTGAGAAGACATTTAATTTGGCGAATGATGATGATGATGATGAAAGTTTATTAAAACAAATATAAAGAAAAAAAGAGATATTAAAAAGCTACTGTAGCTCAAAATAACCTAAGGTTCAAATGATCAATTTCCTCCAACTAATTTGACTTAGACTTACATCTGACCCAGCAGTGCCGCACTGACCTGATTTTACTGAAAGAAGACGCCGTCTACAAGACAAATCACTTTCAAACCACTGCACTGGGGTTTCCATTTCTTTGCTGCAAGACTCAATTCACTGCTGATGAGAGTATTGGGGAAATTATGACCATTATTGATAGGACAGCAAAACCACTTTCACACAGCAGTCTTCAAGTCGACAGAAAGCTTGCACTAGACCATTAATGAAGGTGTCAGCTAAAACCAGAAATTAAAGACAAAGACTGGAAGAAGCCTAATTTTTAGAGCATGTTAAGGACACCAGACACACAGAAGCAGCAGCCATTTATCCTCTTAAGAGTAACAGAGCCTAAATAAGAATGAGCAGAAGAACGGGCTACTCTACTTATGATTAGGGAAAGAAAATGCTTTTTTTCTTGCCTGGCCTTGGAGTTCCAAGGCCGTAGGCTCTCCATATTATCAGCTCACAATCTTCATCAGCCAAAGGAGGAGATGGTTGGCGTGAGACAGAACTACCCAATGTTTTACTATCTCTAATGCTGCTGTGAGCATCTAATTCTAGCAGGCAGATGTGTGGCAGTTGGAGTGTGGGTTTTGGAGTCAAAAAGACTTGGACTGAAATCCTGGCTCTTTTACAAGTTATGTGACCCTGGGCAAGTTAGTGGATCTAAACCTTCATGGAGTAATTCCACAGATTATGTGTAACACAATGCCTCGCACATAAGCACTTAATAAAGGTCAGTTATACTGCTACACAAATTTGACAAAATCATCAACTTGCCCTTTTTGGAAACAAGTCAAATATTGCTTCATTCCTGGACTATAATAACAGCATCAGCAACTGACATCGAGGACTTTCCTGGCCCTTAACAACTTGCTTTCCACGCATTTGCTTTCCGCATCTTCATAAAACTCTATGCGGTAGGCCCTACAATAATCCCCACTTTACAGAGGAGGAAAATAAACCATGGAGTGGTTAAGTCACGTACCCATGGTGAGACCAGGACGAGAACGCAAGTGTTTCTGATTCCAAAGCCTGTGCTCTTCACCACTCTGCTCTGCTGTATCCCATAAAGAACAGTATAGGTTTTGAACTTTGGGTTAAAAAAAAGAATTGTAAGGTTTAGATGATTTATCAGCTCAGAAAGGAGTAAAGATGCCGGGTGGGAGTCCAGGCAGCAGGAAAGAGAGTAGGAAGTTGATCTTGAGGGGGTCAAAACTGAGAGTCCATCAACTCTCACAGCAGGCATGTTACATATGTGAACACCAGCTGCTTGCCCTGATTTTTCCAGGGTTGGGGTGGGGGTTCTTTTTCTAAGTTAAGTGATTTACAGACTTATGGCCTCAATCCACAGTTCTGAAAGTGTGATTTCTTTAGGGTTTAACTATACCCATTTCTAGTCTTGTTACAACTTTTTTATTGCGATAGAAAACATTTACTGGAAATATGTTACTGCTATTACCAGGTCATAAAATAAAAAGAAAAATAGTTTATGTATTGCCATCATTTTCAATCATCAATCAGAAAGTGCCAAGAGGAGGAAAGGAAAGGGCGTACAGCCGAATTTTCTTCTTTGTGTGGGAGAAAATGTAGGAGCATCATAATTCTTTAGAACAAATTTATTCTTGAATACCTAGCCTCACGAATGGGCTCCGGGGAGGAGCAGGGAGGCATCCTTTTGGCATATCCCCTCCTCTCTGCAGCCCTGCCTGAATCCCTGTCAGAATTAAGAGCTCTTTAATCCCACCTTCCTTGGGACCTTGCTTTTCTCAGTGCACTGAACATGCTGAATTAGAAGTACTTTTGTCTATTTGTCATTCCCCCCACCTAGCCAGCATCAGGGCACTCGTTGAAGACGGGTTGGGGGGCTTTCAAAAAAAACTCAACTCTGTCTTCCCAGGGCTTCAGCATAGCAAAAGGCTCTTTGTTGGTGCTCAATAATCTTTGTTAAATAGAATGACTTCCACAAGGTGGCACTGAAAATTGAACTCGACAATCTACTACTTCTAGCTAATATTCGTATCCTAAGAAATATTAGCCCAAGTATACAATGATGTATATTAAAAGATGTTCATTACAGTAGTGTTTTAACATAAAAATTTTCATACAACCTAAATATTTACCAGTAGGAAACTATTAAATAAATTATGGTATATCTATACACTGGGTTGTCATACAGTTGTTATAAGAATAAGTTGGTTGGATGCAGTGGCTCACATTACATCTGTAATCCCACATCACATCTGTAATCCCAACACTTTGGGAGGCACAAGTGGGAAGATCACTTGAAAGCGGGAGTTCCAGACCAGTGAAACCCCATCACTACAAAAAAAAAAGAAAAAAAAAAATTAGCTGGTTGTGGTAGTGTGGAGCTGTAGTCCCAGCTACTTGGGAGGCTGAGGCGGGAGGATTGCTTAAACCCAGGTGTTCAAGGTTACAGTGAGCTATGATGGTTCCACTGCACTCCAGCCTGAGCAACAGAGCAAGACCATCTCTAAAATAACATAAAGCTAGGTTAATAAGACATGGGAAGAATTCTATGATACATTACTAAATTTATAAGATATAGAATGTATAGAGTAAGCTACATGTTAGTAAAGTAAAACCCAAATTACATAGGTGCAATGATATGTGGATTTGTGAAATACACACCACAATCTGGAGGGTCATGAACCAAACCGTTCTCACAGCTGTTCTTTTACCTATAGTAACCTGTGGGATAGAGGAAGGTACAGCAGCAAAGAAGACGGCTTTTGTTTTTACTTTATAGATTCCTATCATGTTTGGGTTTTTGACAGTAGATGATTATAAGTATTACATTTATTTTAAAAATTCAATTTTAAAAAGTGAGGTGGAACAATCTCAGAGATTATTCCAGCTAGACCAGACTAGGGAGACTGTGGCCCCGGAACCTCCTTGAGTCTCCTCTCACACCATCTGGCTCCTCACACACCATGTAGGCTCAGTGGCTCTGGAGAGAGACCTAAACAGTTGAGGAGCCAGGAACTAAATTGGGATAGAGCCTGTTCAAGGGTTTCTGAGGTCCCCAGTCAAGTCACAGGGAGACCACAGAAGCTTCCAGTGCTGCTTAAAGGGGCTGAGCAGGCAAAGCTGAAGAGAACTGACTGGAGCATCCGGGGTCGGACTACAAAGACTGTTTACAGCTGGGTGCAGTCGCTCATGCCTGTAATCCCAGCACTTTGGGAGGTCAAGGTAGGGAGGATTGCTTGAGGTCAGGAGTTCGAGAACAGCCTGAGCAATATAGTAAGATCCTGTCTCTACAGAAAATAAAAATTAGCCTGGTATGGTAGCACACACTTGTCTTAGCTGCTTGGAAGGCTGAGGTGGGTGGATTGCTTGAGCCTAGGAGATCAAGGCATGTAGTGAGATATGATCACGCCACTGTGCTCCATCCTAGATGACAAAGCAAGACCTTCTCTCTCATATATATACACATAATTAGTAACAAAAACTGTTTACAAAGTCAGGCCACAACTGCAGACCAAGGGCCAGATCCCATTCACTCTTGTTATCACCACGGCCTGATAACTACGCCCGCCCCAACCTCCTCACGATTCTACCCAGAGTCACAGAAAACAAAGGGTGTCCCATATGTCTCTGACTGGTCTTCCTCTAGGGCAGTTCTGAAGCCTCCAGGCAGGTTTTGAGATAAGTGGTGGTCAGGAGTCCATCCCTATAGCCTGTGGGTAGAGAAAAGGTCTGGATTTGATCCCTGCCTAAGCTTAATAAAGTGTATCTAGGGAATGTTCTGCAAACTCTGCGGGCCCCCGCACATTTGAGACAGTATGATGTAATGCTTATAAGCCAGACTCCTTCGGTTTGAAGTCCCAGCTCCACCACTCACACGTTATGTAATCCTAGGTAAGTTACTTAGCCTTTCTGTGCATTACTTTCCCATCTGTAAAAACAGGATAACAGCACCTGTATCTTAGAGTTGTTGCAAGGATTCATTGAATTAATACAAGTAAAACGGGTAAGTAGAAAGGATGCCTGGCCCACAGTTTTCACCAAGTCTGTAGCTTTAGCTGCATTGTCCCTATGCCTAGGTTACTGCTTCTGCTTTCTAAGCAGCACTTGGAAACAGAAGGGTCTCTAGTTCTCCAGCAGGGGCTGAAACCTCCAGGTCAGCCTTACTGGCCTCATCTTCCTCCCCTCTAATGATATGATAATCCAGAAATACCCTCCTAACCATGCCGTATCAACCATCTGTGCCTTTGCTCATACTAGTCCCTCAGTTTGGAACAACCTTCCCTCTATTTCAATTCTTTAGTCTATGTTTTTTCCCACTCAAGGAATCAAAACTCGGCTTAGATGCCACTGTCTCTGGACTTCTTTGTGCAACCCACACTAAAAAGATCTCTTGTACTACATATATGCAAGTTGAGAATACATGCAAGGAGAGCACATTTCAGCATCCCTACATTCCTAGAACAGTTTCAGCATACAGGTATGTTTAGTGATTATTTGGTGATGAAACAAGCCCAGCCTGCTTAGCTACCACCCAACTCTTCCTCCAAAGTACACGTGGAGCTCCACCTCCATCTGACTCCAAATGTCTCCACTGTTTGGAGATTCCCAACTCTGACTGGGTTTTCTAGGGATGGATGGAACTAGCATGGATCTAGCTGACTCACCTGGACATTGGCTGGAGAATGGAAGACCATCATTGACAGGGTCCTATCCCTCATCCCAATCAGTCTGGTTCTCTTACCCAGACCCATCTTCAGTAGCCACCTATCCCAACATGTATCCTACCAAAGTTACCTGAGCTACAACACACAGGCCTAAGTGGAGTCCACTCAATATCAGAATAAGAAGAGGTAACACATGTACAACCAAAAACTTCAAAACTTGCAGAAGGTTGGGAACCACTGGACAGGAGCCTCATACACGCTGTCGTGGGCAGAGAGTGTGCGAGAAGGCGAGACCCTTCACTACCATGAGGAGTGCTAATACTCTACATCCTGTCACTATGCAGCCAGCAGGAACGTACTTCTCTTTGGAGAAAGGATGTCCCATATTATCTGTAAAAAAGGACACTTTTTTTCCTCCTTGAAATCCAGATTTCACTTGTTAGAGAGGTTGGAAACCTTTACCACTGTCCCTAAGAATCCAATTTTTCAATCCAATCTGTTTCTCTTGAGTCACTGTGACATTACCAAATTTTACATACAGTTATCTGTTGCTCTGTAAAGAAATACAGATGGTTTTGTGGAAATAAACAGCCATTTATTTTAAACAATTGTAAAATAGTTTATGGAAACCAGTGGGGTAATGCATTCAAATAAATGCCAAAACTAGTTGATGGGGATCCAGGGTGCTAAATCACACTGCGGAGGAATTTAGCTGTGGGGAACAGATAGTAAATCCAGAGTGACAGAATTTCCCGTGATGGCAAAGGTTTCTGACATCCAGTCCAGTACTCAAAACCCACAGCAGTTCAAACCCATTTTCCTTAACACAGCCTTGACAGCCAGTGAAATTAGTGAATTTAGTCACAAGCACCTAAGGACAAAAGACAGAAGAAACAAAAATGAGACTTCATTTGTCTTCAGCCTTCTCTGAGCTATATAAAAGTGGTGATTCCAACCTGAGTCAGTGGAGAGCAAGCTAAGAGCCAACTGTTTTCAGTCAGCAGACTTTGTTATGATATATTGGAATCTGAAGACTTTCATTCAAATCTGCTTATGTCAGAGGCTTGGATAAACCACTTCCTCTCTGAACTTCAGTCTCTTCCTGTTAAATAAGGATAATACAGTAGTTGTATGTACTTGACAGGATGTTGAGCAGATTCAGTGAGGCACAGGATTATTCTTTGGCGAGCTTGATACCAATGGCCCTGGTGGAAGGGGCTCTAGCCCTGGGTGGGACAAAAGGCTACAGGGCCTCTTTAGTGACTTCTACCAACTCTTCAGGGAAGCACCACTGCCAGTGAATGGTTGGACCAGCCTTTGCAGGAAGAGAGAGAACTCTAAGCCCTTTTTTGCTTCTAATTTTACAGACAATCAACTATAAACTTACTACCCTTCCATTCTCAAACCAGCTTTTTTTCCTTGTAACTGGGCTTCCAACGATGACACCACGATTCACCCAATGAATTAACTCAGTTGGTTCATCAAACATTACTAAACTCCTACCATGTGCCATGTCTTGAGCTAGACACTGCAGATATGAAGATGAACAAGACTCTGAATCTGGCCTCTAAGGACCTGGCATAGTGTACACGGCACTCTCAAGTTTGGACTACTTCTTAGCCTTCCCCCTTTTTGTTGACGTTAAATCAGCTCCCAAGTTCTGCAGACTCTACCCGCTTAATACGTCTCCCTTGTATTCCTTCTCACTCAGGTGGCAGTAATGGTTTCCTAACCTTCTCCTGGCCTCCAGCCAACCACTCTTCACCCTATTGTTAGAGAGTGCTCTCCAGACCCAAATTCTGGTAGATTCAAGGTATCACTTTCATACAATCCTTTCACAACTTCCTTGCAGGCTACTAGTCTAGACGCAAATTCCTTACCTCACTCTCAAGGCTTTCTATCCATCCTAATTTCTTGTCCATCTATGTCCTCTAAGACCCAAACTAGTCTCACTGTTCAGTGCATGTATGTCCTGGTTTCCTAACTCCATGTCACTGCTGTGCCCTTCCCTTCACCCAGACTGACTCCTTTAGCTTGTCAAAATCACATCCCTCCTTTTTGATTATCCCCTAAGTCTTATCTTTTCTCCTTCTGACCCCATGACATCAGGCCCAACCAGAGTCCCAGACCGGCCTCCTTCCTTTTCCCCACAATAGGGAAAGTTGTACCAGTTAACGTCTACAGGCTCTGCTTTAAGGCAATAGGATTTCTATAATCCCCAGCCAACCAAAAACAGGGCTTCCTTTTTAAAAACTCTAGCCTTGGCTTTCATATCTTATTCAGGTAACTATCCTTGCTCCTGGCCCAGTCCTGCCCAGAGCCCTGCCCTCAGGCCTGGTGCCATGCTAGGTTCTCAGTGTGCCTCTCTGAAAATCCTGCCCTGCCCTCTGACGTTGCCTGCCCGCCTGGATTTCCTTGTGCATAAATCAGACATTTAATTTATCTGAATTCAACCATACTTGCTAGGTAGAAAAGAGGAAAAAAAGAGGGAGAGACCTGACCAAGAGCACAATTTAAGCAGTTGGGAGAATTCCACTTGCCATGACTCTCAGCGATCCAGTGAGCCCCAAGAGTGTGAATATGCGGCAGGAGTCCAGAATTCATCTTTGCATTTACAAGGTTTGCATTACATGGAACCTTGTAAATGTGTGATAAGTGACTAACTGCATTAAATGGGTGGATGATAGTATCTCAGTCTTTATAGACCAAGTTTGATTTTAGCATTTAAAAATATGTACTTTTAGCTGTTATGATGCTAGAGAAAAAAAGCTGTGTGAATTTAATGAGAAAAATTAAATACATTGCCTCTGATGGGCATTTTTAAAGAGATTTTTATTTCCTACATGTAATTTTGACAATGGGATTTTTACTCACCTGTTGCCTTTGTGATCTAACCCTGGATAAGCTGTGGCTCTTGGTACGGCCACCCCCGGATGCTGAGCATCATCTGCTTCCCTGGTCCTTGCTGCCAAGACCTGCAGTTCCCCCGCTGTCCTTATGGCCCCCTGCTGCTGATTGCCCATCTGCCCTGTTCCCTGCTGTGGGGGCCAGATCCTTCAGAGACTGGCTCCACCTGCCAACAGGGCTTCTCTCTGCCTGCCCCATCTTCCTTCTAATAACCATTGTGCCAACTGAGGTTGTGTTTCACAAGCCTTGGTAAGTACTTATTAATTAATTAATTAATTATTTTTAATGTAAGTAAAGAGATCAGGCTTGAGGACTGCAACCTGGGAACATAGATTTAGGTTACCCTAAAAACACTCCCAGCACTTTAATTACCACTACCCTGTCCAGCTTTATAATAGCCATTTAAGCTCTCACCTCACTACCTTCTACTAGGTTAGTAGGACTGTGATGGCGGGGTCAAGCACTACCACCAATTCATGAGACCTTTGGAAATTACTTAAGTGCTCTAAGCACTGTTTCCTTATTTCTAAGTGGCGAATGATGATAATTTCTAACTCATGTGGTTATTATATAGATTAAATGAGATAGTAACACATGTAAAGCACTTAGTTTGGCACATAAGTGCTCAATAAATAGCAACTATTTCTTAATACATTAATACAATTTTGCACATTTTGCCATGTTCAACTCTGAAGCTATTAAACAGATAAGAAGCTGAATTATATATCCTGTTTTATTTTAAGCCAACTGTGACTTACAACCGAAGATGTGAAAATATGCTTCTCTTTGTGCTACAAACAAAACAAAAAGATAAAAGCAATGGGAAAATGGCATAAGAGGAGACGTGGCTGTCAGCCATTTTCCTTTCTCAGAGTTTTCTTTCTCGTTAGATCTATTATCTGGGAGCTGGGCTGCCCTGCTGGCTTTCCATTTGCCTTGCTAATAACAGTAAATCCAGCAGCTTCCACTGCAGTTCCTGTCTCCTTCAGCTGACTCCCAGGCCAATCAGCATTTCCTCTCTGCTAATGTCAGATGTTCCCTGGGAAGTCCTGCTGAAAAGAAAATTTATGACTAAAGTTTCTTCAGCTTTTAACCCTTCTGCATATCCTGCTCCAGATGCACGGTACTCCAGAGGAACGCTAGGTCATTCCTACATGTGCACTCCTATGTTCTTGCTGATGCTCTGCTGCTCTGACAAGGGGCCTCGGACCCCTGGAAAAGCCCAAATGAGCAGCTGGGCAGACAGATGCACACATTCTGGGCTGTACCTCATATGTGGACTCAATTTGAGCTGGGTTCCTTAGCAGCTAGAGTCTCTTTTGAACTGTAACTCAAAGTAGTCATATTCATACAAAAAGAGCATTAGATCACAAAACTGTGAGTCTGACTGGGTTTCATGACTGAAACTGAAAGGAGGGGACAGGACTAACATTTACTGAGTGGTAAGATAATAACAGCAAAGACTTACTGGGTCCTCGGTGCTTTGCATGGATCTCTGCTTAATTCCACAATAATGCTATGAAGAAGACATTATTATTATTTTCATTCATAAATAAGGAGTTCAAACGGGTTAAGAAACTTATCAAAGAGCTAGAAAAAGTAACAGGAGGCCGGGCGCGGTGGCTTATGCCTGTAATCACAACACTTTGGGAGGCTGAGGCGGGCAGATCACCTGAGGTGGGGAGTTCAAGACCAGCCTGACCAACATGGAGAAACTCTGTCTCTACTAAAAATACAAAATTAGCCGGGCATGGTGGCACATGCCTATAATCCCAGCTACTCAGGACACTGAGACAGGAGAATCGCTTGAACCCAGGAGGCGGAGGTTGCGGTGAGCTGAGACTGTGATATTGCACTCCAGCCTGGGCAACAAGAGCAAAAGTCCATCACAAACAAACAAACAAAAGAAAATTAATAGGAGCAGGGGTGGAACCAGGTAGGTCTTCTAGAACTCAGGTCTTAAGTAAGCTCCACAGTTAAGGCTACCAACCAGAAGACTATGATCTCATGGCTGGGACCTTATTTTATTGAAGAGGAGACTAAATCAAGGAGCTCAAAGACAGAGAATGACCAGTATAAGCTAACAAAGGAAGCATGATCTTCTGATCCGCAACAGCCACCTCCTAAAATAAATCCTCCAAGGGTCGCAGAAGAGGAGAATACACTGACTTAGGCTTTCAGGAGACAATGGGGTGGCACTCCACAATCTCTTCAGCGGAACAGAGAACAATGGCTGTCTGCCGAGGTTCAGGCTTGCTGGCAAAGGTGGCAGTGGTGCAGCAGCCACTGCCAGGCCCTTACAGACCTTATGTTCTTGGCACAGGAGGGTCTCATCACAGGGTTTTCATTTTAAGTAAGTTCAAGCCTTTGGGGATGTCTGCATGCTGGTTCCATGGACTTTCCTATGACCTCTTCTGTACCTCGCCACAGAAGTTAGATGATATACTTAACCAGATCAGCAAAGCTAGTAAACTAATTTTTGTCCCAATTTAAAAAGAAGTAAGAATGTCAAAACGTACATGTGACAGCTGTTTGGGGCTCTAATGTTATGGAAAAGCAGCTGTTTTCATTTATATTTGAGATATTAGTCATCCTTAGAATGGGACAGAGTATCCAGCTAATAGCTTATGCTTTAACCTACGGAAAATACGGGTCACAGAGACAAAGTGTTGGCAGAATCACAATACACTGACTATACTCATATAACATATTGGTCTTAAAAAGTTTGAAAACGTTTATAAGAAGCAGCAACTATTTAATAATGATGTTCTCAGAGAAATCTGACATCCAACATGATGAAATGAATGGTTTGCTTTTCGGAGAAAGGGCGTTTTCAAACAGACAAAATCCACATAAGTAAGGAAAGAAAGATCCTTCTAAGCTCCAGAAGTTGAAAGTAAGCTGTTTTAACAAAATTTAAAAATTAACTTTAATCAAAGTAGCATACATTTTTTTTTTGAGACAGTCTTGCTCTGTCACCCAGGCTGGAGTACAGTGGTGTGATCTTGGCTCACTGCAAACTCCGCCTCTAGGGTTCAAGCGATTCTCCTGCCTCAGCCTCCCAAGTAACTGGGACTACAGGCGCGCACCACCATGCCCAGCTAATTTTTTGTATTTTTAGTAGAGGTGGGGTTTCACTGTGCTAGCCAGGATGGTCTTGATCTCCTGACCTCATAATCTGCCCACTTCAGCCTCCCAAAGTGCTGGGATTCATACACACAGTGTTTTGTTTGTTTGTTTCTAGATGAAGTCTTGCTCTGTCACCCAGGCTGGAGTGCAGTGGTGCAATCTTGGCTCACTGCAACCACTGCCCCTCCCCACGTTTAAGCAATTCTCTGCCTCAGTCTCCAGAGTAACTGGGATTACAGGCGCATGCCACCATGCCTGGCTAATTTTTTGTATTTTTAGTAGAGGCAGGGTTTCACCATCTTGGCCAGGCTGGTCTTGAACTCCTGATCTCGTGATCCACCTGCCTCAGCCTCCCAAAGTGCTGGGATTACAGGCATGAACCATTGTGCCCGGCCTCATACGTATAGTTTTAAGA
This sequence comes from Mandrillus leucophaeus, assembly GCF_000951045.1. Classification (NCBI taxonomy): domain Eukaryota; kingdom Metazoa; phylum Chordata; class Mammalia; order Primates; family Cercopithecidae; genus Mandrillus; species Mandrillus leucophaeus. The sequence continues at coordinate 1,501,491 of NW_012103532.1, forward strand.
GTAAATAATGTTGTTAAGTCCTATGATGAAAAAGAGTAATTCCCTGTCCTATTCTTGAGACCCTCCTTATAGGCAATTTAAGTTTTTTTTTTGTTTTTGTTTTTGTTTGTGATTTCTGGTACTCACCTTATTTTTTTATTAGCATTCCCATAAGTTATTATAAATATCAGACAATATCTATTAACTTACATTAGAAAGAATGAGGACTTAGGCTGTGCTCTCTCTCTCTCTTTCACACATACCCACACCCTGTTTGGAAAGTGAGTTTGCTTTTTTTTCTTTTTCTGCAATACAGTAGCTTCCAGCAGTAGCTTCCTCCTCCTGGGCACCCTTAGGTGACTATCAATGTTTAAAACGTCTGCTTTTGGTATACTCCTCTGGCTCCCCAAGGACTTAGAAGAGATCCATATCATTACAGGAACCTGGGCAGCAACACTAATTACAATGGATGCACATCGCCTTTCATTTTAAACACATTTACATTTTCATGTGATGATGTAATTCTCTCAGGGAGTTTGATCTCTGATAACCAAAGTACAGTGAATCCACTCCTAAACAGAAAGTGGTGGCCTCAGGTGTGGGCTGGCCGAGGGACAAGTGGCTACGAGCTGTGGATTGGTTTTCACTACATCTTAGTTCATTCCACAAAAGTGCTAACTACCGCCGTGGGCCAGCTGCGGTGCTGGTAAACCATAAGGAACCTACCTCTCCAAAAAGAGTTTTCAAGGTACTCAAGGAAAAGGGGGCACTCTCATTCTTTTCTTTTGCAAGGTGCTTACCAGCAGCTGGCAAGATCAGTGTATTAGGACCTTACTGGGGACAGGGCCATGGTGCCTCTGCCACAAGCCTAAGTGGATGAGGAATACTGATCTCTGGAGAGGATCAGTGTCCCTTCCCAGCTTCCAAGGCTGGGACATGGCCTTTCCCCTTGATGGCCACTGTTGATGGAGTCATTTACTGCTCATGAATTTACTCAGCCCTTCTGTCCTGTCCACTTCTCCCTGCCTGCATCAAGGAGGGGTGCTGGTAGCCCAACTAAGAGATGTGTGGAAATGAGTGGAAAGAATGAAGTTATGCCTGAGCCTGGGAGCCAGACAGACTCCCTCTACGAGGGGAACTCCCAAACCTGAGGACTCAAGGAAGTCTTTTCTGTTAGAAAATGGAAGCACTAGTGGGGTGCGGTGGCTCATGCCTGTAATCCCAGCACTTTGGGAAGCCAAGGCAGGCAGATTACTTGAGGTCAGGAGTTTGAGACCAGCCTGGCCAAAATGACGAAACCCCATCTCTACTAAAAATACAAAAATTAGCTGGGCATGGTGGTGTGTGCTTGTAATCCCAGCTACTCAGGAAGTTGAGGCAGAAGAATCGCTTGAACCTTTGCAGTGGGCCAAGATTGTACCATTGCACTCCAGCCTGGGCAAAAAGAGTGAAACTCTGTGGAAGGAAGGCGGGTAGGCAGGCAAGGCAGGCATGGCAAGCAAGGCAAGCAAAGCAAGCAAGAAAGAAAGAAAGTGAAAGAAAATGGAAGGACTAACAAAAGCCGGAGCAAGAATTCCTATCAAATGTGTTTTGTTGCTTTGTTTATTGACCATCTCCTATATTAGAATGTTAGCTCTCTAAGATCATGCAACTGTCACCCTTATATCCTTACTCACTACCTGAAATGTAGCCAAGACTCTATAAATATTTATTGAACAATAAGTTAGGTTTCAGACGCACTGTACCTGTACCTGAGAGATCTACATGACCCTCGGGGATTCTTAGACTTAAGTTACATGTTATCTTAATTCACATTGTTCTGCTATTAAATGTAGTGTGCAAAAAAAAAAAAAAAAAAAAAGGTGAAAAAAGAAAAGGAAAGCTTAAGTTTTGCTATGATTTGATATTTCTGTGATTATGTGGTGACAGTTTCCAGGAAGACTGAGGAGTTCCAATAGGCCACCTTGTATCTTTTGCAGCACTTGGGCTTTAATCACATCTCACTGACTTTCTGTTTGAAAAATTGGTTCGATGACACAGTAGAATCTACACACCTAGCTGCCTGCCATACTGTGATTAGTAGCTAGGTAACCAGAGAGGTAGATGCTGATACGTCCTCTCCCCAGATCTGCCGTACGGTGCTAATCCAATGCCATTTTCCTGATTTTAAGTCTTCTTTGTCTCAGGACATTATTGTCATGTAAGGCAGAACAAGAAATGCCCTTACTGACTAGCTATTTTTCTTTTTTTTTCTAATGCACTTAAAGCTGTTGCAGATATGCAGCAGAAAGTGCCACTACTTGTAATTTACTCAAAAAGGAAGAACTATGCACAATTACTAACCAAGTTGTTTAAAACGCCTTTTACATTGCTTATGGGAGGAAAACAGCTCCAGTGTCCGGCCTCTGTAAGCAGCAGAACAGGAGATGGGTGGTTCAGGTCCTTGGTTTTCTGTGGTGGGGTAACTCTACTAAAGCAGTGTTTTTTTCATAGAAAGTAGCTAAAATTAATCTTGAAGAGAAGAGTTTTCCTTACAGCTACTAATAGGATAAACACATCAATGGCCTGACCGAAAAAAGAGGGCCTTCTGCTTCCTCTGGAGACTGAGACTCTTCATGGAGGCTGGAGAGATGTAATGGGCACATGCAACACTCTAATCCTGTAATTATACAATCATTTTCATTTTCAAAATCACATGGATATTTAAGTATACTTCCTCTTTTAAATGTTTTTTGAGAAGAAGTAACAGCGTCTGTGAGCTACTGAACTGTGAACACAAAGACTTTTAAAACTCACTTGTAAATGTGTTTGTTACAGGCAATTATAGTTTGTTCACATTATCTCCAGAATCTTTGGCATACGAAATTAAATTTGCAGACATAAGCTATCTGATAAACAAGGCTTGTGACCATTAATCCATCCTTATAGATATATGGTATGAATTCGCTTATTAGTAAAAAAAAAATCATTTGAGTTGACTCTCTGGGCCTAGTTTTCTCCTTCTTCAAAATAAAGTGTGCTTCCAGCAGATTCTAATTCAAACACAATTCAAAGGCTCATTCTATCACAAGGTAAAAGCTTTCTATAGACTTAATTCACTGGAAAACAAAAGGTGCAGGCAAAGGCCAAGTCATATGGCTTGGAAGTAAACCAAAACCTAAAGAGAAAAGGAAGTAAACCAAAACCTAAAGAGAAAGGCAGGTTTTATGGCATGCCTGGCATGATAGTGGCAATAGGGATGATGGCAGCTGATGTCCACTGAGTGCCTACTGTGGACTGTTTTCTATGCATTCAGTTAAGACAACAACCTTGCAAGACAGGTATTATTATCTTTATTTACAGAAAAGACAACTGAGGTCAGAAGGGGCTGAAGACTTCCCTAACTTCACAGCTTGTAAAAAGGACAGTTGCACCGGGGACTGGGGTTGGTTTGGTTGCAAAGCCCATGCTGTTTCCACTGAGTCTTGCTGTCACCCCTAGCTGAAGTGGGGCCATCTGGTCTCTCTAGGGAGAAACAGCTTCCACTGAGCCATGGGCCCTGTAACCTTATCCAGTAGGAGGAAGCACCACACAGTGGTACAACCTTTGGCCATTTGGCTTTGAGTCCCTGCTCCGCTACTAGCTGTGTGACCTCAGCAAGTCCTGAAACCTCTCTGAGCTTTAGTTTTCTCGTTTATAAAATGAATATGACAACTGATTCAAATAGTTGTTTTAAGGATTAAAGCGTAATGGAAAAAAGTGTCTGGCAGATCACCTGGCCAAGTTTGAGTATTAATAAGTGGTAATTATTATACCTGTAACTGTATATGCAACTTAAAACCACAGATCAATGGAAGAAATTATGACCTCAAAGGTGTTATTTAACAGATGAGTTAATAACAATAAAATATCCTAGTGCTTTCCATGCTATAAGAATACATGTTTGTACATTCAGAAATTCGTATTAGTATCAACAGTGTCTAAATTATGTATTTTTAATTTTTGTGAGTTCTTTCCCATTTTATTACGAGTATTTATAAACCACAGAAAAGTTGAAAGAACTGAACATTGGAAACCCATATACCCATCACCTAGACCTACAGTTAACATTTTACAATACTTGCTTGATCACATATCTATAAATCCATTTTTAAAAATGCATTTCAAATCAAGGAGGAGACATTACTACATTCACTCTGAACTACTTGAGCGTACATAGCATTAACTGAAGCTCAATATTTGTTTAAGATTCTCTTTTTACTTTTAGGTAAAAATTACATGCAATATATGCACAAATTGTACAAATACAATTTGACAGTCTGACAAATATACACACTTGGCAACTGCAGCTCCCGTCAATATATAGATTCCCAGTCAATATACAGATGATTAGCTTTATTCCAGAAAGTTCCCTCATCCACATTACATTTTAAGTGAGGAAGCTGTGGTAAATGGAAAAAAACACTGGGCTCAAGAATCAAAGGGACTGGGTTCAAATCTCACCTCTATTACTCATTAGAAACACATACAAGTGTGCACACACGCACTCCATGTCCTCTCTTTCTCTCTGTATCTATGTATATCCTTGGTTTTCTACCATAAAAAAGAGATAATGCCCATCTCACAAGGTCTTTTGTAAAGGTTAAATACAAAAATACCTGGAATACAGTAAGTGTTCAGTAGATGCAATCAAATTGGGATCATTACCTTGGTACTTTCTACCTTTCTCCTACCTCTCTCCAATCTGAGGATATTGTCTTCAAAAAGAAAAGTAAGGACACACACACAAAAAGCAGTTGAAAAAGAGATGAGGGGGAAAAAGGCATCTCTCTGAATAGGCAGTACTCTCCCAATTTATCCACTCTGACTTCAGCTAATTAAACATCTGTCTCAACGGTCTTCTCAGCAAATTAGTCATCCCCACTTTGTGACATTGATTGTTGGTTGCAGCCTTTTCCCCACTTGCTACCATTCCCAGAAACTTCTAGGAGTTTACTCACCAGGCACATGGCAAGGAATGATGCAGGGTCCCCATTAACCCCCTACAGTTGCCCTTGGTGCCAGTGCTGTTCATAATGCTGCCAGGCATGTCCTTAGATCTGCCGCCCCAAAATAAACCGATTAAGGGGTAACAGTGTTTTTGTCTATGTTTCTGATTTCCAGATTATGATGCATTTTCTAGATGCTATGTACATGTACCAGACTAAAGTATTTAATAAACATTTAACTAAAAATCTGTTTTTTAAACTAGTGTTGATGACAAAGCAATCAGATAACAGAAGTTCTCAAATGGGAGGTGAATTAAAGTCTGGTAGATTATTAGACAGCTTTTTCTGAACATATAAACAAAAGCTTTGCCGGTGCGCAAAGGGCCAGCAGGCAAACAAGTGAAGCTGTGTGGCTTGGATGTGTGATCCATTTCTCTACATGATGGTGTGTGTGTGTATGTATGCTTATACACCTGCTTTGGCAGGAAGCAGGGGGAAGTGAGGTGGGGGCGAGCTGTATTCTGAACTACGGAGCACATCTTAAAAATGGTATTCTGAAATCAGGCTTTTTCTCAATCCTTTTTCCCATAAAAATAGTCGTGACTGACCAAAGAACTATCTTTTAGAAAGATAAAATGGCTAATACACACATTAAAAATACTAAATGACACTAAAGACCCAGAAATGCAAATTAAAATGAGATACTGGCTGCTAACCATCAGTTTGGCAAAAATTAAAGACTGATAACATTCAGTGTTGGTAAGGAGCTGGGAAAAAGGGCATTCTCACATACTGTTAGAATGTCAAAGAACGAGCATAAGTTTTTTTTTTTGGAGACAGAGTCTCCCTCTGTCACCCAGGCTAGAGTGCAGTGGCATGATCTTGGCTCACTGCAACCTCTGCTTCCCAGGTTCAAGCAATTCTCCCTGCCTCAGCCTCCTGAGTACCTGGGATTACAGGCACCTGCAATCTAACCTGGCTAATTTTTGGATTTTTAGTAGAGACAGGGTTTCGCCATGTTGGCCAGGCTGGTCTCAAACTCCTGACCTCAGGTGATCCACCTGCCTTAGCCTCCCAAAGTGCTGGGATGACAGGTGTGAGCCACTGCATTCAGCCAGCCATAAACTTTTTGAAAGGCAATTTGTTTTCCTGAACATTTTAAATAAATATTTGACAAGCAATCCATATTTAAAATCTAGCACAAATGTGTCCAATGAATATTCAAACAAGATTGTTCACAGCATGTTTTTGTAATACTGAAAATTTGGAAATAATCTAAACATCCTTCAGTAGAGAGCTAAGTTGAACAAATTATTAGGAAGATAAAATGTGTGGTCACTCTAATATAGAATAATGCTTATGATATATTACTGAACTAAAAAAGTAAATGTAATATCATATATACTGTGTGACATAATTACCCTAAAAACCTTAACACATGTGCATTTTTCATTAGTTCACTTAACAAGCATTTACTGAGTATACTATTTGACAGGTACCTTGACAGGTGTTGATTATGTAAGTGATTTAAAAAACAAAAACAAAAAACAAGAATCCTGTCCACATGAAATGTATAACCTATATGTATATCTATATGTGAACTGAAGGAAAAAACCAAAGGATTTACACCAAAGGAAGTTAGAGGAAACTTTCATTTTTTACTTCACACATCTCTAAAATGTTTGCTTCTTCCCCAACAAGTATTTAATTTCATTTTAAAAATATCTTTAAATGCCACTACCTTCTTTTGATACTAACTCCAGGAGATCTGGCCACAGGTCAAAGCTATTTCAGTTCTCCCAAACTGTGCATTTAGCTCTAATGAAAGAAACCAGATGTTACCATAGTGTCCACCCCTGTTTCCCGACGAGCAGCTTCTACTCTTCTGCACCCTTACTTCAGGGCTCCATTATCTGTTGGACAGATTTCTTGAGAGCCTCTGCACTTCTCTGCTTCACATTCTGTGGCCTCTAATTCATTTGTACAATACAGATGAGTGTTTTCTAAGAGAAATTCTGATTATATATTGCCCTTCTTTCAACAGATCCCCTCTGCCATCAGAATACAGTTCACATTCAACACAGCTTACATATGGACATAACCTAGCCCCTGATGACCACAGCAGCCTGAACACGCTTTCCCATCCCTCTTTACCTGCCTAGTTTCTATTCATCTTCAGATTTCAGCCAGATGAGGAGCTTGGGATAGTCTTCCCTGACTCCCCAGGATGGAACCAGGGCTCCCTGCTCCCTATGTGCACCCAGGCCCTATACTTACTTCCATGGTATCATCCCTTGCATGGTATTATAATTGCCTGCTTATTCCAACTAAACAGAAAGCTCCTTGAGAGCAGGAACCATTTCTTGGTCTTTACAAAATTCTTAGTGCCTACATAATGCCTATTACAAAACAAGCTCCCAAAACATGAATGCACTTCTATTTTTAAGCTCACTTATCAGGCCTGGCCTGGTTGGATCTGGCCCTGCCTAGTTTCTGTAGTTTATTCTCTGCCCTCTTCCTGCTCCAGTGATTTGGAAGTTCTATGTATTGTGACTACATCTCAAAACATGTTGTCTCCTCTACTTAGAATGTTCTTCTTCTCATTTACCCAACTGGCAAAGTTCTAATTAATCTTCAAGAAGCCATCAAATAAATCACCCCAGAGCATCTTTTCTCAGTCCCCTACCCAACCCAGTAGTTTCAAGTAGGACTCCCTTACCTGTGCTGCTTTAGTAGTTTATATACATCTGCTTGTCAATTTACACATTTTAATCCCTCTTTTTCTGTGTACTCATTGGGTTTTCCACCTGATTTCTAGTGCAGCATGGCACAGAGCAGGCAGCATTTCATGACAGTTGAACTAAACAGAGCATCTCGGAGCCACACAGAGCTTAAGAGCACACATGGCCCTGTCCTCCAGTGCCTTGATTAATTCTCACTCAGCCTCTCCCATGTTAGAGTTGAGGAAAGTGAGGCTTTGAGAGGTTAAGTACATCATTATACACATATACAGTTTCCAGAATTTCTTAATTCTGAGATAGATTTTCATTTTTTAAAACATTTATAAAATGAGGATGCAGTTTACAATCAATATGTACATTTAATGTAGTAGTATTTCCTAAGAAGCTATTATTAAATTGGTGGTGCTCTAGAATCGGCCCCTAGTGAACCCAGGAGAAGGCTGTCTGACTTCTAAGTGTGTGTGTGTGTCTCCCATACCACCAAATAGCCTCTCAGGGCATATGTCTTTTTTCTTCCTTTCAGTCTGCTTTTCATTAATCGAATCCACACTTGTGACTGCCCAGACGAAGTGAATGAATAGATTTTATAATGAAAAAGGAACTTCTGAAAGATTAGAGACTAGCAGGAAGAGTAAATGCTGGTCAAACATAGTTTTGGCAAATGATATATTTCAAGTTTTTCCGATGTGGCAGTCGCAAGAGCTCATAACACCCTTCTAAAATAATTGGGTCTCTAAAGTGGTTCCAAAAGATTTTTGCTTGACATAAATTCTCCAAATTTCCAGGCTTTCTGGATAAAATAGTTGACTGCAATGCCATCTTCAATGTGCTGTGCTCTATATTTGGGAAGATCCATCAGGAGCCTCAGAGCACTCCAGACAGGGAGAGGCTCAGGTGAGATGGAACAGTAAGATAAAGAGGCAGAGAAAGGAGGCAGGCAGGAATATTGAACTCGGAGCTCCTCGCCTGGGGCACTTCTGAGTCACACATTTAAACACTTTAGCAGCCCTAATTTACTGTAATTTTCCCAATAGGTCACTGGATATCGAGTATCAGGTCTTCGTTTCCTATTCATCTCCCATGCATGAGAGGCATCAGCATGATTATTCATTCTTCCATAAGGAGGAACAGTTGTCTGCAGAATTTACTGCCTCTTTTTTGACAAAGATCACTTAAACAGTTCTATTTTCCATCCATCCATTCATTCATTCACTCATTCCGTGTTTATTCTTTTAAGGATTACCTGCTACAGCATAAAGAAACCACAAATCTGTGTCCCTGGCTTACAAACTCGACTTTGATAGAAGAAAGAATACTGGATTTTCTGTATCAATTGCACATGAAGTAGGACTCTCTGTTCAACCCTATAGCCAGAACATTCTTTAGCTTACATTAGCCTTCAGAGGGCATTTCAGGCTAGAAGAGTGTTAAAAACCCTACTCCATCTAAAATATATATGGGTTTCCCTTTTCCACAGGGCAGCTTAGGACAGGTGTATGTTGCTTTAAGAAAGCTAGACATAAAACATTAAAACTGACACCAATACAGACAAATTGTGCAATTACAAAAAGAATTCCTGGCTTTATATCCAGATTCACCACAGGGTTCCTTTAAATGCTGCACTTCCCTAGTGCATTTAGATCTCAGAATCAATGAACGTTTCTGTTTACAGAATTTTAAATTTGTTCTCCCATTAGGGTTCTAATAAGCAACATGGTACAAATAAAAAGAGTATGGGCTTTGAGGTCAAAAAAGCCTGGGCTCCAATTTAGATTCACCATTTACTTACTGAGGAAACTTGGGTAAGTTTAACCTCTTAGAGCTGAGTAAAGTGAGGCTCAGAGAAGTACATCATTACATATACGGTTACCATAGGTCCTTAATTCTAAGATGCACCTCTTTTTTTCCTTTACTTTTAACATTTCTAAAGCCTCATCTTCAAAACAGGCATAATAAAATCTACTTTCCAGGGCTGCTGTACAGATTAAATGAAGTAGTATTTCTAGGTACACCAAGGCACTCCATTCATTAGCTCCCATGTCCTTGAAAGGGGTCCTCCTTTTGGAAAGACCAACTCCTCCCCTGGCACACAAATCCCTTTTAAAATACCTCCCCCCGCAATACAGAGTCTTGCTCTGTCACCCAGGCTGAAGTGCAGTGGTGTGATCATGCCTCACTGTAGCCTTGACCTCCTGGGTTTAACCAATCCTCCCACATCAGTCTATGACATATTATTGAGTTAAAAAAGTAAATGCAGTATCATATATACTGTGTGACATAATTACCCTAAAAACCTTAACACATGTGCATTTTTCATAAGTTCACTTAACAAGCATTTACTGAGCATACTACTATTTCTAGTCATACTACTATATATTTGACAGGTACCAGTCACTGGGACTACACACGTGTGCCACCACGCCTGGCTAATTTTTAAATTTTTTTTGTGAAGACAGGGTTTCACTATGTTGCCCAGTGTGGTCTCAAACTCCTGGGTTCAAGCGATCCTCCTGCCTTGGCCTCTCAAGTGTTGGAATTACAGGTGTGAGCTACTGTGCCTGGCTAAAATACTCTTAATAAATAATAAATTCATCTGTCTACAACTTTCTCAGTCTATCTGGCATGAAAGTAAGGCCTATTGTGTGTGGTATTTTGGTGACTGACCCTGCTGCAGCCAGTCTACTACAGCAGGTCCACAGTGGGTCACAGGCTCGAAATTCTGCACCTCCCCATGGCCTTGGGTGCCCAGGGTCTCTGCCTGATCTGTATCCCTCTGTCATAAGGCAATCATCAACTCTGTATTTTTTTCTCCATTTCTTTCAAGTTCTTTTATTTCTTTGTGTTCATACTCTCTGTGTGTCTCTTATCCTCTTTGGGCCTCAGTGTATTTCACAGTGGTTAAAAATTTGGATTTAATTCTATACAGACTCGTATCTTAAAACTCTCTCTGGTTGCTGTGTGAAAAACAGACTGGAGAGAGGCCAAGAGCACGAGCACAAAAACCATCCAGGGTGCTATTCAGCAGTCTAGGTGGACAGTCATGGTGACTTGGACCCATCCAACAGAGATGAAGACAACTAAATGGATTCAGGATCTATTCCAGAGGTAAAACTGACAAGACTTGTTAATGGATAAGATGTGGGGAGACAGTGCAGGAAAAATTCAAGACTGACAGCTGGGTATGTGGCTCAGGTGAATGGGTAGATGATGGTGCCACTTACTGTGCAGAGCACCTGCTTTACCTCCCTTAAAGGATCAATTTTACTATAATTTTTTTTTTTTTTTTGGCGGGATGGGGGGTTAAGTAAACTGCAAAGTAATCTTGAATGTTCTTTTTACACTAAAATATGGCAAGCCACTGCTTTGATTGGCATTGTCCCTGCCTTGCTCCTAAACTGTTCATAGCTTAAATGTGAAGGTCATTGTTTAAATGTCAATTTCTCAGACAGGGGCTCCCTGAACACCCTATAGGATGCAGAGAGCTCCCCTCCATTCTATCATTCTCTCTCTCAGCCCCTTATGTACACTCTTGCTCTAGAATAAGATCCTCCTTAGGTCTGACACAGGGGAGCACGTCAGTGAATGTACGACACACCTACAGATACATTATGGATCGATATTTACATTTCACATGAATTTGTAAGATACAACTTAAGAGTCCAATGATGCCATCATGAATTGTCCCTCAGACCAGAACCCCATACCCTGTCGTACATGTTTACTCCCCCTCTGCTCCTAGCAGTACTTTGCGGAATAATGTTTGAAAAGCCCCGCAGGCTATCTCACTGGTGACATTCTAGGGGTCTTGTGAAAACAAAGTAAATCAGCAAGCAATAAGGTGCTCTGTGACTCTAAACAGATATAGTTAGGAGGGAGTCCACCTGACAAAGCTAACACTTTTCTTTCAAGTTCTTCGTGAAATTTTATAAAAGTAGGAATGAATGTCACTAGGTTTATTAACAATATTATAAGAACTTTTTAAAAGAATCTTCAGACTAATAAAAATTTGTCTTTCATATCAAAAGAATGGACAGGAATAAGAAAAAGTTAAGATGCTCCTGTTCAATCTTTCCACAGACAATACAGAAAGTCACCTCTATTTTATAATGAGACTATTGTGACGTTATGCGGAAAACTATTCTGCTTAGTAAACCCCATTTTGACGCTCTCTTTTGTAGATTAAGAGGTATCTATATTTCTGTGTCAATGTTAAAAACTGAAATTGATCACTTTCTCAGCAGTGTGTCTGTCATGTCCAACATAATGCTTCAGAAGGCTGGGAAGGACTGATGGTTAACAGCATTTTTAAACAACAACAGCAACAACATAGTACTAAGAAACTCAGAAGGTCACTGATTGTGAGGGTAACTTTGACAGAGGGAGAACTTGAATTAAGGCCTTTATTCACTAAATAACAGCTTAGTGTATTTTACTGCCTAAATCAAGGGACCTGACAAGCCACTCTTTACTGTGTCAAAAACACACCCACCCAACTGTTAACATGAATAAAGAGGCTTCATCTAATTCTTCTAAAACTGGATTCTCCAATTACAATTTTCTTAAATAGTAGGGACTTCCTGCCAATGCAGGTAGATTCCAAATGTCAAGTGGGTCAGTGAAAAAAAAAAAATGAAAGGTTGAAGAGAAACTTTAAAAGAGACATTTAAAAATAGGCATAAAAAATAGACCTTAGCAGAGAATTGACTGAAACATACTGTGAAAAGACTACTATAGTATATTCTTTTCACATGAATATTAATAGGAAAAAAACCATGCAATGTTCATAGTTATGAGTTGATGAAATAATTATAAATAATGCAAATCAAAATTTTAGATCAGTTACAAGTGTCTGTAAATGACAGTCTATCCTAAAAAGCAGAATGATTTTAAAACCCTAAGGGCTTCAATTGACAAAGCTATTTACCTAAACAAAGAAGAGTTATTTTGCTCAAATACATACCAACTTCTGATTTTTCACAAATGAAAACTGGGGAAGGAGTGCCACACTGAAGGACAACAGAGCAAATATTAGGACTGCCATTAGGCCTACATTTTGATTTAATAATGAAATAGTTTAAGTTCTAAATTTATTATTATTATCAAACAAACAGTTGTGTAGTCAGTCTGGAAAAAAGGTAAGGGAAGAGAAATGTCTGTGGGCAAGGAACAAGTTCACTGTTAGCCTATCAAAGGATTTCTGAAATCTTGTTTTAGCACAACTAACCTCTGTGATAACTACTGACTCTACATGGCATATGTATTTTGATTTGAAGTGGTATTTCCCTCCTTCTTCACTGAAGTTCAATAAGGGTAGCAAAGAGACAAGTGCTGTTCTGTACTCAATCAGGTAAAAGCTGTTTGATGACAGGGCTGCTCACTCTAATTCTGTCCCAGACATGGGGCATGGTAGGCACATTTTTGAAAAGACTAAGCCGGTCATTGTGACAGAGGCTCAGGAAATGCAGGACGAGTGCCTCTAACGTGGCATCTCTTTCCACCAAGTTCATGACTAAGTTCATGTGTCATAATAGGTAACTAATAGGTATTTCATAGCCAGCTGTGAGCACCAACAATTTTTTAAGTACTTTCTATGTGTTACTTTCTATGACAAGAGGATTTTCCTCTTTTCATTAATCACTCTCCAAAAAACTCATACAAAAGTTCAAAAACACAAGATGTACCCTGCCTTTATCAACCTAAGCTTAAACAAATATCTTTACCAAACTGGAGATCCTTCTATTTTATGAGACCAGACTTATTAAAGCTACAGAAAGAGCTTCTTTTGTTAAAAAGCTTTCTGGATTAAGAAAATAGACAGTAATTTATGTAAATGTATCAATCTCAATTGGCTTCTCTTGTATGAAAAGGAATACATAATGCAGATCACTGTTTTTCAGATAACTGAGTCCTAACTCTTTGCCAAGGATATGGCAAAGATTCTGATGGAAATGGCAGTAATGTGTACACAAAGGTGAACATAAATAAATGTGTGTATGATAAGCGCTGGGAATGGACATAGAAAAACGGGTATGCAATTGGACACAGACGACGGGAGACAGAAGGAAAGATACTGGCTCAGCTGTATCTAAATAAGTTCACAGGAGTTTCATGGTATGAAAAATCTGTGACAGTGGAATTTTTACTAAGAAGCTTAAAAAAGTTTCACTTTCTCCTTGGACAATTCAGAATAAGGCCTTCTTAGAATATAATGCATTATATCACAAATATACTTTTATATAAAATATTTGGGAACAAAACAAGAGTAAAGAACCAGGATCCGAAAGGGTGTATGCCTACTAAATATCTTTGATTATCTGAAGCTGTTTAAAAGCTATTCGATTGGCACCTGGAACCCCAAAATATCCACTTTTCACTGGGAAGGAGTGGCTGTGCCTCTTCAATCATCCCCTAAATGCAAAGAAGTTTGACCCCCATGCAATGGATAAAAGTCACCCAAAAAATGAACAAAAGAGGTGTTTGGAAAAACCAGAACACCATTCATCCCAGCTAACGACTTGTTCATTATGAGTGATGATGGATAAAGACTTCTCATGCTGAGATGAAATCAAGATTTATATGCATTGTTTCCTCTCCCAACTTGTGGGAAGATCATCATCATTTAATTCTATCTCTGCGGCCAGTGATGGGCATCCAGAGAGCTGGTTATCAAACGGCGCAGTCAGCTGGCAAAAGCCGAAACGTGCAGTTGGCACATCTGGACGGAGCCGCCACAGCCGAGGGTGAACAATGACTCCTGGCAAGCATCCAAATTGCTTGCAGACGCTAGCAGGTCTCATCTACAACCGCCCCTACCAGCATCTCTCTCTCTCTCTCTTTTTTATGAGAATCAGATTTTCATTGCTCCATTCAATTGCTCTCCTCTGCCATTTTTTACAGCTCTTATCGTTCCCCTGGAATATGGCCTTGAGACAGCTCATCCGTGTCCTTCACTGTGTTATCTCTTCTAACTTTTATTAAAACTTCAGCTTTCATCTGAAGATAGCTAATTAAATCTGGAACAGATTATATGCCTCCCCTTAAAAAGAGCACAAAACTATTTTCTTCAGCGCCAGCAATGCGTTTTTTCCTTTCCAAAAGGTGAAATCAAAGGTGTTTAAGAAGTCTCTTTATTTACAGAGCTAAGATATTCAACATGAGTTGATTTATATTAAAGTTGTCTGTGATATGACAGATCTTTGAGCTATTTCTCAAGATAATTATTTCTCAATCCTGGTGTATATGCTTTAAATATCACAGCTAATACTATAAGCATATTTTCCATATAAAGTTGGGTAATGAGGAGTTAGGTTATTTGTGCACATCAAGTGACTTGCCTTTTTGTCTTTTTTTTTTTTTTAAAGGGTTGCCCTCATTTGATAAAGATGAAGAGAAATTTTTCTTTTCTTCCCCATACCAGAGACATTAGTAACTAAAAGTTCTCCCATGGGAAATTATGTGAAAACATGAAATTAAAAGTAGTGATTCAAGTTTAGGACTGATTCGGTTTTCAAGACAGCTTTACATCAACTAATCATCAGCACAAGTAGCTCTGTCTGAATCTACCACAAATTATTAATGAAGGAACTTCCACAATTGATATGAATACATTCTTCTCACATATGCCACTGAGCCAGTCCCTTTCTGAGGCCCAGGGGCAATGTACAATCACCTTTTCTTGCATAGATCTGCTAACCAAACCTTCTAGCAATGACATCTGAAACAATCTAGCCAGCCATCACACACACATGCCTTATGCCCTTTTAATAAGGGTTAAGCTTCTACTACTGTGAGAATATGATTTAACTATCCCACCTGAAACCTTCTGGGATCCTTTTCTTCGCTTCACTGCCTTTAGTAAGATTTCCTTCATGGTAACCTTTGTGTTGTCCACCTGAATAAGGGAGAATCCATGAGCAGCATTTCTGTAGGAAAAGACAAATATTACATCATCACCAACATTCATCCAGAGAGATGTTACTGCGATCTTCACTGTGTTTGAGCAAGTTTTAAAGTAAGTGCATACTGAGGTACCAATTATTTAAAAATAGGTTGAATAGATATACTTCTAATGGTGGGGGATGGGAGGGGTGGTGATAAAAGATTCTAGCATGAGCGGTTCCAAGTGAAAGAGAGCTCAGGCTTAGGGAAGGTTTTTCTAATTTGTCCAAGTTGAACCTAAGTGGTCTGCGTGGGTCAGCAGCAGGGTTCCTAGTGTTGGCTTCCAAACCAAATCTTGCAACAAGGATTGACAACTGATAAACTTGGCTTGTATCAGTAGATGTCACTACAGGCAGATACTGCCATCATACTAAGCTAATGGAGCCCCAGACAAAAAAAAAAAAAAAAGTCATGTGGGGCCAGAGGGCAGTAATACCCCAAAGTAATTGAGAAGGAGGAAAATAAAATGCTCTAACTAGCTAGTAAATATATTTGTTTATTCATACACATACACTTTCTTTTTTTTTTTTTTTGAGATGGAGTCTCACTCTGTCACCCAGGCTAGAGTACAGTGGTGCAATTTCGGCTCACAGAAAACCTCTGCCACCCAGATTCAAGCGATTCTCCTGCCCCAGCCTCTCCAGGAACTGAGATTACAGGCGCCTGCTACTGTGCCTGGCTAATTTTTGTAGTTTTAGTAGAGATGGGTTTCACCATCTTGGCCAGACTGGTCTTGAACTCCTGACCTCATGATCTGCCCGCCTCAGCCTCCCAGGGTGCTGGGATTACAGGCGTGAGCCACCGCACCAGGCTGTATTTTTTTTTTTTTTTAATACAGTCTATACACTTCAGTATGAATGCTTTAATCTACTTAGTCCTAGAAAGTCAAAATATTAGCTGAAGCACAAGTAATTATAAGACAAAACACTAACACTCCTTGTAAGCTTCCAATTAATCCAACTGGGTGGGGGAAAGGCTTCATCTGGATTGGAAAAAAACTGCTAAGGAACAAGTACTCTAAAAACAGAAGCCCATCTCCTGTGTGAGGTATAACTTCACCAAGACTGTTAATTGCAATAGCAAGTATCACAAATACTACTCACTACGCTTGGGCACTGGAACAAAACAGACCAATTCCAAGTAGCTCATGTAACAAACGGGACCGAAGTTTCCAACTATGGAACATGGGAATTGCCACAAGGAGTTTGGTCGCATTCCCATTTCTCCATAAGAATCTCTAAAGGGAACATGGCCAAAAAACATGGCAGAACTTCATATTGACAAGAAATCTGAAAGAAAAGCCAAGCCCCAAGCTAAGCTCTGGAAAAGCTTCCCAATGGTAGGACAGGCTGGGAAGGGTCTTAAGCCTAGGCTGGACCCAACCAGGTGGCTGACTCTCCATAGGGGCTGGGGGTCGATCTCAAAACCAAGGACCTAATTTGCTTCCCTAATACAGAGACATCTCCACAACCCTCCTCTCCATACGGCTTGCTGTTTAATCCTTGACATTCCATTTGTTAAAAAGCAAAAGCCGAAGCTGGTCTGGCCAGCACCATCATCCATTTTAACTTGGTCAAGTTCTTGCTATCGAACAGCAGGCCTGAGAACTGTCAAGCTAATTTTACTGAACACTCTGTTACTGAATCATGCCTGAGTCCCGGCCATTCTTTACCTCAGAAGCTGGACCCCATCCCAGAACAATCTTTAAAAGTTTATTTTACTGATCAAAGCAAAATAAGAAAAAGCTCTTTTTAAAAAACTATATTTAGGGAGCGATGCAGTAAGTGATACTTTGGCAAGAGTACTGAAATGTAAAGTGCCTTGTGCATTTATAAACTTGGGGGTATTTGCTCTGGCGCTAGGCCAGTGTGTGTTTGGAACAAATGCCAGTCAACCACGATCAGATTTGCCTTCCCCTGCTTTCTCCTCAGAAGTCAGTATGTGCTCCATCTGTGACAATATGTTGGGCGATGGATGAGTAGGGCCTAAAAGAGAACACAAGTTCTCGGGTACTCACAAACTAGTACTGGCCTGGACCTCATGAACTGCCATCCACCTGGTTCTAGCGGAACTACTGTAGATTTCAGTCTGCTTAGAAATTGCTTACGTTTCCTCCTACTCTGCTGCCGGCTGACAGCATTATTTCCAGCCAATACGTTTATCTTTTTCAGCAAAAGCAGACTAAAAGCTCAAAAGGAAGCCTTGTGTTTGGACTAACTTCCATAAATTAAAAGTGTCCTTTTAAAAGATTTTTGAGCAGAGGAAAATCCCCAGTCTGTATTTTTCTGTCATTTTACCAAAACGTACCTGGGTGACAAGGTTAAAGCAAGCAGAGGAAATCCCTGGCACTTATCATCCACAGGCATTACTGATAAATTGTGTGGTGGAGGAATAAAGGATTACCTTCTGTATTTTTTCATTACACTTTTCTTTTGTTACAGAATACATAAATCCATTGTGGCACAATGTAATATGTATCACCATGCTACACCTGCGGACGCTTCCGAGCGGCTGCCATGTCTGTGCAGTCAGGAATGATAAGTGAACCACCCGTGAATGTTAACGATAGTGATCATTCTGAGGTAACTCGGCTCTCCATCTTCCTTTACAGCCTCCGTGCTGAAGCCAGGGTAGCAAGGTTCATGAGAGGAAAATGAAAACAACAGCGAAGGGAAGGGGCACGCACGGCCCTCGGAATGGACCTTCGTGAGTGTGCAGTATCTTACTCTGGGGCTCCATTTCCGTCAAAACGTGCACGTTAAAAGGAGAAAGAGGTTCTGCCCTGCGTGCTGCACATTCAGGCAGACCTAATAAGAGTTTCCTCAGGTCAGTCCCACGCTCCGCTCCCTTCCCTCCAGACGAATGCCAACTTTGGATCTTGTTCCACGTCTACAGTGAGCGCTTTGCGGGGGAGATGGGCAGGGTTTTGTTTTTTGAGTAATACCCTCATATGTTTCTGAAACGTAAAAGCATAGAATGCAAGTGGTTCTCAGCCTCCGTCTAGGTGTAAGTGTTAAGTTATGCTCCCATTTAACAAGTGGAGATGGAGACTTGCCACCACAATTTTCAGCTTGACTTCCAAACATTCTGGGTTTTATGCCTCATTTCTTTATATCCAGGATTTTTTATGGGCTTTCTAAAAAGTCTATTGAAATACATCTTTTAAAGCCTTTACTTAATGTGGGACGCTGAGTTTGAAGCTGAGAGGACAATGATCCGGGGGGGAGTGCTGGTAGTAGGCAGACAGGGTGCTCCTGGTCCCAGCCTGCCTGCCCTGTGGCACGTGCTCCAGTCTCTGGGTTAGGAGCTGTGGCGGGGTGATCAGCCCTCGGATGAACAGGCAGGCTACACACAGACCCAAAGTCTCGGCTCAGAAACCGCTCCTCCTCCTGCTCACCTCAGGGACAGACAACTTCTTTTCCCTCAGAGCAGGGCGTTCTATGGACACTGAAAAGCAGCAGCTGCCCTTCCTATGGCTCCTGGGGCTGTCCATGCTGGGTCTAGGGTGAAATTCCATGTCAGGGAGCGGATGAAACACTGCCAGGAGTGCTTCAGTCAATTCAAAGTTAGGTCCTGTCAAGTCTCGTAACCACTGAACAATGCATGGGCATTTAAAAAAGAGACTCCTCACTTGTGCGCTCCGTCCCAGTGCACAGCCACTCAGTTACCCCAGAGAAGTTTGTATGCCAGCATGAACCCAACGCAAGCAGCCTTTCTGTACTAAGCAGTAAGCGAGAGGCAGTGGGAGCCACAGAGCCCACAGGGACGTAAGTCTTCATCTGAAAAGCTTAGATTCTATCTTTAGGAACAGAGCTGGAACCAGAACCCAAGTTGGAAGGCAGCACACTGGAGAGGAAAGGGCAGAGACTGGAGGTTAAATACCCTTTGACCGAAATCCCAGTTCTGTGGCTAACGGAGATGTTGCCGTAACATGTGGGAACCTCAGCTGCATCCATGAAATGAGTAGGCTACTTCCCTATAGAATTGTCACGAGGATGAAACAGACAATGAATGCCAAGCACCTCACACTATGACTGGCAAACAGTAAAGGGAGTCGATGTTAGTTCTCTTTTGTTCTCCTTGTCCTAAGTCATCATCCCAAGAGGAGAGGCCCCACTTCAGCCCCTCCTTCCCCTGCCTCCTAAACAGAGGCTGCTTATAGGTGGGGGGGTGAGGATCTCAAAACTCATTGCCTGTCATTGGTAACACAGGGGCATTAAAATGTGTGATTTGTTGAGCTTGGTGGCAATATTCAGGGGCACTGTCAGTGAGCAGCCTGTGGCCCAAGCATCAAAGCTTCTCAAGAGCTCCTAGGGGAGCACTCTGGGTTCAGTTTTCAAAGCTTTCCTTTTTGAAAGTGTTAACTATGATGCAGGTATGTTCCACCTCAACTTAATTCACTATCTTTGAATAGTGATGATGGAAATTAAAAAATCATGGTGGTGTAAAGAATTTCAACAACATTTATTAAGAACTTTTTGATTTGCACAAGTTGTCCACTGTTGAACAATTATAATAACAGCAATGACTATTTATTGAACACTTTCTATGTGCTAGGTGCTGTTTTAAGCTTTTTAAAATAAATCTGTATTGACTCATTCAATCCTAAAATAGGTACAATTATTACACATTTTATAGAAACTGAGGCTGAAGGCATTAGGGAATTTACCTGAGATCACTCATCTATTAAAAATCCTGTTTTGGATTAAAAAATCAACAATATGGTCCCTAACTCAAGTGGCACAGTCCAGTGGGAGAGAAAGACAAGAAGCCAACAAACAATTCTAGTTCTGTGTGACAGCCACAAAGGCAGAGGCAAGTTCAGAGTGCTGCGGAAACAAACGTAGGGCACTTAACCCAGCCACACAGAGGTCAGAGGGCCCCAGAGCTTCCTAGTGGGGATGATGTCTCAAAATGCAGTCATCATTTAGCTCTAAACCATGCTAGGAGAGACGGTGGCAGCACCAGAAGGCAGCAGAGCCCAGTAAACTCTAGAATAAAGTGGCCTGGTGTGAAGCCCCACCTCTGCTTTTATGGATAACAACATAATCACTTTAACTTCATTTCCTCATCGACAAAATGAGGATGATAATTAATCTTGGATTGTAAGATTGTTGTAAAGGCAAAATACTTCTAAAGTACTTACCATAATACCTGTCATATAATAAATGCTTATAGGCCAGCCATTAGTTAAAAAAAAAGATAAATGTTTAATAAACAGTTAATATATAATAAGCATAAGCATTTTCTTCATATGTACAATGAATATATAATGATGAGACAATGATAATATTCAATATTTATTGAGCACTTACTTTGTTTAATCCTCCTAGAAAAGGTAGGGGCTATTATAAGTCCCATTTTATAACAGAGAAAATTGAGGTTTGGCAAGGCTGAGACATTTGTCTGGAGTTATATAATAAGTTAATATGTTATACAACTAATAAGTCCTGAAGGCGCCAGGACTTGAACCCAGATCAGCTAGACTCCGAAGTCTGTGTTTGTTAATCCCTCCACAGCCGCAAAGTGAGTCTTAGGGACTCAAGGAAAGAAGCGACTTCCAGACAGCACATCTTCCATGCCGGAACCACTGACCCAATCTGTGGAAAAGGTTCAACTTCCAATGTAACAAATTCAGTTTGACTATACATGTCCAGATTCTTAGCGTAACCATATGACCTACAAGATTTTTAGAGACCTCGGAGAAAGTCATGGTTTCAAAAGCCACAGTCTCAGTTTGCAGGAAGTGGGAAAAGGTTGCTAACAGCTGTTCTCGAGTCTCCAGTCCTGACCAGTTCCCAATAGTGATGAAGACATACTCTAGTTCTCAACCTGCTCTGGTCCAATTTCATGCATGTTCATTCTCCAGCATTTCAAGGTAGAAAATGGAAATATATGAGCAAGAGAAGGCCTTGTAATAACTGCAGCATGCCTGCTTTAAAGTAAGTACTTTGAGCATTACTTTATTCATAAAGAGTTGACACTAGTGTGAATGCCACATTTTGTTTCTCCTTACACTGACCAAAAATTTTTTAAAAGATCAAAGCGTACTGTGGGAGCATGCGATGTTTGACATTGGACAAAGTACTCTTTTTCAAAACAGACATTTTCCAAAAACATAACTCGCTAGACTAATGGGCAGTGAGAAGCCAAAATGACTGCCCTCCGCCTTCTCCTTGTGTATCTTTGCCAGAGTCCTTGGGACTTGCCAAATCCGGTCATGCCTGCTTAGCTTGCTCGACTGATTGTGCCAGAAAAGAAAATAAGACACAGATGTATTTGAGCTCTTTGAGATGCCAGTAAGAGAGACAGCTAATGGCTTCATTTCGACCCTCCCCTTCCAGCTGGGCACAGGTGGGGGATAATGAGGTCCCTCTCCCTAATCAAACTCAATTATTTACTACTCTATATAACCGCAAAGACATTCACATTCCGTTCAGAATATAAAACACACCGTGGGCTACTTCCAACCACTGCCACTGGGTATTTATAACAAACTCAAGTGGCTAACAGTTTGCCTTGGCAGGAGTTTAAGTGTGTAAAGTTTTGCAAACTGTTTCTGTTCAAATATGTCCTGCTGAAATGGGGTCCCAGGCGGGGTTCCATAACTGTCAGGTCAGTGAACTGCATAACATGTGAGAATGTATTCACCATGCAGTGCAGACAGGATCTGGAAATCAAACGCTTCGTTCTATCACAACCTTCTGAGAAGCATCACAGTTTTTTCAACAGCAAGACTGACATTGTATTAATAAACATTCCAAGTCACTAGCCTGACATGTACATAGCAGCAGCTGACAGACTCCGACATAAGCTGAGGGGAGAACAGAGGAAATCAAAATGAGACATAGTAACTAAACATGGCCAAAGGGGGAAGCATCACCAAACCAATCACATGGGCTCAGAAATGGGAGCTCCCGACTTTGAAGATACATATTAACTAAAGCAACAATCTGGTATAATTTTTAGATACAAAGTAAGTTGATGGTTATTTAAAATGTGTGCTTTTATGGTAGGAACAAAGCGAATCCTGGCACAATTTCAAGACATTCCAGTGAGCAAAACATACATATTTAGCTTGTCTGACCTTTAAATTCTTAGAAGTGTGTAATTAATGCTTTCCATCTTTATTACTTGCTCCAATATTTCTGTCACTTTAAACAGACACAAAGAAAAATCCTTTCTTTTCTCTAGACAGTTGCTGTTGCCAAAAAGGAAATCAAGTCAGATTTACAAATACAAAATTAAACAGGCTGCATATGTTACATTTCCATACACGAGGACAATCTGGACAATGAAAATGTTTGCTAATACAGCAGAATGAAAAGAAACAACACACAGTTGGTCCTCTATGACTCATGCAAACAATAAATAACCAGGATGATTTATACTCATATCGTCAGGCCTGGTTACAGAAAACACAAGCATCTTCTTTTATTCCTTATTCTATTTTAGTTCTGCCTCTTACCAAACATTACGGCCTTGAGTTAGTAACTACCTGTCTCTGAGCCTCAGCTTACATATTATAAAAGTGAATTGCGTATAAGAAACTTTACTGATGGGGTGTGGCCAATTTTAAAATATCACAGAAAAGAAATAAGTGATTAAAAAAGAAATAAATGAGATAGTGTCTACTAGAGGCATGAAACCGAATGAGTGTGTGAAAATGTTCTCCCTGCCCTCCCCTACTCCTTTTTTTTTCATTCTCTAGACCACAAGGCAATAGCATATAACAGAAGGAAAGGCTTCAAGCTAATGACACCCTTTAATAAAGGTCTGGTCACTTGGGGTATACTGTGGATTTATCATCAAGACGGTACACTAAAACTCCCCACTCTTCTGAAAAGCCCAGAAAAGAGCATGAATGAACCCAGGGCACGCCTCTTTAAAAAAGCAGCTCATCTTTCCCTTTCTGCACAGCCAAGAGAAGCCAAGGCAGTCTCTGGGAGCCTGCTGGGCCACAATGCCCAAGGCAGCCCAGCTTCTGGGCTAAGACCCTCTACTGTTACCTGATAACCCCTTACCCAAACAGCTCTTGGTTAGAACTGTTCCCTCCTCATGTTCCTCTAATATATCAAATATTTAAAGGAAAAAACACACACACATATATGTGTGTATATATACACATATATATGTATATGTGAGACAGTTTAACTGCTCTGACTTCTAAGGAGATTTTGACCATTTTATTGGCCTTGACTTTTTTTTTTTTTTTTTTTTTTCCTTTAAAGCCCTTTTTCCCCCACTCCAGAGAAGAATCCTGGTATGAAACTTTAATGTCAACACATTTAAGGTAATACTACCACAGTTGTTTTTGTCATTGCCACTTTTGAACTCAACTCAGTCTCACAAATTCTGACTAAATTAGGCCTGTGTTGGGAATGGGAGAAGGAGACAAACAAGGCAGGTCCCTACCCTTGAGAGGCACTTAGCCCACTCAGGATCTCATTCTCCCTTGTCCTACTTTGTCTAAAGGAACAGTAGGCTTTGGCTTGGTCACTGCTGGCAAGAAACACTGCTCGAGATGCAGGACACTATCTGAGTTCCAGATCTTTATCTGGTTTTGGGGGCCAGCCAAAAACCTTCCCATTCCTCCCACTCCTTACTTCTCCTCCCTGACACTCCTGATATCCAAACATCTTTACTGCTCAGGCTCAAAGTAGTCAGCAAGTTAGGGATTCCCATTTATAGACATATTTGCTCTGTCCAAAATCAATCAGGAACAATGGATAGTTTAGGAATCCACTTGTAGTTTGTTAAAAGAGGCAGTTTCCATTAGCAGGCTCCTAATTTGCAAGTTGTTAGAATAATCCATTCTCCTTCTCCAAACAACAACTCTATATCCAGGGGTTTCCTGGGGCCCAGGGGTTCTAGAGGGAAGGCTAGATAGATCTAGTCCTGATTAGTAAGAACATCAGAAGACATCCAATTACATGTTCCCACCACAGAACATTTTTCCAATGAGAAGTTCATTTAAATTAATTAGTTTCTCTTTAAAAAATGTAAATAATTATAAAATAATTCACAATTTTTGTATGATGGAATGAAGACAAATTTAAAAGCAGAAATAGATCTATTTCCCAATTTTGCTATAATGGACACATATTAATTATATAATAAAAAATAACCGCATTCTCACCTTAGTGTAAAGTATTCCCACCGAGAATCCCTGACAGAAATAATAGCAACTATGTAACAATTCCTACATGCCAGAGTCTCAGCTAATATTAATAATCACAGCAGCATTTCCTGAGGTTCAAGAGCCCCCAAGAATCAACAGATGAATTTACAGACTAAGTTTCAGAATTTAAAAACGTGTTTTCTCATGGTGATGTGAGCCTCCAGTTCCAGCTACTCAGGAGGACAGTCTGAACCCAAGAGTTCCAGTCCAGCCTGGGCAGCATAGTGAGACACTGTCTCTAAAAACTTTTTTAAATTAAAAACAACTTTGATTTTAGTCTAATGAAAAGCATATACAGATGTATTATCTATACATATCAATATATGTATGATATGATATGGATGTATAGATATATATAGCTATATATGCTTTTCATTGAACTAAAAGCAAAACTATATGTGTCACCACATATTTTATATATGTCACTGTTTGTGTATGGGGGGGTGTATGAGAGACAGATATAGCTGTAGGCCCCTCCTCACTCCTCATCTTCCACGTTCCCCATTTTTCACCCACCTGGGGAGCCCTGAGCCACTGCCTAGAGGAGAAATACCCAAGAGAGTCACCTGGCCCACATCAGACAAATGTGAACAGGAAATAAAATTATTAGGCTGGGTATGGTGGCTCACGCCTATAATCCCAGCACTTTGGGAGGCAGAGGCAGGCGGATCCCCTGAGGTCAGGACTTCGAGACCAGCCTGGCCAACATGGTGAAACTCCGTCTCCACTAAAAACACAAAAATTAGCTAGGCATAGTGGCAGGGGCCTGTAATCCCAGCTACTCAGAAGGCTGAGGCAGAAGAATCGCTTGAGCCCAGGAAGTGGAGGTTGCAGTGAGCCAAGATCACACCACTGCATGCCACCCTGGGCAACAAGAGTGAAACTCTATCTAAAAAAAAGGGAGGGGAGGAAAGGGCAAGACAGAAAGAAAGAAACTTATTGGGAAAATCCAGAAGTTGACCAACAAACCTATCCCATGCCCATTTGTCTATGTAGTCTAAGGCTGCTCACACACTACAATGGCAGTGCTGAGTTACAGAAACTCTATGGCCAATGGCCTAAAATATTTACTATCTGGCCCTTTGCAGAAAAAGTTTGCTGGGCTAGAAGCGGTGGCTGAAGCCTGTAATCCCAGCACTTTGGGAAGCTGAGGCGAGCAGATCACTTGAGTCCAGGAGTTTGAGACCAACCTGGGCAACACAGTGAAACACTGTCTCTACAAAAAATACAAAAACTATTTGGGCATGGTGGCGTATGCCTGTAGTCCCAGCTACTTGGGAGGCCGAGGTGGGAGGATTGCTTGAGCCTGGGAAGTAGAGGTTGCAGTGAGCCAAGATGATGTCACTGCACTCCAGTGTGGGTGACAGAGCAATACCCTGTCTAAAAAAAAAAAAAAAAAAAAAAAATTTGCCAACCCTAGGATAAGGTGGTGCGATTTGGGGGGTTATGTGTTCCAGCAGCTAGTTATTTAACATCACTAACGAACTTACTGAAAGTCAAATGGCATTACTGCAAGCTGCATACAGAACTTGTTTGCTGAATACAGAAAAATGGTGAGATAATTCAGTGGGCACAAGGATCTCTATGAACAGTCTTGCTGGTCTCTGAAAAATCTGTGCTGTTTGCTGCCAAGTCACACTATGCACAAGTATCAGTCAGGCAGAGCCCACTTATGTACAGACCAAGCAACAGATACAGTAGAGTGACCAATGTGGCTTACCTAGGACGGAGGAAGGGGTTGGAGGTGAGCATCAGGGAGTGCTCACAGATACAGGACTTTCAGTTTTGAAACAGGGAGAGTCCTGGGCAAACCACCATGAATTGATCATACTAAGAGAAAGCATGGTGGGCCAAACGCAAAGTAGAGTTTTCTAGGTTAGGAGTGGTGGCTCATGTCTGTAATCCTAACACTTTGGGAGGCTGAGGCAGGAGGACTGCGTGAGCTCAAGAGTTCAGGACCAGCCTGGACAACACAGTGAGACCTTGTCTCTACTAAACATAGTAGGGCATGGTGGCACATGCCTGTAGTTCCAGCTACTTGGGAGGCTGAGGCAGGAGGGTCCTTAAGAGTCCAGGAGTTTGGGGCTGCAGTGAGCCATGATCACATCACTGCACTCCAGACTAGGCCACACAGCAAAACGCTGTCAAAAAAAAAAAAAAAAAAAAGCATTTTCTAGTAAAGAGTATTTAAAATTTATGTGTTTGTGTGGGGGGGACACATTATAAATCAATTGGCCCACTAAAATAATGGACTAGTAGTTAAAAATACACTGTTTAAAAGGATGTTAATCATGGTGTCTCATGTGAAAATCAAAAGACTCAAGTTGACAAGTAAAACATTTAACACCCAATTAAACCCAACATCAGCAATGTTTAATTTCAGCAAAACATCATATGTTACATTAAAGTTGTTAATTTGTATTTTATTAATGCTACGGTTTTATCTGTATTTAGTTTGTAATTTTGCTTAGGTTGTGTAAAAACATTGAATTTATAGCTAAACATTATAGAACTTTATATTTGCATGTATCCAAGTAGCATTATTAAAAAACTAATTTGGATAAACATTGAGACTTTAGGAGAATTTATTTCCCTTTAAAAGAGTTCTGTATGTAACTTACATTTAAGAAACTCCCTCATGACAATTCCATGAGATAGTTACTATTATCCACATTTTACAGATGAAGAAACTGAGACTTAACAAAGGTAAGTAAAATTGTCTAAGGTCATGCATGTATCCAGATACTAGTGAAGCTGAACCGTGAACCCAGGTTTGCCTAAATTCAAAGTCTGTGCTGCCACACTTAGAGGCAAAGATGGTACTGGAGCCCCGGGAATAGCTGGTGTGAGGACCTCTGAAGGTCAGAAGGCGACCTGGGCCTTCCTGGCATTTGAAAGGCAGGAACAGGTGTAAAAGAGGGGAAGAGGTCTCAGAAAGCAAGGTGGGACATAGTGCTGGGTCAAGTGTCCTCCTGGTAGCTCACAGACACCTGAAGATTCAGTCATTCCTTCTCCACAAAGCCCTGTGCTAGGTGCTAAGGATACAGAGACAATAAGACTATGCCTTCCTCGTCTTCAAGAAGTTAATGGTCTTGCTATTAACTTAGAGGATGTGTGCTCATAAGAGGACTCATTTGAAAGTCTGTAGATCCTTAACGTTTACCCACTGCCCACGTTCACTGAAAGTTATTCCAGTTCAACTTTTTCAGTCCAGCTGAGCAATGTCCACCTAAACACTACCTCTCCTCTGCTATAAAACAAAGTAGGAGAAGAAGAAAAATGTACAAGTGGCAAAAAGATCTACTCAGTAACCCATTCAAGAAATACGTATGGCAGATCTATCATAGTAATGGAGTGATGCTGAGTATTGTGGGCACAGATAATACAGTTCTTGCTCTCCAAGGGTTGTTTATTAATAGTGACAATAACAGCAGCTAACACTAAGATGATGCGTACATATGCTAAACACCGTTCTAAGTGCTTCAGATCTATTAACTCATTTAATCCTCATAACTGATCTGTGAGATAGGTTTTATTATCTCCCTTTCACTGAGCCACAGAAAAGTTAAATATTCATCCAGGACCACACCCACTAGTAAGGGCAAGGCTAGGATCGGCATCCAAGTGGCCTGGCTCCAGAGTCCACCATGCCATCGCCTCTGCACTACAGCAGTGGCTGAATGTCAGTCTTAAGACAGTGAGATTCACAGGTTAAACCAACACCGGATTTCCCAGCCTCAACCTCTCGGCAGGGGGCTGGAAAGGGCATGGACTTTAAAGTCAGGGATGGGTCAAATCTAGGCCTAAGAACAATACTGCTTACCCTCAGTTTCCACGTCCCTAAACTGTTCATAAAAACTGGTCTTTTTGGGATTAAGTGAGATAGCATATGCATAGTTGCCCCTGAGTAAGCATTAGTTCACTCCCTATTGTCAAACCTACTTCCCTCTTTCTGTTTCAGCTCTGTGTCTTCCCAGCCACTTCTTGTCCCTCCTCTACTGGGAGACAAGTGGAAGGAGTGAAGGCGGGAAATGATGAGGAGTAGTTACGGCTTTATTTATTTTGCTGGGATTTCCTTCTCTGAAACTTTAGACACATCCCTAGAGACTCCTGAAGGTCTGCTCTGTTCTGCATTTGTAAGAGAAGCTTTACTAACTTAGAATATAGACCAGAAAGGCAAGTAAGAGGTTGCTGAACCAAGAAAATACATATAGGGCAAACGGTCAGTAATCTGCACTATTTCATCAGACGACTGAGAAAAAGAAAATTTATTGACATTTTTGTTCTTAATGCTCACATATAAAGATTTCACTTTACCTCGTGTTTTCAGAAGCACTCCAGACACATCAAATAAACTCTCTTGAATTTTAAAATAGAAAAAGGATTGGTCTATGTGTGTGTCTGGGAGTGGGAACACAGGGATGGGAGTAATTCAGGATCAAAAAACAGAGTATTAAGTTTAAAGCAGTTGTTACTCTTTGCCTTCCCCCTCCTCCTATTCTCCAGAAGGCAGGGTTCATAGTGAAACACTGTGTAGTCTCAGATGCTCCTCCTGGAAAGGCATATGAATCCTAGCCCCACTCCACTCTATTGAAAACTCAGTGATAATAGCCTCTTGCTTTAAAAAAGGACTTTTGATTCAAAAGACTGCTATGATCATGTGTTAATATTTACGTAGAAAAAGTTCTAGTCATATTAATAATCAATAAAAATGCAAGTAAAAACTACTGAAATGCCACTGTGTATATCTTTTAAAGTAGAAAAAAACACTTCTAATATCTTGTAATGGTAAAACGGTAAAAATGATTTTAGGAATTCTGTTGGTAGCATTGTAAATTAGGACATCTTTCAGAGGGCTATTTGTCAATAAAAAGTGAGTCTAAAGACATTTCTACGCTGTGACTAATAATCCTACTTACAAGGCATGATCCTAAGGAAGTTGTTCAACAGAATAAAAGGTATATAGATAATGACTGTCATCATCAAATTACTTACTAAAACCACACAACGAAGCAATCTAAATATTCTGCGATCGGCTTCCACTGCATCCCATACACTTTTCTTTTACACTGCTTATCACATTTTAATTATTTGACAACTGTCTCACTACTAGATAGTAAGCTCCATGAGGGTAGTGCTGTCTCTGCCTAGATCTCTGGCACATAAATACAGACTGTAGGAATTAAGAACAAATACTGAAACATTTATAATTTATCATTTATTTATTTATTTTTAGACAGAGTCTCGCTTTGTCGCCCAGGCTAGAGTGCAATGGCGCGATCTCAGCTCACTGCAACCTCCGCCTCCCGGGTTCCAGCGATTCTCCTGCCTCAGCCTCCTGAGTAGCTGGGATTACAGGCGCCCATCACTGTGTCCGGCTCATTTTTGTATTTTTAGTAGAGACAGGGTTTTGACATGTTGGCCAAGCTGGTTTCGAACTCCTGACCCGCCTTGGCCTCCCAAATCCTGGCCTGCCTTGCTCTCCCAAAGTGCTGGGATTACAGGCGTGAGCCCAACCTAATTTAATGTTAAGTAAAAATAACACAAGATATATGTGTGCTACAAGTGAAACTGAGTAACACATACACATGATTATATTATTATACAAGATTAAAAATAGTTAAGTTGGAGGCATCATTGGCCAACTTTTCAATTACTTTAAATATTCTTTAAAGTTATTTTAGTACCTCTGAAATGAAAAAGCAGGAAAAAATTTGCTGTTACACACACCAAACTTGACCTTGTAGTAGGGATGAAATGGCCACCATCAAAGCCTGAGGGCCTACTCCCTAGCTTACCCCCGGGCACTCAGGTATTCTTTCTTTGCTCAAGGGTAGAAAGACCCAAAATACTCATGTATCGTATGTAACATAACCCTATTTTCTATAACAATCTCAAACAAAGACAGTATGTTTGGAGAGATGGAGAAATGCCTTCTAAAGCAATCCCTCTTTTGAACAGTGAATTTGCTGGTTACTAACAGCAGGGGGTGCCAAAGGGATCGCTATTGTTCCCAGGAGATGGCCAGGAGAAGGCCTGCTGAGGCCTAGGTTAAAAAAAGCTTATATTTGAGAGTAAAATCCAAATGCAGCAGATTTTCCCTTAACAACTGGGACATGTGGATAAAATTCAGGAGCTCTATAAACTTGAATGGATAAAAACTACATTTTAATTTTCACTAACTTCTGATATTTTACATTTCCTTGATTTACAAGTGTAGGCAACCAATCACAGTAGAATCACAGTGCCAGTGACTCTGTCATGAACAGAAGTCATAGCTAACACCACAGCACGTTACAGCTGTTGCAGATTTCTCAAATGCCATTTATGCTCATCACTGCTTTGAAACAACGGGCTTCAAGAGTTACTGTTAGGTATGCAGCTGGATCTTATTGTTTAATCTACTAGTAAAGCCACACATATTACTATATCATGAATTTGTTCAGTAATCTGATAACTTTAAATAACAGAATACTTTTATATTCCAGTGGATTTTATCTTATGCATGTACACACACTTTTCTGAGAAAGGCACAAAAAGAGTTTAAGACGTGTGCTTAGTCTCAAGGTAGGCAACTGATAGGGAAGGTCAAATTTGGTCTGAGAGAAAAGTATTTTAAGTCACAAGAGAGAAGTGGCCACAGTGCATGTTTTCATTTAGTGTGTATTCCTCGCAGAGAAGGTGCAAACCCAGAAGTTTTGCTCCTTAGGCTCCCAGTGCACCAGCGTTTCCAGAGGCCTGGCTCTGGACCTGCCGTTCAGAGATTTGCTTCACACAACAGGCCACTGCAAAGCCATCTGTGTAGCCTAGGTGCACAGGCATGAAATACAATGTGAATGTCATCCTCAACATCTCTCTGGGAGTTATCATTATTACCACTGGACTTTCCAGATGCCAAATATCATTTATTTGATGAACGAAACTAAAATCAGATTCAAAATGCTAGAAGGTTGGGATGAGATACTGAGAGAAATAACAGAGTCAGTACTCACATTCGAACAAAGAGTGACTCTTTGGATGTCAGACCAGGAGATGAGTACTTTTCAACCAGGGCCAAAGTACTGAAGCCAAACTTATGAATGGGCTCATTGGAATCCAACGGGGGGAAATCGGTGTCTACCTCCCCATCATCCTCAGCAATATGCAGGCAGTAGGCACTGACATTGTCACTGAAAGGAAAACCAAAAAGGTGAGTGAATACCAAGGTAGCGAAGGGACAAGAAGACCAGAGGGTATGGTGCACAGCAAGCAAATTGAGGAGACTGCTTTTCTTTACCCCAAGCCTGGTGATACAGTAAAAAACCCCAAATCCTACTTCATTTGATAGAGAGAACACATATGGCAATGCAAAGGGGAGAAAAACAGTGTGAAATGAAGGTCTTCATACTACTCTGTTCTTGCAACATTCACTGAGCCCTATTGTAGCTACGACAAAGAACCTAACCTCTTAGATCAAAGGTGAGATTTAGTATCAGCCCTAACAGCAGCTTACAGCATAGTAGGGAGGAAAACTAACAAGCACTACACTAGCGACAATACAAATGTAAAAAAAAAAATTTAAAAAAAGATATATATATTTATAAAACAGATATAAACAAAATTGTAAAGGGGGAAAGATTATTTGGCCACGGGGAAGGTGGTGGTCAGAGGCCTCTGATTTATGATTAGGATTAAGAAAATATCTGGCCAGGCATGGTGGCTCATGCCTGTAATCCCAGCACTTTGGGAGGCTGAGGCAGGCAGATCACTTGATCCCAGGAGTTCAAGACTAGCTGGGCAACATGGCAAAACACTGTCTCTGTTAAAAATACAAAAATTAGCCAGACATGGTGGTGAGCTACTCAGGAGGCTGAGGTGAGAGGATCACTTGAGCCTGTGAGGTCAAGGCTGCAGTGAGCTATGAAGGGGCTACTTCACTCCAACCTGGGCAACAGAGTAAGACCCTGTCTCAAAAAAGTAAAATTAAAATTAAAAAAGAAAATATCTGTGCTCTAGATCAGGAGACATACTCAAGATAACCAAGATAATCCATACAGTTCTCCCTTCTCTAAAGAGTATCTAACTCAGTTGGTAGAATCTGCCTTCAAACACCACGGATCCTTAGCAGAGTAAAAGCAAATGACCGGATTAATCCTGACACAGATACCTGGCCCTCTTGACTACTTCTGCACACTTCCCACTCCCCAGAATGTCCAGACAGTACTCCCAGATTGCAGCCTTGCCCAGTTTAGAATCAACACATACCCTCTTTGGGGGAAGTAAAAAGTTGATCTGTTCAAAGAGGGTGGGAAACTGTACCAACATACAGACAGTGTAAAACTGCAATCAATTCAACTTGCTGTGAAACAGCAAGCCTGCGAGCTTCAGAAGTATGCGAGCTTCAGAAGCAGGAACCCAATAGTTCACAAGGCAGTAGAATTCTAAATTCTGAAGCTTAAATTTGGAGTTTTAATTACATGATTGATGCTTAAATTAATTAATTGCAAAGTGTATGCTAATTGTTTAATTGGTTGTTTGATCTATATAGATCATTTTTTGAATTAAATGAGTTGATTTACCAAGTTTATTGATTGGATGTGACAATGAATTATTTCACTGACTACCTGATTTGCAATTTTCCCAATTAATTCACAAATCTTTAGCTGCAACTCTGCTTATTGAAAGAGAGGGAGCCTACTTTAGGTGATCTATACTCAGTGAGTCTGTCATGACTAAGAGATATTTATGATAAAAAACAGGTAATAAGGACAGATTAAAATTAATGGAACCTGTAAATTTGCTAAACGGATTGATAACAAGAAAGTAATCTAGCTATGTTTGTCACTTTACATTTCAGGTATCTGCAATGCTGTTAAGATATTTAAAATTCACCTATGAATGGCATGGGAAACTTTTGGATCTCTGCAACAGGGTACTAACTTAAACACAAAACTATTATAGAGGCAAAAGAAAGCACTTTGGATGAGGAAAATGTCATGGTATACTGGCTAAGAGAGCTCTGTGGTCAGAACGAGTTCAAATTTCAGCTCCATGGCTCGCGGCTATGTGATTTCAGAGAATAAGCTTCACCTCGAGTTTCAGTTTCCACTTGGGTAAAAAGGGTATAATCACCCCTTAGAGGTTGTAAAGATTAGATGAGATAATATATGTAGTGTCTGGCATGTAATGTAAATAAAAAATAAATGGGAAGGTAACTATAATAAGAAAGTCATATGGAAACTAACTTATAGTTGCACCAATTCTTAAACATAAATTGTGGATGCATATTAGAGCAACAATGCAACTGAGCAGCATGTTCTATGTACACACATCTGTAACGGGAGTCAACATGTCCACTGCGCTCCAGCCTTGGGGTCACTCAGCTCCCAGGATTTTATGAACAGGGCAGACGTGGATGGAACAAGCAACAGGCAGCACAGATTATTTATTGCCATGTAAATCAACCTGAGGAATGTTTGATTCTCCAGCACCACGAGGTTCGGGGGCAAATAATAAGCCTATTGATCAAAGCAGAAAGTTCAACAATGATATCAGAAGAATTCTGCTTTGATTGTTAAGGGACACCCCAAATCCTCTCAAAACAAATTCAACAAATATCACAGGCTAAGATTTGAGATCCAAAAGGTTTGCTGCCAAGTGCTATTATTCTCCCCAGTTCTTAAATATGAAGCGTGAAATCACTCATTCAAAACACATCTGTAAAGTGCCCCCCTGGGCTGTGGCCTGTCCTGAGCACCAGGAACAGAGGAAGGAAAAGAAGACTGATTCCTGCCATATTACAATAACAAGACTAATGGAAACCTCTTCTGGGTCATCAGTAAAGTCTAGCAGCAAATAGTGCTCCAACTCCTCTGACCCCTTAATTGAAAATCTGAGGAGATAATGACTAAAATTCTGTATTTTACACATGGACATATTGGTTCCTTTGTGCTTTTATAAAGGAATCATTAGTAAAAGAATCTACTGTTATATTTTGACTGCTAAAACTGCTTCAGGACTCCAAATTAGTACTAGTACAATACCAGCAGTATCATTAGCTACATATACTGAGTACTATGAGCCAGACACTCTGCAAAGTGGCTTAGATATACAAGATCACTGATACTTCACATCAACTTTGTAAATGAATCATTTATTATTTCTATTTTACAAATTAGACAGCTGAGCCTCAATAGGATTAGGTGGCTTGCTCAAGATTAAACAGCATGTAAGTGACGGGGCTGAGATTCAAATCCAGGCAGCCAAGAGCTGTCCCTCTTGACCCCCACCCATTTCTCTGCCAAAGTCATGGTGTGTCAAGACTTCCTGAAGCACTTGGGAACCCAGTCATCTATGGAAATGTGACACATTTTGATGAGAAGGAGGAAACCATGACATATTACTTATAAAAAAAAAAAAGATTTAGTTGAACCTCCTTACTCTTACAGATGGGAAATGGAGGCAGAGAAAAGAGGGATAACATGCTTATGATCACCCAATTAAACAGAGGCAAAGCTGGTCTCGAAAACTCTGGTCTCCCTACTTCTTGTCCATTATTCTTTAATCAAATAAAAAACTGGTGGACTTTGAAACGGGGAGAGAAAAAGAAAGGTGGCAGCTCTGGTCCCTGCCTCAGGAAATCCCCTGATACAGACATCTCAAGAGTTTACAACACAATGAAAGCAGGGGCACTTCCCATGACGTAGTTTGGTGGAAAGAACAGGGACTTTGCAGACACATCTGGTTTTAATGCTAACTCAAATTCTTAGACGAAATCTCTTTGAGCTCCATTTTCTTATCTGAAAAACAGCTTTCCTTGACTTCTTTAGGAGACTCGCTTGGATCTCCGAAATTCAAGCAATTCTCTTTTGTGGTCTCACAAAATTTGGTCAATATTTCTGTGTATCACTAGTCATATTGCTTTTTCCTATTTCTGCATCTGTGTTCTAAAGAGCAAGGATTCTTCTATTATCTTTCCCTACTTACTAAAGAGTAAAGTGACTGGCATTTAGAAGGTACTTAACAAACATTTGTTGAATGAATGAAGATATGAACTTGTAGACTGAATCACTCTATGAAAAAAGCAAAGGGTATCATTATTATTTTTGAGATGGAGTC
This sequence comes from Mandrillus leucophaeus, assembly GCF_000951045.1. NCBI lineage: Eukaryota > Metazoa > Chordata > Mammalia > Primates > Cercopithecidae > Mandrillus > Mandrillus leucophaeus. The sequence continues at coordinate 1,537,394 of NW_012103532.1, forward strand.
TTGCTCTTGTCACCCAGGCTAGAGTGCAATGAAAATGGCACGATCTCTGCTCATTGAAACCTCTGCCTCCCGGGTTCAAGCGATTCTCCTGCCTCAGCCTCCCGAGTGACTGGGATTATAGGCGCCTGCCACCACACCAGGCTAATTTTTGTATTGTTAGTAGAGACAGTGTTTCGCCATGTTGGCCAGGCTGGTCTCGAACTCCTGACCTCGTGATCCATCCGCCTTGGCCTCCCAAAGTGCTGGGATTATAAGCATGGGCCACCACGCCCAACCAGCAAAGGGTATTATTAATGAGGTATGTGTTAACGGGAAGAGGGGAAGTAATAAGCTTTTCTTTTTGTGTTCTTGCTTTTCACAGTGATATCTGTTAACCAAATAGGGCTTTCTAGGCAATGCACATGTGTCAAAGATTGTAATTCAAGACTAGAGGAGAAGGCAGCTCAGGAAGAGGTGAGGATGAAAGGGGAATTTTTATAGTCCATCAAGATACGAATACTGGCATCTCACTTTTTATGGAGAAAAAACAGTGAGAAATGACGATACTATGTAAAAATTCTCAATTGTCACACATGAAAAGACTAGAAATAAGTGTACCAAATGGGTTAAGGTTATACATATATTTAAGTCACTAGCACTCTTTTCCTTCTAATTTTCTATACTTTCCAAATATCCTGAGTACAGATAACTTTTATTTTCCTTTCTTTATAAAAGATTTATTTTTGATAGGGGTAGCACATTTTTATTGTGCACAATTTAGAAATCTGAAGCAGTATGAAGAATGCAGGGAAATCTCTTAGCCTGCCACACAGAGAATCACTTGTCCTGGAGACCCTGAGCATTGTCAGCCTCACTCACGTCCCCTTGTTCCTAAGTAGTCATTTTCTCTACCGAGTTTTGGAATTATGAAGGAAGTAACCATATCTACTGCATAAGGGTCTTGTAAGGACTGAATGATTGAATTTATTGTACAGTGCCTGCATGAAGAAAGATTCTCATTTTGCTAAGATTTCTTCTACTGCTCTTAAGCTTCTGATTATGCAGAAGCTGAATTAACTATCTCACAGTAGCATGGTAGACAGCATGAGGCAGAGAGACCTAAAAGTCCTGTTTCTGAGTCACCACCAGAGAAAGAGGAATGATCAAAAGAACAATGAACGAGTACAGGATAATTGGATCCACAGGAAGAGACTTAATTTTAGAGTTGGGTTGGCATAAAAAGAACAGTCCCTTTCACGGGACCATGAAGTCTCCAAGAGAACTGGAAGTTTGAACAATGAACGGATGCAAAATAGAGCCTGCTGCCAAAAAAGAGGTGGGGGTGGGGGGCGTACAGGGCAGAATACATATGATATATAAATCATATCTCTAAATCTTTAATGAGTACAACTTTCACTTATTCATGTTTCATCAAATGAGGTTAAAATTTTCCATTAAAACATGTATTTCATTGAATTGTTTAACCAATATTCATTTTATGTTCAAAGGCCAGTATAGCTTTCACAAAGTAACAGAAGCCTACAGCCCATATATAGATGGCATTTAATTCATATGTGAAAATTCAGGAGCATTCCAGAAATCATCCCAGATTTCTCCCAAATGTGATCTGGCATGTTCAATTTACATACTCATAAAAATTCACTCATCCTCGGAAAATGTAAAACACACTTAAGTATGATGACCAGATAGATGAATGCTCATTGTGTTTTTTTACATGAAAAATAAAAGAGCACATGATTTTTAAATGTCCAGAACTCTCATTACTTGGGCTTTGGTGTTTATTTTGATGAGACAATCAATGTTAATAGTGTATTGGGCATTAGCAAGGGAAAAAGGGTCATGAGGATTGCAGCTCAGAAGCTGATCTCTCTGAAATCAGAGAAAAGGCTTTTAAGATGATCAAGATTTCCTTTTTCCCAAAACCCTCAGGACAAGGAGGTCCAAAAAAACCTCAGGAAGTTAGATAACTTCCGGATCCTTGGTTTCTCTCCTGCAAAAAAAGGTTATTATCTGTAACTTACAGAGATGTTGTAAGGAATAAAATCATACACTTGAAGTGCTTTAGCATGTGGTGTGACACACAGTAGGCCCTCCAGTGTGTATCTACCAACCCATTACCTAGTAGTGTGGTGACTAGCAATTGGGAATTGTTGTAATGGGTTTTCTTTCTGTGTAGGTCACCGAACAAAATGTATGCAATAATTCCACATCTGTCACTTAAATAAAATAAATCAGCAGGTTGAGAAATCTAACTTGGTGATTTTTACTGAATAAAATTCTATATACAGTCAGAAGCTTGTTTTAGTAGACACCTGAAGAAGGGCCTCCTCGGCAGGGCAAGGGTAGAGAATTTCAGTCCAGATCTTTAAATGTTCCTATGTCCTCTCACCCATTCCACAAATTATTGAGTATTTGCTGTGTTAAGCATTGTGTATGGACTGGGGAATACAAGCCCATAAAATAGACACAGTCCAGACTCAAAACTATGCTACTACTACTTATAAGACTTCTTGCCGGGTGTGGTGACTCACACCTATAATTCTAGCACTTTGGGAGGTCAAGGCAGGCAGACTGCTTGAGCCCAGGAGTTTGAGACTAGCCTGGGCAACATGGTGAAACTCCATCTCTGTAAAAAATACAAAAATTAGCTGTGTGTAGTGACACATGCTTGTAGTCCCAGCTACTCAGGAGGTGAGGTGCGAGGATAGCTTGAGCCTGGGAGGATGAGGCCGCCGTGAGCTGTGACTGCACCCCTGCAGCAGCGTGGGCAACAGAGTGAGACACTGTCTTGAAAAAGAAAAAGAAAAAAGACTTCTTCATTCACTTGGATGTCTCTCAAGTAATCTCTGCCTTCATTACACCCAAAACTGAACTCCACTCACACTGAGAAACCTGTTTCTGTAGGATATCCCATTTCAACCCTGCCATCCACACAGTTCTTCAATGTCCATCCAGTCTTAGGCCTGTCTCTCTTTTTATTCACCCATGCTACAAGTTTTAATTAATATCTACGTACATGACTCCTAAATTCACATTTCCAGCTCATATCTCTCCCCTCTAAACTCCAGATGAGAAAATATAAGTGTCTACTTGAACACTTCGTTTGGATCTAGCAAAGCCATCTCAAACTAACAGGCAGAAAACCAAACTCATGCTGCCCCTATCCCTCCTAGTCACACAGCAAATCCCAATGAAACCTGCTGTTCCAATGCTAGCTATTTCAGTGAAGAGCACCACAGTGTATCAAGGTGTGCAAGTATGAAACCTCTCCTCTGCCACACTCTCCATATCAAGTTCAACCCAAGTCCTTGTGAATTCCATTTCTCAAATACTCCCAGAATCTGTCCACTTCTCTCAGTCCCCACTGTGACCCCTGCCTACCTCTCGGTCTCATTCTGTCAGAGGCGTGTGAGTCAGAGCAACTCCATCTTAAATTGAGCTGGGTAAAATGAGGCTGAAACCTACTGAGCTGCATTCCCAGACGGTTAAGGCATTCAGATGAGACAGGAGGTCAGCACAAAATACAGGTCATAAAGGCATTGCTGATAAAAGCCTGCAGTAATGGAGTCAGCTAAAACCCACCAAAACCAAAATGGCAACAAGAGTGACCTCTGGTTGTCCTCACTGCTACATTCCCACCAGCGCCATGACAATTTACAAATGCCATGACAACATCAGAAAGTTACCCTATATGGTCTAAAAAGGGGAGGCATGAATAATCCACTGTTGTTTAGCATATCATCAAGAAATAATCATAAAAATAGGCAACCAGCAGCCCTCGGGACTGCTCTGTCTATGGAGTAGCCATTCTTTTATTCCTTTTCTTTCTTAATAAACTTGTTTTCATTTTGCACTGTGGACTCGCCCTGAATTCTTTCTTGCGTGAGATCCAAGAACCCTCTCTTGGGGTCTGGATTGGGACCCTTGTCCTGTAACATCTTTCTGGCAATGACAAAAGCGACTATACTGCAGAAACCCCTGACCCAACAAAGGCTAACTTTGGGTAAGTGGTGGAGTCTGGTAACATCTTTCTCATGAACCACAAAAGGGACAATACTGAGGAGACCCTCCGATGCAAAGGAAATAGATTGGAGCACCGATTGGACGACTTTGGGTAAGTGATGGGTAAAGAATGATATTGGTAAAGAATGAGACTGGGGTAGAGGCCCAACTTAGGGGAGTTAGAGTCTCTCCTAAGACAGAGTGGGTTAGAGTACCCTCTTAATAAGAGGCAAGGACGCCTGACTGACTTTGGGTTAGAGGCCCAACTTAGGAGGGTTAAAGGCCCCTTTCGGTAAAGTCCTTGGATAAGAACAGGTTTGGCACTATGGGATGTTACCTGTTGTTCTCTTTGGATTAATCTGCCTTGCACTCTTTGCTGATGACTGTGGATGACAGGGTTAGGCATGTACAGGATCGTGGGATATAAGGAGCTTTTTCCTCCCTAAAAGGCAAAACTTGAGAGCTGATGGGACTGCTGGAAAAGGTCCCTTTGCAACCAACAAGCGGCCACCGGAACTTTTCATTGTCGGCTGCAATGAGTGGGTCTTCTATCTGGCCTTCCTAAGCTCTTCACCTTCCCACCCTGCCACAGGCAATACTTTCCTTCTGTACTTTTCCTTTCCTTTCTTTTCTGTTACTCAGGGCAACTATCCTGCCCAGCCACCACGTGTTAAAACTCTAAGTCAGAGGTTGGATTAAAGATGATGGGGCCCATCTGAGGGCAAATTTAAGCCTTGCCAGTTTGATACTGGGTGCTAAGCAGAGTGGCTAATGTCTATGTTTTATCACATGTATTTTGCTCTGGCCAGAATGAAAAAAAATAATTCTCCTTTATGATGCAGCTTGGCCCCCAGAGTGATGGTGCTGCAAGCCAGATCACTGGTGCCGCTCAGGGAAAGGGAATCCAGAGGCCTGGCATGCTGACAAAAGGGTAAGAATTTCTTTCCAGTCAGATTTCCGGTTTCTCCCTCTCTGTGCAAACAGCTGAATGAATGGTTTAAAAAAAAAAAAAATCAGTGTTTATCTCCTCTGTAAAGCTTTGATTAATGCGAAAAAGAGTTCTAAGGCTAGTCTTAAGCTGGTATATTTTGTGCTATGAATTAGTCTTTCTGTGTCGAGGGGTACTTCAGGGTAAAACACGGGCATAGAACACCTGTAAGCCCACTTTTCAAGACAACCCAGCAAGCTGGTCAGTAACAACTTGAATACGAGTCCCTAAAGCAAAAAAACTGGATGATGTCTCCACCTTGTTTTACGCCCTTGGGAGCTTCACCTTTTAACCATGTGGCAGTACTTTCTCCTGGTATCCACCCTCCAGGGAACAGGAATTTTAGGGTTCATGTCATAGATAGCTCTAAAAATCATATTAAATAGTTAAAAGCCTTTGCAAGCTCAAAATGAACTACTCTAGACTCCTTCTGGGAAAGTAAATGGAGACTACCCTGTGCTATAGTTCAGTAGCTAAGGTTTTTGCACTTTCACAGTGGCGGTCCAGGTTCAATTTCCCACCTAGGAAGCAAGTTGTTTCTGGTTTAATATCTGCGTGACCTTGTCTATTCTCTTCTCCTCCACAGACTATGTTAAATTTTCCTTTCTCTAAATACTTGGGAGGTTACCTTTGGTAAAATTCAAAAGCCAGAAATATCAGCAGCTTGGCATAAGAAATTCTAAAAGGACATTATTAGAGAGTGTTACAGTTAAAATCAGTTTAATTAAAAGCGGATATTCAAGCTCTAACAGCCTGGACTCCTTGGGAAAAACAGGAGGCACCAGAGACCCTTTTCCTGGCCCTGTTCTTCCAAGAGCTCCACCCTAAAGCCAGAAATCCAATTAAGAAACTTAACTGGCAAATGAAAAATCTTAAAACTACTGTATAATCTTCTTCTGTCTTTCCATGTAGCTACATATGTGTTGTATGTAATGTTTATATGAAAGAGCTCTAATTGGCTTAAACAAAAATAGCACTTAAATCAAATATTTTAAAAGCAAAATAAAAATTGTAATGCCTTTTAGTTCATGTAACTTAAGTAATCTTTGGGAAATGAAAATAGCATTAAAAATGACTGATAAAAATGTTTATAGTCTAAATTATGCAGGTCAGATATTAAGTTGGCTAAATGCTTTAAGGTCATAAACTGCTTTAACTTTTAAAAACTTTTTAATTTACCTACCTTAAAGCCATTAAATTCTAGATAAGGCCTGGGGACATGTGGAATTAGCCATGCCCCCTAGCTATACAAAGAAGATTACGAAGAAAGATATTTGATATAAGAAAGGATCTTGTATGGTAAGTTCTTGTCCTAAAGTGAAATGACCGGTTGTTTAAAAGGAGGGAAGTTTAGGGCAAGTCAGAAAGTCCAAGAGTCTCAAATGGTCTGGGTAAGTCGTGAAACAATTTGTGAAAGGGAATTTATGCAAGAAATGTTGTACAATTCGAAGGTAGTTAGGTCTCCTAAATACTTCATAAAATGCCACTATGACTCTTACTGTACAACTTGCCTGGTTTACAGCTAGGTAAGGCCTGGGGACATGTGGAGTTAGCCACGCCCCTAGCTATGCTGGAGAGTCAGACCTTATATGCACTTCTGCCTGGTGTGTCCTAGGCAGGCTCCACACCTAGTGCAGAATTAAAATCTCAAACTTACCAAGGTTTTCACCAAAAATAAAAGTTGCTAAGAGTTAACATTATAACATGCAATTGAAACTACTAAAACAATTTTACATGCAATGTGTAAAGAAAGAAAAACTTGTTTTTGGTGAAAGATTATAAGAAATCACGGGAATGTGAATTTTTTTTCCGCCTAAAGTATTAAAAGATTGTTTTAAGTAAGAAAAAAAATCTATAGGTTTAAACAAGTTGTGAAAGGTTTATAAAAAGTAACTGTAAGAGATTCTGTGTGTGAACATATTGGCTAAAGTTAAAGGGGTAATATTCAGTTTTTCCATGAATTAAATTTTAGAATAAAAGCACAACAGGTTTTTCTTAGAGCACTCATCTGCTCTTTCACACAAAAAAATGTAAAGGGTTATAAATGTTTATAAGAATCTTAACTTATGGTTAAACATCAAAATTCAGTAAATATGTCTAAAAGATTTTATTAAAAATTGGGTTTCATATTAATAGTACATTAATATAAAGGTGAAATCTGGCTTATTTGGTATAAAAATCATACATTATCAAATGTAAAATGGTGTTTTGCTTTCTTTGGACTATATGTGCATAAATGTGTTATTGGTATATGTTCCAAATTATGGGAAACTCCTATAATTCTAATATAACTTAGTGTATGTAATTAATAATTATAATTGTTAGGTAAAATTTTGTGTCCCACAGAAGTAACCAAATTTCTTTATCAATTGTGGCTTTAATAGTGGCTGTCCTAAAACTTTTTATCATCTACAGACCATTGTTGTCTTGTTTTAATCCTCTTTAGAAGGTGGTTTATAATTAACTATAGAACTCTAGCAGGTGTTCTTAAATGCAGGTTTCTAATAACTTTGGAAATTGTAACATTAGAATAGAGGAAACAACTTTTAAAACTCTTATGAAGAGCTGGAATGTTCATGCATATCAAATAGAACAGGAGTTAACTGAATTAACTGGACCAATAGAAAACTAAAGTAATCTTTTTAACTTTGCTTAAATGCTGCTGATCCTGCCAGGTGCAGTGGCTCATGCCTGTAATCCTAGCACTCTGGGAGGCCGAGGCAGGTGGATCACCTGAGGTCAGGAGTTTGAGACCAGCCCGGCAAACACATGCTGAAATCCCATCTTTACTAAAAATTACAAAAATTACCCAGGTGTGGTGGTGCACGCCTGTAATCCCAGCTATTCAGGAGGCTGAGGAAGGAGAATTGCTTGAACTTGGGAGGCGGAGGTTGCAGTGAGCCGAGATCATGCCACTGCACTCCAGCCTGCTCGACGGGAGCGAGACTCTATCTCAAAAAAAAAAAAAAAGATGCTGCTGAACTTTTGTTTTTCAGAGTCAAGGAAACTTTTCATTTGAGCTATTTACAGCTTTTAGCAATTAAGTAAGGTATACTCTTATAAACAAAATTTGGAGCATATTTGTTTCTCTGTTGATTTCTCCAAAATTTGGAAACTATTTGTAAGCATTCTTAATTTATGACAATATAGTTATTTGCATAAAGTGCAATAAGAATCTGTTTTCTTTTATAACAGAACACAATTGAAGACACCGGTTATTTTACCAAGGCTTTAACTGGAATGGTGTGTACAAGGTTTCTGACCTGTGATAAGTAAAGAATGTCACTTTCTAACAGGTCCAGGAGCCTCTTCTTGGGACCCCAAGAAGAGAGGAATTTACTCAACTAATAGGTATTTGAGGGTACAAAACCATGGCTGAGCTTGGCTTTAAGAAGTCTTAACTAAGATTCTTTCTGTGGAACAGGGTTTCATCAAAGTCCATTTTACAAGAGCCTATGTGAAAAATAATTATTCTCGCTGCACTTTATACAAATAATCAGGCCAAGTGTAATAAAGTAAATCAGTCTTACTATGATTTGTCTTTAGTAAAAATGAAAAACTGGAGAATGAAATATTGTTTCAAGAACTATGGTATACTTGCTATTAAATTCTAGTCTCATTAGTTGTTTTTAAGTTTGTTTCTGCAATTTAGGCTAACTCTGCTCCTGTGAACCAACCAGTGATCTCTGACTGCTGCTCGGAAGAAACAAGAGTGATGGGTAATGTAAAAATCTGAATCAGTATCCTAATTCTGGGCACATTACAATCAGCTAACAATCCCATATCAGCTTAGTTCCAACAGTTGCCCAGTTCATGTAAAGCCTTCTAATTTAGTTTACTTGGAATAACTTTACTTATTTTGCTTTACTCTTGTGGAATATATTGCTGTTATACTCTTTGTACAGGAATACAGGACAAGCTTACTGAATGTTTTCTTAAATTAAACACTTACTAATCTTCCAGATATCACCTTTTGTCAAAACTCAAGAGTTATGAATGTACCTTACTATACTGATGCCTTCTGACTGAGCTCCTCTCTACTCTGAATGCAAGAAACCCTCATAGTTAGGCAGGAATATAATCATCGCTATTCAGCCTGAAGAAGTTACAGAAGATGGATCTTCGTCCCTCTGCAACCCTTAGGATTAAAAGTTCTCTTATAAAAGGGCAGGGGGAAACGTCAGAGGTGTGTGAACCAGAGCAACAACATCTTAAATAGGAGCTGGGTAAAATGAGGCTGAAACCTATCAGGCTGCATTCCCAGACAGTTAAGGCATTCTGTGTCACAGGATGAGATAGGAGGTCAGCACAAAATAAAGGTCATAACGACCTTGCTGACAAAACAGGTTGCAGTAAAGGAGCCGGCCAAAACCCACGCAAACCAAAATGGCAACAAGTGACCTCTGGTCATCCTCACTGCTACACTCCCACCAGTGCCACGACAGTTTGCAAATGCCATGGCAAGATCAGAAAGTTACCCTATATTGATGGTCTAAAAAGGGAAGGCATGAATAATCCACCCCTTGTTTAGCATATCAGCAAGAAATAACCATAAAAACGGGCAACCAGCAGCCCCAAGGGATTGGCTATGGAATAGCCATTCTTTTATTTCTTTACTTTCTTAACAAACTTGCTTTCATTATTTTGAACTGCAGGCTCACCCTGAATTCCTTCTTGCATGAGATCCAAAAACCCTCTTGGGGTCTGGATCAAGACCCCTGTCCTGTAACAATTCCACTCTGTTCTCCCCATTTTTTGTGCTCCAGCCACACTGGCCTTCTTTTGTTCCCTGACCACAACATGCTTCCTCCATCAAGAAGGTGGCTGCCACACTGCTCCATCTGCTGGGACCCTCCCCTGACCCAGTGCCTCCTGTATCACTTTCTCGGGGAATTTATCTGTGACTTCCAGGCAAGGCTCTCATAAACAGTGTTCCTTCCCTTCAGAGCACTTAATTCAGTTTTAAAGCAAACATTATTTAAACTATTTGAATTAATTATTTTAGTTATTTGCCCACTTCCTTCAATAGACTGTGGAATTCATGAAAGTGAGACCATGCCTGGCTCTACTCACCACTGTATACCCAGCAAAATGCCTGGTATGTAGCAAACACTCAATAAATATTTGTTGAATGCATGAATGAATAGAAATGATAAGTGAAATGAGCCAGTTACAAAGTGCTTTTACCCTTGATAATTTCTTCTTCCCCAACAAACTGTTCATTTTTTAGTGCAGTGATCACATTTCTCTTGTTCTCCATTTTATCCTGAATACTTAGGGTCTGAAACTCTAAAAACATTTATTAAATGAAGGAACGAAGGACTAAGCTTCTGAGATTAAGCAGAATGTCAAGAGGAGAAGAATGAGAAAAGTATTTCTGACTACAGAAATAGCAAAAGCACTTATGGTACTGATGTTAAAAAGCTGCCAGTAAAAGAATATGATGCCTTAAGATACATGGGAGCACAGCTGGGAGTCAGAATAGGAAGGGCCACTTCAGCTACACTGTTTAGGTGAGTAGTTCTCACGATGACTCTAAGAAATATAAAGCAGAAGCAGCAACACAGAAATGGGAGAAGACACAAGTGGGCATGCAGACAGTAAAAAAGGGGACTATAAAGAACATACTCAAGAGTTCAAATAACAAAGTTGTCTGGAAATATATAATGTCTGGTCAAACACTGCTAAATACTGTCCTAAGTCCACAGGGCGTCGGAATATCATAGCACAGTAAAATTACCTGAGTCATCAAAAAAGGACTAAATTACACTACTACTGCTGAACTACTTACTAATATTGGTTGTAGTAGTAGCCGGCCGCAGTTACAGTAGTTAGCAGGAGCAGAAATGAACATTTATTGAGCAATTGCTATATATTTTCTCATTTTATTTTCATTACTACCCTGTTAGATAGTTTCCATCCTCATTTTATACATGAGAAAATCATACTACATGGGGCTTAAGTAATTCATTGAAAATCACCCTGCTAGTAAGCATTAACACCACAATTAAAACCCAGCCTGTGGCTGTGAATCTCACACTTTCAGCCACTATGTTATATTCTGATTAAGAAGGTACAAAAAGATGTTAACACAATTTAGAGAGCTCCTATGAAGAATAACTAAAATGAAGTTTGGCCAGGCATGGTGGCTCATGCCTATGATTCTAGTACTTTGGGAGGCTGAGGCAGGATGATTGCTTTAAGCCAGGAATTCAAGATCACCCCAGGCAGCAAAGTGCTTGCAAAAAATTTGTGTCACTACAAAAAATGTTAAATATTAGCCAAGTGTGGTGACATGCACCTGTAGTTCTAGCTACTTTGGAGGCAGAGGTGGGAGGATCACTTAAGCCCAGGAGTTCAAGGCTGCAGTGAACTATGATTGCACAACTGCACTCCAACCTGAGCAACAGAGTGAGACCTAGTCTTAAAATAAATGAATAAAATTTGATGCTTAATGAGATAAACCCTCAAATAGCTACAAAACCCACCAACTTTCCCTAAGCAGTCTAGATAGCTGAGGTCATATCAGAATGATGCTAATCCAGAGTTATCTCCAATGCATGACTATACCTTGTCTTGTTATATACTGGACTGTCTAACAGGCGGCCATTAAAAATCTGAGATCTGAACAGCTCACCAAAGAACACAAACAGGTAACAAATAAGCATATGAAGATGCTCAACATGATGTCATTAGGGAATTACAAATTAAAACAACAACATACCACTACACACCTATTAAAACAGCTAAAATTGAAAATACCGATAAAAACCAAATGCTGGTGAGGATTGGAGCAACAACTCTCATTCCTCACTGGTGGGAATGCCAAATGGTATGACCACTTTGGAAGACAGTTTGGCAGCGTCTTACATCATAGGCTTACCATACAATTTGGCAATCACACTCCTACGTATTTGCCCAAATGAGCTGAAAACTTACATCCACATAAAAATCTGCACATGAATACTTATAGCGTCTTTATTCATAATTCCCAAAAATTAGAAGCAACCAAGATATCTTTCAATAGATGAATGAATAAATGAACTGTGGTAAATCCATGCAGTCGAATATTACTTAACAATAGTGAGAAATAAGTGTTACCACACAAAGGAACCTTAAATGCATATTGCTAAGTGAAAAAAGCTAGTCTGAAAAGGCTACATATGGTATGATTCCAACTAGATGGCATTCTGTAAAACGCAATACTATAGAGACAGAAAAAAAGCCAGTGGTTGCCAGCAGTGGTGGGTAGGGGTAAATAGATGGAGCACAGGACATTTTTAGGGCAGTGAAGCCATTCTGTGTGATACAACCATTAGAGCTGCACAAGAGTGAACCCTAATGTACAACTACTGACTTTTGTTAACAGTAATAATATTGGTTCATCAACTTTAACAAATGTACCACACTAATGTAAGATATTAGTAACAGGAGTAAAATGAGGGATTGGAAGGATATATATGGGAACTCACTGTATTTTCTGTGCAAATTTTCTGTAAACCTAAAACTGCTCTAAAAAAATAGTCTATTAAAAATTTTTTAAAAAACAAAGCATTAAAAAAAGATAGTCTTTATAAAATGAAAATCACTTACATGAGTCAAAAAATAAAAACCTCACAAAATTATTAAGATATCTAAAACAGAAGCAAAAGTAAAAGACTGAAGAGCGAGCAAAGAAGAGCAGGAAAAAAAAAAGCTCAGATTGCTGAAATGAAGCAAACAGGCAAGACACAATCATAAACAGAACAAATAAGACCAGTTTATACTGAAGTAGAACTGATAATAAAGATATAAAACACATCAATCTTTCTGTGAACTGAAATATATAAAGTGTAAACTGTTGGAATATTAGGAAAAGTTAACATAAACACACAAGAAAATGGCAACTTTAATGTATTTCTCTTAATCATCCATAGACCAAATAATCAAAAACCCTAAGATAATAGAAATAAGTAATTAATGATATTGACTTAATAAGTATATATTGAGGTCTATAACCTATAGAGAATAATTATTTCCAGAAACCATGGAATAGTTACCAAAAAATGATAGTATAGTAAGCATCCAAATATACATAAATCTCTTAGGGAAAAATTTTATAGTCCACATTTTCTGATCAAAATTCAGTAAACAAGAATAACAAAGTCTAAATTTTAAAATTTGACCATTTACAGATTGAAATTATTTCAGTTAGTTTCTTCCAAATGTTTTCCCCAAAATCAGTGCATCAAAACAAGCAGGAAATATGCCTAAATACCATATTCCAATCTTGCTCAAGAGTTAACAGACCTAAGAGTAAAGGAGGCCAAGAATTCCTGCCAAATTCTCCATTCCTTCACTGGGGCCAAAGTCTACTACTATAGACAGTTTACAAGGCACAGCAACAGGAGAACAATATTCTTTTTTTTTTCTGAGACAAAGTTTTGCTCTTGTTGCCCAGGCTGGAGTGCAATGGTGTGCTCTTGGCTCACTGCAACCTCCACCTCCCAGGTTCAAGTGATTCTCCTGCCTTGGCCTCCCAAGTAGCTGGGATTACAGGTGCCCGCCACCATCCCTGGCTAATTTTTGTATATTTCGTAGAGACGGAGTTTCACCATGTTGACCAGGATGGTCTTGAACTTCTGACCTCAGGTGATCCACCTGCCTTGGCCTCCCAAAGTGTTGGGATTACAGGCAAGAACGAATGTGCCCAGCCCGAGAACAATATTCTTAAATGGTTTTCTTGACAACCAGGCTGAAATTGGTGGGCCACTCTTCACAGGCATCCAGCAATTCCCCCTCTGTGAATGAAAAGCTCTTTCACAGGGCCAACCCACTGGAAAAGACCAAATAAGGATCTATTCCAACACTAAGTACAAACAGGCTAGAAAGAAAATACCTCACATTACACTGCCTGACAGGAGGAGATCCCAGGGATTCACTTTATAGACTGTATTACACCAAACAAACCTGAGAAATCCAATGTCACCAAGAATTGTAAAAAATTTCAAAAGACCACAGTTTAAATTTGATGTAACTGTGTAATTCGAAATATGGAACAACTATTTAAAAATGTCAACGTGGAATATAAATAAGATGTCATCTCTGAACTTCAGAGGTTTACAAATTAGTACAAGAGATAATCTCTTATTTTGTTTTTAGAATTCTACATGTAAAGAAATTGTTAATTACATTGTTTGAATCTTCCTTATCTTTAGCAGTTTTGGGTTTGCTTTGTTCATCAGTGTCTGATAGGAAGGTACTGAAATGTCCTGTTTTAATTATACATTATTCAATGCCTCTTTATAATTCCCTTAATATTTTGAGACTGTTATAGATGTGTTCACAGTCAGACCTATTATCTTAGTGGATTATTCCTTATTTCATTACATAGTTTACCAAAATATCTGTATTGGTATGCTTTTGCCTTAAATTCTACTATTTGAGTTACTTCCAAACACTCCCCTCAATCTCCATCTCCCTTGGCCAAGTGAAATTGGAGGCTCTGGCCAATGGGAAAGGACAAGACAGAATAGCCACCTGACAGCTTTTGGACTGGGAAGGAACTAGGGAGGGAGGGGAGGGGTAACTCTGTGTCATTTTATTTTAGGTATATGGTGAGCAGTACAACACTAAAAAATTGTTAAATTTCATAAATTATCTTCTAATAGGTGAGTAGTTTGTATTTATTGCAATTAATTATGTATTTGGACAAATCTACATCTTACTTTGTGTTGTTTCTTGCCTCTTTTCTCTGCTTTTTATTCTTCTTCCTTACCTTCTGTTGAATTGATACACTTTTATTCCCTATTTTTCCCTTTACTATTTAGAAAGCTATAGCTTTTTTTCTTCTTTAGTAGTTACTCTTAAATGTTTAATAAAATGTGTGGCTAACATTCTCCTAAGTTTCACTTATATATTCATGTATCTAAAGTTATAAAGTCATTCTACTCTCTTAATCTGAACACAAGCTCAGGATGCTTTAGTTATCCACTGAACTTTTCCCTCCCATCTTCCATAATACAGTTGTCTAAAAGTTCAGATCACATTTTAAAACACACACACAAATTACTATCGAAGTTTTACTTTATAGTTAGTAGTTAACCAGATTTACCAACATATTTTATGAATTTCTTTGTCCACCACTATTTCTTGCAACAAATTCCTTTCCTCAGTGTCCAGCTTCTTTCTTACTGAAGGACTCCTGAAGCGGTTCTTTAAACCAGCGGTTATCAGAGCATGGTATGTGGACCTCTAGAGGTCCCTAAGGCAAAAAATATTTTCATAATACCACTAAAACATCGTTTGCCTTTTTCACTGGGCTGACATTTACACTGACAGTGCAGAAGCAATTGTGGGCAAAATTACTGGCACCTTACAAGTCAAGGCAATGGCACCAAACTGCACTGGTAGTCACTGAATTCTTCACTGAGATGAATAGCAAAAAAGTAATACCATAAAGTCCAACTCCACCTAATGTTCTTCAAGCAGCAGCAAAAATGATTACTTTCATTCAATTTCAGCCCTTATACACCTTTTAACATTCTGTACGAGAAATGGAACCACACACTTAAGGTACTTCTGCATCGTTAAGCGTGACCACTGTCTTGAGAGAAAAAGCATGTGTGCAAGCTGGACTAACCACTTTCTCCAGGAAATAACATTTTAACCTAAAAGAACAATTGATGAGTTATGGTTAATCAGGTTTGGGTATCTGATTACCATTTTTTGAAAATCATAGAAGTGAGTCAGTCACTTCAAGGAAAACAATGGACTACGTTTACTATCAACTATAAAATTTGAGCCTGTAAGTAAAATTAAGAATTTTCATATGTCCACCACTGTAAGCTTCACAGCTTCCCAATGCTCAGATTTTCTTGATAAGACTGGCGGTGATATCAATAAATGTAATTTTTTTTTTTTTTTTTTTTTTTTTTGAGACGAAGTCTTGCTCTGTCACCTAGGCTGGAGTGGAGTGGCGTGATCTCAGCTCACTGCGACCTCCACCTCCCGGGTTCAAGTGATTCTCCAGTCTCAGCCTCCTGAGTAGCTGGGATTACAGGCAAGCGCCACCAAGCCCGGCTAATTTTTGGATTTTTAGTAGAGATAGGGTTTCACCATGTCAGTCAGGTTGGTCTCAAACTCCTGACCTCGTGATCCACCCACCTCCGCCTCCCAAAGTGCTGGGATTACAGGCATGAGCCACCACACCCGGCCAAATGTGAATTTTTGATACTGTATAATCAAATGTGACATTCTGAAAGATCTGCATAACTCAATGATTTTCCAAATGATTAATATATGATGTTACAAAATTATGCATGGGTAAAAGATTCATTCAAAGTGTTAACTTGACCAACAGATTTTAATGGAACAGAATAAATATAAAAAGTTCACCGATAGGAGTCTCAGACTCCACATTACAACTCTGAGGCCACAACTTCTTCCTATACACTTAGCCACAGCAGCATGATGCAATGCATTAAATACAGAGCAGCTACCTTCTAGTGAGACAAACAGTAAAGAAATTTATAAAAATATAAAATAATGCCACTTTTCTCAGGAAATTTTTTTTCATTTTGGAAAATATAGTTTTTAAAATAAAAATATTTGTGAACATGCAACATATTTATTAACTTATTTTATCTTTAGGAGACAGAGTCTCGCTCTGTCGCCCAAGCTGGAGTACAATGGTGCGATCTCAGCTCACTACAACCTGCGCCTCCTGGGTTCCAGTGATTCTCTCACCTCAGCCTCCCAAGTAGCTGGGATTACAGGCACCACCACACCCAGCTAATTTTTGTATTTTTAATAGAGACGGGGTTTCACCAGGTTGGCCAGGCTGGTCTTGAACTCCTGACCTCAAGTGATTTGCTCTCCTGGGCCTCCCGAAGTGCTAGCATTATAGGCGTGAGTCACCATGCCTGGCCTGTTTTAAATTAAAAAATATTTTAAACTTTTCTCAGAATTAATTTCTACTATGATAAATATTGACAGGTATTTTTGGGGTCCTCAATAATTTTTAAGAGTATAAAGTGGTCACATGACCAAAAAGTTTAAGAACCAGCTACTTTAAATGAAAGAACATGTGTGGTAAAATCTCATGGTCTTCGTCAATAAATGCCTTGAAAAATCATCATAAAATGGGGTTATAATTATTTTTCCTCAGCACTCTGAAGGCATACCAATGACTTCTAGCATCTTCTGTGGCTGATACAGAATCTGTTGTTAGTCCTGCTGTGGTTCCTTTGTCAGGAATATTTGTCATCTCTCTGGTAACCTTTACAACCTGCACTTCCTCTATACCCTTGATACTCTCCAGTTTCACTACAATGTATCCAGGTATGAATGAGCATTTATTTCTGCTGTTTGGCACATGGAAAGTGCTTAAAAAAAAAAAAGGACTGTTTGATTTTGTTGTTGTTGTTCTTTGCTTGCTTTGTTTTCTTGAGACGGAGTCTCACTCTGTTGCCCAGGTTGGAGTGCAGTGGCATGATCTCAGCTCACTGCAACCTTCACCTCTCCGGTTCAAGCAATTCTCCTGCCTCAGCCTCCTGGGTAGTTTGGACTACAGGCACGTGCCACCATATGCAGCTAATTTTTGTATTTTTAGCAGAGACAGGGTTTCACTACGTTGGCCAAGCTGGTCTTGAACTCCTGACCTTAAGTGATCCTCCCACCTCAGCCTCCTAAAGTGCTGGGATTACAGGCATGAGCCACCATGACCGGTCTGTTTTTTAAATTTTTATTTTTGAAATGATTATAATCTCACCGGAAGTTGGGAAAATAGTGCATAGAGTCCCCTGAATCCTTCACTCAGATTTCCCCAGTGGTGACATAATTGTAGTCCAGTATCAACACCAGGGAAATTGACACTGGTGCAATACTGTTAAGTCTATAGACATTACCCAGGAAACAACAGGTGCTGGAGAGGATGTGGAGAAATAGGAACGCTTTTACACTATTGGTGGGAGTGTAAACTAATTCAACCATTGTGGAAGACAGTGTGGCAATTCCTCAAGGATCTAGAACTAGAAATAC
>NW_012103532.1:1555582-1559453 GCF_000951045.1 Mandrillus leucophaeus
AATGATAGATTGGATTAAGAAAATGTGGCACATATACACCATGGAATACTATGCAGCCATAAAAAAGGATGAGTTCATGTCCTTTGTAGGGATATGGATAAAGCTGGAAACCATTATTCCGAGCAAACTATCACAAGGACAGAAATCTAAACACTGCATGTTCTCACTCATAGGTGGGAACTGAACAATGAGGACACTTGGACACAGGGCAGGGAACATCACACACTGGGGCCTGTCGTGGCATAGGGTGAGGAGGAGGGATGGCATTAAGTGAAATACCTATTGTAAATGACGAGTTAATGGGTGCAGCAAACCAACATGGCACATGTACACATACGTAACAAACCTGCATGGTGTGCACATGTACCCTAGAACTTACAGTATATATACATTAAAAAAAAAGACTATAGACATTACTCACTTTTCGCCAGTTTTTACATGTACTTGTGTGTGTGTCCTGTAGTTCCACACACTGGATTACATGTATATATTTGTGTAATCATCACCAGGATACAAAACTGTTCCATCATGACAGAGCAGCTCTTTTTCACCACCCGTTTATAGGTGGACTACCTCCCTAACACTGTGCCTGTCCTCTGGCAACCGCTCAATTGTTCTCCATCTCTATGCTTTTGTCATTTTGAGGATGTTACATAAATGGAATCGGGTGACATGAAACTTTTAGAGATTGGCTTTTTGCACCACGTGAACCCACCCAAGTCACTGCATGCATGAAAACGGTTTGTTCCTTTTCTCTTGATAGTAGTATTACTTAGTATGGATGTACCACAATGTTTAACCATTTACCTGCTGAAGGACATTTAGGTTGTTTCCAGTTTTAAGTACAAATAAGGCTGATATAAACATTTGTATACAGGTTTTTATGTGAATATAAGTTTTCACTGCTCTGGAATAAATGCCTAAGAGGGCAATTGCTGGGTTGTACGGTAAATTAATGTTTAGCTTTATAAGAAACTGCCGAAGTATTTTCGAGAATTACTATACCATTTTACATTATCAACAGAAATGATACAGTTTCTCTACATCCTTGCCAGCAACTGGTGTCATCACTATTTTTTATTTCAGCCGTTCTAATAGCGTGTGGTTTTCATTTGCATTTTCCTGATGGCGAATGTTGCTGAGCATCTTTTCACGTGCTCATCTGCCATCTGCATGTATATCCTCTTCAGTGATAGGCCTGTTTACGCCTTTGCCCACTTTCTCATCAACCGTCTAAACTTTTCACTGTTTTCAGTTCTTTACATATTCTACATATGTCTTTAGCCAGATACATGGTTTACAAATATTTCCTTCCAGTGTGTAGCTTGTCCTTTCATCTTCTTAACAGGGTCTTTTGCAGAGTAACTATTTTTAATTTTAATGAAATCTAACTTGCTCTAGGTTTTCTCCTGTTTTTTTCCTACATTTTACATTTAAGTTGTGATTTTTAATTAATACAAGATATGTGATTTAGGTTGGGTTTTTTTCAGCTTATAGAAGAAGTTCAATTGGTCCAGGACCGTTAAAAAAAAAAAAAAAAAAAAAGTCTCTTCTTCCGCCATTTAATTAACATGTGTTTTTAACATCAAACCCACTCATATCTGTCATCAGTTCTGTGAAATTCTTTGGCATTATCTCTTCAAATACTGCTTCTCTGCTATTCCCTTCCTTCTCCACGTCACACGTGGGAGCCTTTGAATCTTTCCTCCATCTCTCTTATCTTTCATTCTTTGTACCTCTTTATCTCTTTGTACTATTTCCTAGGTTGAATTCCTCAGTATCAACTGTCTTTCAACTCATTCTCTCTTGAACTGTGACCAGTCTAGAGTTTATCCCAATTGTATTGTATTAATACAATTATTAACACAATTAGCTGTGTACACAACTAGCTGTGTAACCCTGGGCAAGTTCCTCTCTTGATTTCAGTGCCTGCCCTAAGTAATGTTTTAATTTAATACAATTGTATTAATAATTGTATTTTATATTTCCAGTACTGTACTTTTAATTGGTTCTTTTCTAAATTCAAATTTGCCTGCTTTTGTTTCATAATTTCCTAGAAGTTAACCATGAATGTTATTCCTTCCTTCATCTGTTTGGTGATCTTAAACATATTTATTTGAAATTAATTTTCAGATTGCTTTACTATATTCTGTTCCCAAATTAATCTCCTGATTGTCTGTGTTTCTTGGTACTAGCTATCCTTGTGTGCTTTGGAATTTTAATTTGCTGAGCTCTTCTGGAATGAGAATCCTTGCTTGCTCTCTCTCTCTACTCACTGTCAGTGCTTTTACACATATCGCCACCACCCTCTACCCTCATCCAAACAGAGGCCTCCAGACCAGAATCAGGTCTTACACTGACAGCTCAAGGTTCCTGTAATACGAGGGTAACATAAACCCAGCCATGCCACAGTCAGGTCCTGGTTGCACTGCTCTCTCTATTCCCCGGCACCCCAGAAACACAGACCCAAGCAACCTTGTTCAGCTTCTTTTCATAGGTATGACAGTCTCACCCCAGCTTCTAGTTTCTGTCATTTCCTCTGGTCCCCATCCAGGGATGCAGTTCCTTTGGTCCCATACCCTTACGTAGTATTTCCCACTCTTTTTGACACCATGACATATGGAGAAAATAACAACATTTGCACAGTACACAGCTAGATGGATGAGACTGTTTCTTCACCAGGAATGATTGGCTGAGGGCTCTGATCATCACCCATGCCCTGACTAGCTGCCCTGAAGCTTGAGAAAAATCAGTATTTCATACACTGGTAAACTCATCCACAGCATGCTCTCAGGACAATAATATCCTAAAATAATGGACTCCTAGCACTCTCTGCCTGTTTCTGTAGTTGGTTCTATTTCTAGTCCACCAGGATGCTTACCTTGCTATTAAAGTACAAATATGTTAATAGCATTTCATTTACTAATTATGTATTTGGAGCAGAATATAGAATTTAAAGCACGAACTTAAAGGTGCGTCATAACCATGCTTTTCCCTCTGTTGGAATGCCCTCCTCTCAACCTGTCTACGTGACTTTTTCCTACTGCTCCCTCAGGTTTCAGTTTAGATGTCATTTAATCAAGGGAGATTTTCACGATGCCATTTTCACCCCAAATGTGGGGTTAGATCTCCTTGTAAGCACCTGATTTTACATGTAATTGTATTGTGTTGTTATTACCTATTTACCTTAAACAGAAAGCTCCCTGATGGCAGGAACTGCCTCTTTCACTTCTGTATTTCCAGAACTAGCACAGTGACTGCAGTAAGTACAAACTCAATAAATACTTTCATTTCACCTATATCAGAGTTCCATGGCGGAGAGGATAATGTGATAGCGAAGATATGGAGCTCTGGAGTCAGAGATTGTTGGTTTTAATACTAATTCTACCACTTATTGTGTGATTTAAGAAAGCTACTTAGCCTCTCTAAGTTTAGTTTCCTCATCTATAAAATGTTCATCATAGCTCAACTCCTATCTCCTATCTCTGTTACTTACTAGCTGTGTAACCCTGGGCAAGCTCCTCTCTTGATTTCAGTGCCTGTTTTAAGAATCACATCAAAGGCCGGGTGCGGTGGCTCACGCTGGTAATCCCAGCACTCTGGGAGGCCGAGGCAGGCAGATCACGAGGTCATGAGATAGAGACCATCCTGGGTAACAGGGTGAAACCCCGTCTCTACTAAAAATACAAAAAACCAGCCGGGCATGGTGGCGGGTGCCTATAGTCCCAGCTACTCGGGAGGCTGAGGAAGGAGAATGGCGTGAACCCGGGAGGCAGACCATGCAGCGAGCCAAGATCGTGCCACTGCACTCCAGCCTGGGCGACAGAGCGAGACTCTGTCTCAAAAAAAAAAAAAAAAAAAAAAAAAAAAA
>NW_012103532.1:1559503-1595435 GCF_000951045.1 Mandrillus leucophaeus
AAAAAAAAAAAGGCCAGGCGCAGTGGCTCAAACCTGTAATCCCAGCACTTTGGGAGGCCGAGACGGGCGGACCACGAGGTCAGGAGGTCGAGACCATCCTGGCTAACACGGTGAAACCCCGTCTCTACTAAAAATACAAAAAACTAGCTGGGCGAGGTGGCGGGCGCCTGTAGTCCCAGCTACTCGGGAGGCTGAGGCAGGAGAATGGCGCCAACCCGGGAGGCGGAGCTTGCAGTGAGCTGAGATCCGGCCACTGCACTCCAGCTCGGGCGACAGAGCGAGACCTCGTCTCAAAAAAAAAAAAAAAAAAATTACATCAGACAACATCTATAAAGTCATCAGTTCTGTGACACCTTTTCCTGTATCCTTGTTCCCACTTCATGCAGAAAAAGGAGGACCTCACAGCTCACCCTTGAGGAGTGGTGCTGACTGAACCATTTTCTAAGCCTAGGTGGCATCTTGCTGAAAGGCTTTCTCTGCCACCAGAGCTTTGTGTCCACAACCCATTCAGGCAAAGTGGAGGGCGATGTCAATAAGAATTTGAAAAAATGATTTTATGTGTCATATTTAATTTACCTAAAGAAATTTAATATACCTAAAGAAAAATAAAAACAACTAACTACTGGACTGGATCATGCTAACTCCGAAAATGTGAGAGGGGAAGAGAACATCTCCCTTCCTTTTTTTTTTTTTTTTTTGGACACGGAGTCTCGCTCTGTCACCAGGCTGGAGTGCAGTGGCGCGATCTTGGCTCACTGCAACTTCCACAGTGATTCTCAAGCGATTCTCCTGCCTCAGCCTCGTGAGTAGCTGGGATTACAGATGGTCGCCACCATGTCTGGCTAATTTTTGTATTTCAGTAGAGAAAGGGTTTCACCATGTTGGCCAGGCTGGTCTCAAACTCCTAACCTCAGGTGATCCACCCACCTCGGCCTTCCAAAGTGCTGGGATTACAGGTGTGAGCCCCTGCGCCCAGCTGAGAGTCAGATTTTAAAATGAAGGCATCTACTACATTTTGCTGTGTTCTAAATACTACTGCTGGAAAGAACATGTAAAACTAGAAGAGAATGCCTGTCAGAAGAAATTCAAGTAGGGGAGAGGCAATGTAGCAAAGCACTTTAAAGTTCAAATTATAATGTAGAGGCATAGAGAGCCTACTTTCAAGCACTACATTTTAAATATAATTATTTAATGAAGAACAGAGCCTAGTGACTGAGAGAAAATTAGAGCCATTAACTGATAAAGAAAACTAAAATTCAGACCAAAGGTTCTATAGAAGGCAGAAGGAAATAATGCAAAAACCTTGGCATCAAACAGACCTGGAATCAAATCCTGACTCTGCCATCTCTCACTGTGCAACCTTCAGCCAGTAACAGCTCTGAACCTGAGCTTCCACCTCTGCAGAATGAGGATCATTACCCTCGCTTCTCAGGGAGCTGGGAGGATCAAACGAGATTCCAGATACCAGCTATGAAGTGCCCAGTCCAGTGCCCAATGCATAGTTGGTGTTCCACAAACATCAATCCCCTCCCATTCCCTTCCAGGTTGCTTTATTAGCAGGGATCATAAAAGGGTTTGGAAATTACTAAAAATCCATGTTCTCGTGTCTATAATTCACAAACTTCTAAGTTTATTTTGCGAGCTGATTCTCTGAGATGCACAGGCGCAAGACCTGGTGAGCACCCAGAGCTGGATCAGTGCAGAGGTGTGTGGTTCCAGGCCAATGCCTAGAAGGACTGACCAGCCTAGAAGACACCTTGGGTGGCCAAGAGACCGCGAGAAACTAGAGCAGCCAAAAAGAGAATGGATTACTTGAGCTTGGGCTCCCGTCCTTCGCTTGTGTACTGCCAGCAGATGAGCCCAATCAGGTCCTGCACCCTGGCGCTGGCCATTGTCACCACGGTCATTGGCAGCAGTCTGTCCTGGCTCGAGTGCAGAGGGAGGTAGACATCGATCTTCTTGGTTGCCGTTGTACCTACATGACCCTGTGGACAGAGCACACACGTAAGAGCAAAGCACACTGCCACAGTTATACAGACCCTATGCACAGCCATTTTTCACCCTTGCTATACAGACCTGCTGTGAGCGTGGAATGGTCCCAAAGTGGAAACACTGTCGAGTTTCAAGGATGTTTTTTTCCTTAAATTTTCATTTTCTAATAAACTAATGGATTGGGATCTGCCAGCAGGAAGGTAAATGGGCACTACAACTAAGAGGAACAAATAAGCGTGGTGAGCAGAATTGGTGTTTGGTGTTAGGAGGCTGGCTAGGCTACTAACTCAGTGTGTCCTTGGACCTTAGCACTAGGTGCCTCTCTGGCAACTGCCTCGTCCCTCCTTGAGACAATGAGATGAGCTGCCTGGGAAGCTGCCATAGTCTCCCAGGAAGGATTTAGGCCCGCAGCGCTGAAACAAGTGCTTGCCTTCTCAGAGACTATGGGGGCTAGTTCCACTACACAGTACATCTGTTTCCTTCAGTACCACACAGGTTCAAGGGCCCTTTGGTCCTCCATTATCACCCTAACTACCATCCCCACACTGCTGAATATATTCCCACTCCCTCACACACACACCTGCCACTCCTCCCGCCTGTGTGTTCCACTCTGCCCTCCAGAGCTCCTGTGCTAATCAGCAAACACCCATAAATCCTCAGCTGCGTTTTAAAACCATTTCCTCTACCTCTTGGACTTCACTGAACCTGCTATTGACGATACTGCCTCCTCTGCTGTCCTGTTAAAAGAGGACTGCTTTTTTTTTTTTTTTTTTTTTTAAAATAATCCCTGCACCCTCAAGGCACACAAGAGCAGGTATCCTTGTCCCCGCTAACACTTCCAATCTAGTACTTTCTCTTTCATGAAAAAATCCTTGTTCTTTTGAGACCCAGGCCATCCAACGACACCATCCTCTCCCCCTCCTTTTGTGTTTCTGTTATCCGCCAACCTTCTGGCCATTCCCCTCCCTCACAGAAGGCTTGCATGCTGGCTCAGTCTTCCTTCCCACCCATGCAATATGTTCACTACACAGAGTATATAGAAAAGTGTCACAGAAAACGAGTTCAAATCAGAACACTTGATTGTCCCTCACTCCCTCCTATCCCAAGTCACAACAACAGCCCCCCTTATTTTAATAATATGTGCTGCCACCACTAAGCCAGCTGCTCATCTCAACAGTCTTGATGCTTCTTCCTCCCTCACACTGCCTATCTACTCTATTAGGAAGTTCTAACATCTCTGCTTCAAAAATACATTTCAATGGGGAAAGTATAGTCTTTTCACCAAATGACGCTGGGACAAGTGGATAGCCAGATGCAAAAGAATGAATTTGGGCTCCTGCCTCATACCACATACAAATATCAATTCAAAATAAATCAAAGATCTAGATATAACAGGCAAAACTATAAAATTCTTAAAAGGAAACAGGTGTAAATCTTCATGACTTTGGATTAGGCAATGATTTCTTTAATATGACACCAAAAGCATAAACAACAAAAGAAATAAATTGAACTTCATTAAAATTAAAAACTCTTGTGCCTAGGCCAGGCACAGTGGCTCACACCTGTAATCCCAGCACTTTGGGAGGCCAAGGTAGGCAGATCACTTGAGGTCAGGAGTTTGAGACCAACCTGGCCAACATGGTGAAACCCCCTCTCTACTAAAAATACAAGAATTAGCCAGGCTTGGTGGCAGGCGCCTGTAGTGCCAGCTGCTGGGGAGGCTGAGGTAGGAGAATTGCTTGAATCTGGGAGGCAGATGTTGAAATGAGCCAACATCATGCCACTGCACTCCAGCCTGGGCGACAGAGTGAGACTCCACTCAAAACAAAAACAAACAAACAAGAACAACTTTTGTGCCTTAAGAATACTATTAAGATAGTAAAAAGATAATCAAAAGAAAGGCAGAAAATATTCACAAATCATACATCTGGTAAGGCTCTACTATCTAGAATATGTTAAGAAGTCTTATAACTCAACAAGAAGACAAAATTTTTTAATGGGCAAAGATTTGAACAGACATTTCTCCAAAGAAGATATACAAATGACCAATAAACACATGAAAATTGTTCCATATCATTAAACATAATGTAAATTACTTCTTACCCACTAGGGTGGCTATAATTTAAAAAAAGCAAAAACTCCAAACAACAACCCAAAATCCCTAAAAATAGCAAGGATTTGTGAGGATATGGAGAAACTGGAATCCTCAGACACTGTCAGTGGGAATGATGCAGTCATTGTGAAAATGTTCAGCAGTTTCTCAAAATGAAACATAGAATTACCATATGACCAAGCGATTCCATTCCTAGGTATATACTCCAGAGAACTAGAAACATATGCTCACATTAAAACCTGGACAAATGTTCACAGCAGCATTATTTATAATAGCCAAAGAATGAAAACCACCTAAATGTCCACTAACTAATGAATGGATAAACAAAATCCATACAATAGAATATTATTCAGCCATGAGAAAGAAAGAAGTACTGATACACACAACATGGATGCACCATGAAAACATGCTAAGAGAAGGAAACCAGACATGAAAAGCCACTACTGTATGAACCCATTTATATGAACTGTTCAGAACAGGCAAATCCGTAGAGACAGAAAATAGATTAGTGATTGGCAGAAGATGACAGGGGTGGGAAATTGGGAGGTATGAGGTTTCTTTTGGGGGTGATGGTAATGTGCTGAAATTGGCAGTAACAGTTCATAACATTGTTAATATATTAAATACCACAGAAGTGTACACTTTAAAATGGGTAAAATGGTGAATTTTATGTAATGTTTTATCTTAAGAAAAAAAGTGAAAAATACATATTTCAAAACCATCTCACTTCTCTCCATTTCCACTGCCACCAAAATTGCCATCAGGTCTCACCTGAACTATTGTAACAGGTCCCAAATTATCCTACAGTACTTTTGCTTTATCTGATTTGTTCTCTACACACAAGTTAGATCTGTTTTTTAAACTCAGATTTGATCATACTATATCCTGTTTAAATTCCTTCGATGAGTGGCTCCCAAACACTGTGAACAAAATCCAAACTCCTTGCAACATCCAACAAAGCATGGCATGATCTGGCCCCGTCTACCTCTTTAACATCATCCACTGCCACTCCCCCACCTGCTCATCAGACTTCGGCTACACCGGCCTTCTGGAAGCACCCTCAATATACCAGCATGTGTGCCTGTGTGTACCTTGCTCGCATTTCCCACTTCCCAGGGCTTAGCAGGTGCTGTTCACTGTATCTAGAGAGGCTCTTTTTCATCGCTTTGCATGTGTGACTCCTCATCCTCTAACGTGTGCCCTTGGGAGGTTACTTAATCTCTCTATGCTTCTGTTTCTTCATATGTAAGAGGAGGAGAATGGTAGGACCTATCCATCATAAGACCCTTATGATAATTATTATTACTTATTATTAATTATTATTATACAGGGCTCAGCTGTCACTGTTAACACTCCTTTTACAGTTATTCTCTCACACATATCCTGTTCATTTCCTTTAGAGCGCTTCACAATTGAGATGATTTATTTATGTACATCTTTAGTGTATGCTTTTGCCACGAAGTTTCCTCTGAACTTCCATGAGAGCAATGTTAATGTCTGCTTTGTTTACTGTTCCATACATAATGCCTGGCCCTGTGCCTGGCACACAGAAGACCCTGAGGAAAAAATCTGTTGAACTACAGAATGAATGTATGAATGACTCAAGTGCCTGCCAGGACACATGGTAGGAACTGAATAACGTTAGTTTTCTCCATCCCTCTTGCCCTTCCTCTATGGGTCCATTTCCTGGTCATAGATGAAAGCGGAGGGACTTGACCAATTATGTGGTTCCATCTTTAACTCTATAATTCTACCATTCTGAGGTGAAAAAGGTCAGTACAGGGAAAGGAAATAAATGAAGTCAGTTTAAAAAACATTTTTAGAGTAATTCCACTTTGCATATAATCCAGCATCCATCATTAGATCGACTGATTTTTTTCCCTCAGTCTCATCTGTATGTTATAAAGCAACTAGTAAAAATATAATTATCCTACATAATGCATGCACCCACACTTGCGCTCTCTTGCACATGTGCACTCTTTTTCTCTCTCGTACACAATCACATGTGGGCACACACACATTCCCTTGCATGGTTTTCAGCTCTTAAATAATAATTTCAATGGCTAACAAAGACTTCACTAAATAACAAGTGTTTTGGCCTGGTCGGGCAGGCAAAGGGTTACAATGCATACAGTGGGAATCTTTCTGGAGTGGGTTGATAGCCCTCATATTACCCTCCTTTTCAGACCAAGATCAGTTGCTTGTCACTGCTCTCTCTTTTTATTTCTGTTTATTCCTCTTCCTCCTGAAGCACTAGAACTAAGGAGCTATAGGGATCACAATATCTCAAGATATGAAGACTCAACAAGATGACAAATGTGAATGTCCTTCATAAACTGTAGGTGCTTTAGAAATGCACAGCAGATGCCAGAAAGGGCCTCTGTGTTGAAATTAGACCCATTTCTATTACTCAAGCCTAGTACAAGGTCACATGAGGCCAAGAACGGGTACTGCAGGAACCCTAGTAATATTGATTATTGTAACAAGAGCTAGCATTTCGGCCAGGTGCAGTGGCTCACGCCTGCAATCCCAGCACTTTGGGAGGAAAAGGCGAGTGGATCACCTGGGGTCAGGAGTTTGAGACCAGCCTGGACAACACGGTGAAACCCTGTCTCTACTAAAAATACAAAAATTAGCCGGGTGTGATGGCAGTCACCTGTAATCCCAGCTACTGAGGAGGCTGAGGGAGGAGAATCACTTGAAACTGGAAGGTGGAAGTTGCAGTGAGCCGAGATGGCGCCACTGAACTCCAGCCTGGGCAACAAGAGCGAAACTCTGTCTCAAAAAAAAAAAAAAAAAGCGGGGGTGAGGGGGGCTAGCATTTACTGAGAGCTGTTAAGTAAACTCTGCTAAATGTTTGCCTAATTATATCATTTAATTCATACAATAACTCTAAGAAATAGGGTTCTATCATAACCTTTTTTTTTTTTGAGACAGAGTCTTGCTCTGTTGCCCAGACTGGAGTGCAGTGGCACAATCTCAGTTCAATGCAACCTCCACCTCCCAGGTTCAAGCAATTCTTGGGCCTCAGCTACCCAAGTAGCTGAGATTGCAGGCACATGCCACCACACCCAACTACTTTCTGTATTTTTAGTAGAGAGGGGGTTTTGCCATGTTGGCCAGGCTGGTCTCGAACTCCTGACCTCAAATGATCCGCCCGCCTCGGCCTCCCAAAATGCTGGGATTACAAGTGTGAGTGACCACAACCTGGCGTAATCTTTGCATTATAGCTGAGAAAACCAAGGCTTATAAGGCTACAGTCATCTGCTCAACATCCAATAACCAAGGCGGAAGAGCCAAGATTCAAACCTGTCAGCCTGACTCCAAAGGCCCTACTGTAAACACCAATGCCTTCCTTCCCTGGACTCATTCTAAATGTAATCAATTCCTACTCCTGAAGGCTGGAAAATCATCTCCCTCTTCTTTTCCCCACAAACCTCAGGAAAGCTTTGCCTGAGGAGCTGCTCGAGGAGAGCAGTTAGAAGACGGAGACTCCGGGAAACCCGGCCACTGTGAGTTGACTGAAGGGCAGTAACCACTGTTTAAGAAACGAGGACAGATAGTTATCTGGTACTCATATGAGTACCATAGAGTACTCTTCTCTATTTACTCTAAAGAGTAGAGTACTCTCTACTATCCTCTATTTCATAGTAAAATAGAAAGTGGGGCAAAAACTGTTGGAATAAATATGATAGATGCTTATTAAATGAATGAAGCACTTTATATCTTTTTAATCTTCTAATTCCATCTTGAGGAACTGATGATGGGAAAAGTGCCTTGCACACTGAAATTACATATTTTTTTAATAAGGAGACTGTCTTCTGAAAAAGCTCAAGGTGGTGGCAGTTAGCTCTAATAGTCCCTATGTTACAGTATTTAGAAGGAATCATCTAAAACATAAAATAATCCATCAACATAATAAAATGTAATTAACTTATTTTAAAAAATGGTGATTGAAGGATTAAAAGTATTCATCACACATCAAGGCAAGCAATATTCCAAAGATGTCTAAATATGAAAAAGCAACTAGCAATAAACAAAGATTGTATCCTACAGTTTCACTGCATGGCAAATTTATGTGTTCCACCACACAGGACCGGGGAAATGGCGGCATATTTAGAGCACAGGGAAGGGGGCAACACAGAGGAAGTGTTGCCACAGGGAAACTGGCTTAGCTTTATGTTCCTCATTCTCTCATGCATTCAACAAACACCAGCTGAAACTTCATGCTGGGCTCCGAAAACAAAGTCCACTGACATACAACACAGACCAGACCCTCACCAAACTGTTCTGCTGAAGGTCTCACTGTACAATGTCACGAAAGCTTTAAGAAGGGGGAAGTCCAGTCTGTCAAGAGAGCCCAGAAGCAACTCAGGCTAAAGGGGGCTAGTGAAGGCCTCTTAGATACAAAAATGTACCCTTTCATCCTTTTTCTTACCCAAGAAAAAGATGCTTATTGTATTTACCGACTATGCCAATACACCAAAAGGTGACTAGGAGTTCCCTCTGAGACATGGGATTATCAGTGATTTTAATTTTCTGGTTTATAGTTTTCTGTATTTTCTATAATATACATGTATTACTTTTACAATTAGGAACAAAATTATAAATATTATAAACTAAAAAGGAGATACAAAGCATAAGAGTACCATTCAGGGCTTAAAAGTTTTAAGTGAAGGAAAGAGAGGATGGATTTTGAAAGTGTAGCCTATGTTAAGGCATAAGGTAAGCATCATTAAGAACATACTATGTGCTGTGACAGGCTGTTGGAAAAAGTAAGTTGAAATATAACTCAAAAAAAAAAAAAAAAAAGAAAGAAAGAAAGAAAAGAAGGAAAATATAACTCAGGGCTGGGCATGGTGGCTCACGCCTACAATTCCAGCACTTTGGGAGGCCAAGGCGGGCAGACCACCCGAGGTCAGGAGTCCAGACCAGTCTGGCCAACATGGTAAAATACAAAAATACTAAATATATTAAAAATACAAAAATTAGCCAGGCATGGTGGCATGTGCCTATAGTCCCAGCTACCCCAGAGGCTGAGACACGAGAATTGCCTGAACCCAGAAGGAAGACGTTGCAGTGAGCCGAGATCATGCCACTGCACTCCAACTTGGGTGACAGAGTGAGACTGTCTTAAAGGAAGAAAGAAAAAAAAAAAAGAAAATATAACTCAGATACCTTACTATGGCAGGTTAAATAATTTTTACCAAAGAAAAAGAAAAGGGCAAGGCGCAGTGGCTCAGGCCCGTAATCCTAGCACTTTGGGAGGCCGAGACAGATGGATTGCTTGAGATCAGGAGTTTGAGACCAGCCTGGGCAATATGGTGAGACCCCGTCTCTATTAAAATACAAAAAATTAGCCGGGCATGGTGGCATGTGCCTGTAGTCCCAGCTACTCGAGAGGCTGAGGCAGGAGAATTGCTTGAACCCAGCTACTCGGGAGGCAGAGGTTGTGGTGAGCCGAGATCATGCCGCTGCACTCCAGCCTGGGATGGAGCGAGACTCTTGTCTCAAAGAAAAAAAAAAAAAAAAAAACCAAAAAAAAAAAAAAAAAAAAAAAAAAAAAAGGGAAAAGAAAAAAAAAAAAAAAAAAGGTAATAAATTGACAATCAGCTGACAATTTGAAGTTGAACAACATTCTTCAGAGCAGCTCCTAAATCAGGAAATGCCCCCAAGGCAGGTTTGAGAACAAATAGAAAAGTACTTCCTACAGCAAAACTTTCTCAGCACAAATGCAACTCATGAGGACCAACCAGACTCAACTTCATATCCCACAGCCTCTCCCTGACCTGATGGCTTTGCAAATGCAGTTAGAATCTGAAATTTAACATATCCAACACCGATTTCTTCTTCACTGGCATGTCTGTCATTCTATACTCTATCTCAACTAAGGCTTTTATCATCTACTCATCATGCAAGCTAGGAATCCTAATTCCTCTTTCTGTCTCACACTCTACCATCCAAATGCCTCTGAAATGTCTCCCAAATCTCTCTCATTCCCATGCTTATTGCCAATGCCCCAGTTCAGGCTTCATCAGCTTCGTCATCCGTCAGTGAGACCACTGCAACAATCTCCAACTATCTCTTTATTTTTAAAAATCCTTCTCTCTCCAAATCTTTCTTTCCTTATTGCCACCAATGTGATTTTTCTCAAATCACAGACCATGCCAGTCATGTAGAAACATATGATGGCCTAGTGCTAGCATTCCAACTCCTTAGATGGCATTTAATGCCCTTCACAATCTGGTCCCTCATATCATTGCTGATGTACACTGAACAGTAATTAAGAGCACAGACTCGGGGTCAGCTAGGTCCAGGTCGGAATCCTGGCTTTACCACTTCCTTAGCTGCTAGACCTTAGACTTTGGGCAAGTAACCTCACCTCTCGGAACTTCCATTTACCCACTTGGAAAGCAAATAAGATGTATCTAAAATGCCTGCCACACAGTCACTGATCAAGAAACATAGCTCTTCTTCTGTCCTTCAATTCAAATACCTCCTCTTCCAAGAAGGTAGAAGCCCAAATAAATTCCCTCTTCTCTCCTCCCCTAACAATTTGATTTGCACAGACTTACAGTTTCACTTTTTTCTGCAACTACCCTCACCACCTCCTTCCCCACACCCTCTCATTCAGCTATGAATTACAGAAAGGGAAAAATAGCCTCATCCATTTTGTATCCTCCTAGAGCCTACAACACAGCAGGGGTTTCACGCTACCTGGCTAAATCAAAAGGACCCCGCAGACTCTCTTTCAGAATGGACCCACCAGACCTACCAATTCTCTATCCCAGGTAGAGTGGCTATACCTCTCCTACTTCCCAGCCCCTGTTCTTCAGGAACACTCTTTCCTCTCTGAAACATCCCCAGCACCTAACAAAGGGCCCGACATAGTTACTTACACATATTGATGGAATAAATGATTAATATTCTTTTAACACATGATTTAAACACTTGCATTACATGATAGCATATGGTGGTACCAACTATTCTTCAATTGTTAGAAATGGAGGCTGTTTACAATATTCCATTATTATAAATAATCTCATAAACATTTTCCTATACAAATGTGAACATATTTCTAGAAGAAGATTACTAGTCAAAGAGTATGAATGTTTTGTAACTTGTGATATATACTGGAAAAGCTCAGTCTTTTAAAAAGTGTCTCTAGGCCAATTATGAAATATCAATACTATGAACCAAAGGTTATCCAATTAATAATTAGTTCATAAAATGTGAAAATTTAAAAATCTAAATTAACTTCTAATACACAGAATGTTAACAGATATAGAATTGAAATACATGTATTTGAACATGCTAATAAAACATTATCTAAAGCAGCTTTTTACTTAGCTGATCCCATTAATTAAAATAATATACATTAGCTGCTTATCATAAAATTAATTTCAAAATCATATACCTGATAGTTTCCAAAGTAGGGGAAGCAGAAAGAATACAGATGGGATTTAGTTCAAAATAATCTTGAATTAAGAAATACCATGCTATGTTTGTCAGCTTAGTCCTTTCTGTCTGTGGACACACCAAGGAAGCATCGTTAAAGTCTCTCTTTTCCCTGCCGTCCTAAGACAGAGTCTCCTAAAGAGCCCGAACAACTGAGGAAGCTCTTCATGGGAGGGTTGAGCTTTGAAACAACTGATGAGAGCATGAGGAGCCATGCCGAGCAATGGGGAATGCTCTCGGACTGTGTAGTAATGAGAGATTCCAACACCAAGCACTCCAGGGGCTTGGGTTTGTCACATATGCCACTGTGGAGGAGGTGGACGCAGCCATGAATGCAAGGCCACACAAGGTGGATGGAAGAGTTGTGGAACCAAAGAGAGCTGTCTCAAGAGAAGATTCTCAAAGACCAGGTGCCTACTTAACTGTGAAAAAGATATTTGTTGGTGGCATTAAAGTAGACACTGAAGAACATCACCTGCGAGATTATTTTGAACAGTAAGGAAAAACTGAAGTGATTGAAATCACAATTGACTAAGGCAGTGGCAAGAAAAGGGGCCTTGCCTTTGTAACCTTTGACGGCCATGACTCTGTGGATAAGACTGTCATTCAGAATACCATACTGTGAATGGCCACAATTGTGAAGTTAGGAAAGCCCTGTCAAAGCAAGAGATGGCTAGTACTTCATCCAGCCAGAGAGGTCGAAGTGGTTCTGGAAACTTTGGTGGTGGTCGTGAAGGTGATTTCGGTAGGAATGACAACTTTGGTCATGGAGGAAACTTCAGTGGTTGTGGTGGCTTTGGTGGCAACCATGGTGATGGTGGATATGGTGGCAGTGGAGATGGCTATAATGGATTTGGTACTGATGGAAGCAATTTTGGAAGGTGGTGGAAGCTACAATGATTCCGGCAATTACAACAGTCTTCAAATTTTGGACCCACGAAGGGAGGAAACTTTGGAGGCAGAAGCTCTGGTGGCTACGGTGGTGGAGGACAGTACTTTCCCAAACCATGAAACCAAGGTGGCTATGGTGGTTCCAGTAACAGCAGTAGCTACAGCAGTGGTAGAAGATTTTAATTACTTCCAGCAAACAAAGTTTAAAAGGAGAGGAGAGCCAGAGAAGTGACAGGGAAGCTACAGGTTACAACAGAGTTGTGAACTCAGCCAAGCAGAGTGGTGGCAAGGCCCACCTGCTACAAAGAAGACATGTTTTAGACAAATACTCACGTGTATGGGCAAAAAACTCGAGGACTGTATTTGTGACTAATTGCATAACAGGTTATTTTAGTTTTTGTTCTGTGGAAAACGTAAAGCATTCCAACAAAGGATTTTAATGTAGATTTTTTTTGGTACTCATGCTGTTGATTGCTAAATGTAACAGTCTGATCATGACACTGAATAAATGTGTCTTAAAAAAAAAAAAGGGCCAGACGCGGTGGCTCATGCCTGTAATCCCAGCACTTTGGGAGGCCGAGGTGGGAGGATCACGAGATCAGGAGATCAAGACCATCCTGGCTAACACGGTGAAACCCTGTCTCTACTAAAAAAAAACATAAAAAATTAGTCAGGCGTGGTGGCAGGCGCCTGTAGTCCCAGCTACTTGGGAGGCTGAGGCAGAAGAACGGTGTGAACCTGGGAGGTGGAGCTTGCAGTGAGCCGAGATTGCGCCACTGCATTCCAGCCCGGGCGACAGAGCACGACTCCATCTCAAAAAAAAAAAAAAAAAAAAAAAGAAGAAGAAGAAGAAATATCCAGGCTGGGTACAGTGTCTCATGTCTGTAATCCCAGCACTTTGGGAGGTCGAGGAGGGAGGATCACTTGAGGTCAGGAGTTTGAGACCAGACTCCATCTCCACTTAAAAAAAAAAAGAACTTGGCATGGTGGCACATGTCTGTAGTCCCAGCTACTCAGGGGGCTGAGGTGGGAGGTTCACTTGATCCTGGGATGTTCAGGCTGCAGTGAGCTATGATTGAGCCCCTGCCCTTTGGCCTGGGCAACAGAGCAAGACCCTGTCTCCAAAAGAAAAAAAAAAAGAAAAGAAAAAAAGAAACATCCGTATCAAGTGAGTTAGCTGAATTAAGCCTTATGGACTAAAGGCTTGGCTAGCATTGCTATTTAATATCAAGGTTTCCCAATAATAAATTGAATATCAGATCTAAACTGCTGCTAAGTGTTCAGTTACTCTCCCAAGGAAAAGAAACAGAGAAAGGATAGACAGCTTAGCTTCTGCAATTAAAGAGACAAAAAGCAGGCAACAATATTCCATTAGTAACAACTGCACAAGCAGATCATTATGTGCAATTTTAATGCTGAAATAAATATATCAGTGTATCCAGATGATGTAATGATGCAAATTGATAAAAGAGTTATTTGTAGCCTTCAAAAGAGTCATTCTCTGAGAAGAATGGCTACAGTTCTATTCCACCAGTACCTTTATCCCAACTTCCTCAAGAAGGACCAAAGGATGCTATATTCTACCAATGGTCTTGTCTTTAATAACATAGGAGGCAGACTTGGTACAGGGGTCTCAAATTATCACCACTCTAATGACAATTAATGGACTTCATTTGATCAGAAGCAATAATCTCAAACAAAATCTGGCCTAAATTGGTCTAATTCAGGTTTTACCGGCTATGGGAAATAAAGAGGGTCAACCTAAGAAAAAAAAAAAAAAAAAAAAAAGAAAAAAACCCAAACACCAGAATTGTAACATTTTGATCTTAATAAAATGCTGGCTTTATGGACTCACAAAAAGAATTCTTTTTTTTTTTTTTTTAACATTCAAAATGGTAATATTGAATTTATAAATGGATTTTGTGTAAAATTCTATGACAAATCCGTTCAGAGATAGGGGCTTGGCTTTGTAGTGCTATCTTAACCTTCAATAAATCTGGAATGCTTAAAGGCTATTAAATTAACATTTCCCTGATCTGGCACCTGTAGTCAAGTTAATTTGTCAAAAACATTTCTACAGTTTGTCACTGGACACTGTATTTTCTGACAAGTTAAGCTTAAAATAAAATTGACAAAATCTCATTAATTTCCTCTGAATCACCAACCTTGGTTCCATTAAGCTTTTATTATTAAGAACGTCAACTGCCACTCTTTCTTTAACAAGGTCAAGTTCTGATCTGGGTACCTCCAGGATCCTTGCTATACTAATAGAAACTAGGGAGGCAGTACAGTGTGATTAAGAGCACCAGTCGGGGCATCAGATAGATCTGAGTTCAATTATACGCAATGCCACTTACTATGTGTGCTTGGACAATTTATTTCAGCTCTGTGAGTCACTATTTTCTCATCTACAAAATGTGGATAATAAAAGTACCTCCTCAAAGAATTGTTGAAACGATTCCCTAAGACCGCGTGGGCCAGTGCGGTAACTCACACCTGTAATACCAGCATTTTGGGAGGCTGAGGCAGCTGAATCACCTGAGGTCAGGAGTTCGAGACCAGCCTGGCCAATATGATGAAGCTCCGTCTCTATTAAAAATACAAAAAATAGCCAGGTGTGGTGGCGGGCACCTGTACTCCCAGCTACTCGAGAGGCTGAGGCAGGAGAATCATTTGAACCCAGGAGGTAGAGGTTGCAGTGAGCCGCCATTGCACTCCAGCCTGGGTGACAACAGTGAAACTCTCTCTCAAAAAAAAAAAAAAAAAAAAAGGCCGGGCGCGGTGGCTCAAGCCTGTAATCCCAGCACTTTGGGAGGCCGAGACGGGTGGATCACGAGGTCAGGAGATCGAGACCATCCTGGCTAACACGGTGAAACCCCGTCTCTACTAAAAATACAAAAAACTAGCCGGGCAAGGTGGCGGGTGCCTGTAGTCCCAGCTACTCGGGAGGCTGAGGCAGGAGAATGGCGTAAACCCGGGAGGCGGAGCTTGCAGTGAGCTGAGATTCGGCCACTGCACTCCAGCCCGGGCTACAGAGCAAAACTCCGTCTCAAAAAAAAAAAAAAAAAAAAAAAAAGGACTTCATGTAAAGCACTTATTACTGGGCCTTGTCTCACAGTAAATGCTCAAGAAATATTGGTTATTATGGTGTTTTTTCCTACTTTTTATCTACTTTTATATGGGTAGACTTTAAAAAAAAAATTGCCATTCACAGACTTTTGAAACTACAAGGAATCTGAAGGGTCATCCCCTTTGAAGTATCTTCAACAAATGATTGTCTTACAACCTCTCCTGAACACCTTCACTGGTGATGTCCCTGCCACTAGGTGAAGCAGCCCCTTTTCTTCAGCCTTGGCAAACAGTTTTGCCAGCTAAAATGTGTTTATTTCCACTGAGGTGTAATCTCTCTGCAAGTTTTACTCATTGGTCTTAGTGCTAACCCTCATGAAATTTGAACAAATCTACCTCTACCTCCATAGACACCCTTTCATATACCTAGGATCTCAAACAAAAAACTCGGTTACTAAACACCATAGAATAAGCCAGGCTATAATCCTTTCAAGAGTACAACACAGCACAGAAAATAGCATTTTGTAACTTTTCCTTCTATAACATCTATGATAAATGTAAATCCTTATTTTTTTTAAGATGGAGTCTTGCTCTATCACCCAGGCTGGAGTGCAATGGTGCGATGTCAGCTCACTGCAACCTCTGCTGCCCGGGTTCAAGCGATTCTCCTGCCTCAGCCTCCCCAGTAGCTGGAATTACAGGCACTTGCCACCACACCCAGTTATTTTTTGTATTTTTAGTAGAGACGGGGGTTTGCCATGTTGGACAGGCTGATCTTGAACTCCTGACCTCAGGTGATCCAGCTGCCTCGGCCTCCCAAAACGCTGGGATTATAGGCGTGAGCCACCACGCCTGTCTGCAAATGTAAATCTTTAGTCCTAGACTCAAAACAAGGAAGGAGGTTTTACTCTCAGAAATTATTTTCTCAATTAAAACAAACCCTCTATATTTTGATGTTCTGACATTTTTGAGACAGAAATAAAATGCCTAGCAACTATTGGTTTAAACAATCTGTTATCAAATGAAGTTTGATGAATAGCCTCAAATAATTCTTTTGTTTCAAGGTATCAACTGAAAAACTAGCAATCATTCATATTCATATAGGTAAGACATTTCATAAAACATGGGGGAAAGTATGAAGGAAAAAAAAAAAAAAGGCCAGTCCATTCCGTATCAGAAACAATCATTTTCTCAAAGACCTAAATCCAGAAAGCAATTCCTGATACTGGCAATTCCTGATATCGGCGGTTTTCATCAACCTAAGTTACATTTGCTAGACTCCTCTTTGCTGAGTCAATTGAACTGATCTGGACTCTGGCCCTGCCAGCCTTGAGCTGTGCAGCCTTGGGTAAGCCCATAATCTCTCTGAAAGTCAATTTCCTCTCCCATAAAATAGAGATGAGACCATCTACTTCAAAAGAATATCAGGAATTATAAAGTGAAAACAAAGCATGTTAAAATCCTCTGTGAACTGCAAACTATCATAGAAATGTCAATTATTCCTTATTATTGTAATTTAAGCTGTTACTCAGACCAGGCAGATTTTTGGACAAAATGCCCCTTCAAGCAAACATGAAATTGAGAAGTAGGGGCAACAAGGAAAGGTCTCTATCTTAATTATTTTGAGAGAAGAACCACATTCTCTTCTCATCCAGCCTTGGGGCAGTTACAGCATGTATCAGAATGTGCTCTCATACAGTTACAATCTAGCCATCTTAAAGCATGTAAAATGTCCACTTCAAATTTTCAAAGCCATGATGGGATTCTGTATATAATTAATGTTACACAGTGCTTTGCATTTAATTATACAAACAATAGCTTCCATAATGATGATATTATCAGGGAAAGGTAATTTGCATGAACTAAGCCCCATCAACGAGCATAAGTTTAGGGACCTCTTCATTATTAAATCATTTATATAATAAAATCAATATGCTTTAAAAGTAAAAATAGGTTTTTTTAAAAACCATAAAGAAGAGTTACATGTTTTAAACTCTATCAATTATCATAATATAATGAGTCTTGAAGATTTAATATCAACTTTTAAAATTAAAACTCAATGGAGAATGTATATTTGACTCCATTACTAGATGATGTATCTCTAAAAAAGGTTATAGTACAGCCATTATCACCTTCCTAAATTATATGGAAATTTTGGTATAACCCTCCAACTACCCCGAGGACAATTTAATTTCAAAGATAGCACAGTATTTTGAGAATGTAAAATTGCATAAATATTGAAGGAAATAATCCAGGCACATATGTCATATTCATTTCTTGCAGGGTTTCAGTCGATTAAACATTACAGAAATTTTAAACATCCCTATTCACATTAAAATTGTTTCCTTATTTTTAAATAGTGTAAAAAATCCGCAAATTTCTATACAGTGGTAGGTTCATAACTATTTTATCACTTTAAGATTCAATGTTCCTTAATGATATAACTCAAAAATTTCACTGTATCATTATTTAGTAAGTCATAAAAACCTCTTAAAATTAATCTTTCACGCACATCCAGCTTATCCAAAGTTAGAATTTAATTAGATGGTCTTGGCATAAATGGGCTTACTACTTTATTTGCTCAATCAGTGTACGTCTCTTCAGTAATTATAATTAATTCAAGTCCCTGACGCACCTCCTAGCAAACAATGTAAAAACATCAGACAAAATGGAAATAAATAGGTTCACATTTCTTCAATTACAACATTCACTTTCATCCTCAAAACCACATGTGAAATAACTGGGATAGGTGTTACTCTATGTAACACATAAAGGCCAACACCAGGAACCTACACCTCTGGTGACAGAGAGGGATGCTCCCCCTCAGCAGAAAATATATTACGGTTGGTTACATTGTGATACAACTGCAAAGAGCCAGTTGAGGAAGTCTGCTTTTAACACAGTTTGCAAATGCATGTTGAAATATAAATAGCAGCCCACGCCTATAATCCCAGCACTCGGGGAAGCTGGGGTGGGAGGATCACTTGGGCCCAGGAATCGAGACCAGCCAAGGCAATATAAAGAGACCCTATCACTACAACAAATTTAAAAATTAGACAGGTGTGACGGTGTGAGCCTGTGATCTCAGCTATTCAGGAGGCTGAGGCGGGAGGATCATTTGAGTCTGGGAAGTTGAGGCTGCAATCAGCCATGATTGCACCACTGAGCTCCAGCCTGGGCAGCAGAGGGAGACCTTGTCTCAAAAAGAAAAGAAATAGAAACATCAGCAAATGAAAGAAGAGATAAATTACTAATTATCTAGAACAGTGCTTCCTGTTGGAAAGAATCACTTGTAACTACCTACAAAATTTACAATTGAGAAGCAGCCCAAAAAGTCTGATTATCGGGCTTTCATCCAGCATCTTCCAGATAGCATCACAAAGAAAGCAGTAACTGGCAGAAAACTTTTATTTCTAAAACTGAGGGGGCAGCAAGATCCACAGGATAATACAAACCGTCAGACACATTACTCAATTAGGTAGTCAGCATAGCAACACAAAGTAAAAGTAGCCAGCTACGAAGCTGACAGTCTCAATGGGAGAGGGGACCAGGCACAGAAAGCGCATTCCTCTGTACACAGCCTCTGCACTCTCCACCACAACTCTCTCTGCAACTGGCAGGTCACCGCTGCTGACTGTCATTTATTGGGCACCTATCAGGGTCCAAGCACTTTTCATACATTATCTCATTTAATATGCCCAACAGTCCTGTGAGGATCGCTCATTTCCTCTTAAAGCTGTTCATTAAGTAGGCTGTTTCAAAACCCTCAGCTAGTGCAGCCTGGGCAACAGAGCAAGACCCTGTCTCAAGCAAAACAAAACCAAACCAGGTAGAACCTTCTGATTCCGTTTTCTCTCCTTTTTATAAGAGATGGGGTCTCACTTCTTTGTCCAGGCTGGAGTACAGAGGTGTAAACATGGCTCACTGCATACTTGACCTCCTAAGCTCAGGCAATCCTCACACCTCAACCTCCCAAGAAGCTGGGACTACAGCAACACCACCACACTTGCTTTTTTTTTTGGTAGAGACAGAGTCTCAGTTATGTTGTCCAGGCTAGTCTCAAACTCCTGAGCTCAAGCGATCCTCCTACCTTGGCACTCCAACATGTTGGGATTATAGGTGTGAGCCTATAATCTCACTCAGCTTCTGTCTGATTCAGTTGTCAAGAAGCAGTGGTCAAGCACCAACTTCTAGGCCACAGACAATCTGTACTTGGATTATGAGGCTCATCAGTAATTGTGAGGTGTATCTGTTACTAAATCTGGCTACCCAGGTGGCAGTACCCAATTGTGCTCTGATAACGACAAAAGAGGAAAATAACAACATAGTCCTTTGAGAGATGGGCAAGCAGTATATGGCATCAAGCTCCAATACAAGCAAAGGGTCTGACGAGACAAAAGTCCATCTCAGGTTGCAATTCTCTGCAGAAATGGGCAGCACAAGACCTGCTCACTTGCAGAAACTGACAAGTCACTCAGGTACCAAGGTCTCCGGGGTTTCTCCTCAGCCCCCTGGAAGTATTTTCCTTGTGTTCGTCCTGAGTCTTAGTCCAATCTTCTCTGAGGTCCTAACTAAACCAGACACAGAGAGAGTCGGGATTTTATCTTATTAAAATAGATATGGCTAATTTGTCTTTTCAAATTCATTTTAAATTAAATTGGATTTCCTCGGAAGGCTGCTAGGTCAGTTCCCCTGCTGCGAACACAGGACAAAGGTTAATTGCAAGCCCTTCACCAGCTCTTCTGCTCTCTTGGGCAGACTCTGATAACCTGCCCCGAGAGGTGGGCAAGGCTTTGGTTTATTGGGCAATAATGTTGCCATTAGAGCCATTTACCATTATGCCAAGAAACATTTTATTTTTTTTAACTAAATAACAAGGTATGATTCCAACAACAAGAAAGAAATGTAATGATGTTACCAACTGATAGTTAATTCTAAAACGCAACACTCAAAGAATAAGACCTAACCTATTTGCTTCCCTAAAAGGCTCCAATAGATGCAAAAGTACACACTCTCCTAGAGCAACCAATGTAAAATTCCATTAACATTTTCACTTAATTTATCTCATTTAGACTGTCTACATTCATGAAAATTTAACCCAGTAATTCCCTGTTATACAAAGCATAACAAAGTATGAATATTTAAATACAATGTAAATAAAACACTTTATCAATTACATTTTTGTATTCTAAATTAGTGACTTCACTTAGCATGTCTGCCTTGCACAGCACCACACTATTTTTCAATTAAAGGTCCAGATGTTTCAAAGGCTCCAGTAGGCAACGGCAGTTATGAGAAATGCTTTATCTGCATTGTAATCATCACCACCACATCAGCTCCAGGCTGCATTAACATACTCATGTTTTATTCCAGCTCCCCTTCTAACAGAGCAGGTAATTAAACAACACAGCAGAGAAACACAATCCTAAGAGCTGCACGATTTCCTTACAAGCATTCACCTGAGCAACACATTTTCATACATGATT
The DNA here is from genome assembly GCF_000951045.1 of Mandrillus leucophaeus. NCBI lineage: Eukaryota > Metazoa > Chordata > Mammalia > Primates > Cercopithecidae > Mandrillus > Mandrillus leucophaeus. The sequence continues at coordinate 1,580,513 of NW_012103532.1, forward strand.
TTAAATTCTTCTAGAAAACATTTCATTACATAGTTAAACCTGCTTTAGCAGGAACACTGATAATTTCAATAATATGTTGTTAATAAAGAATGAGTAACAGCACATATGTACCAAATTTATCTCCAAATGGTACTGAAAGTGCAAGAGGGACTGTACGTACTTGTGCTTGTGTGTACTGATAATCAACAAGAAGTCTGTGTGTGTAAAAAAAACACTACCAGTTGTTACAATCTAAGCCATCTCTTCTCAATTTTAATGCCAATGTCATCTCTTGAACAAGTCAGTTAGACATTTATTCTTACTATACAGAAAGAACAACTCACCTGAGCTGAGGCTGAGCAAGTATACCAATTATCCCCGTTCCTATTCGATAGTAAAATACCACCAGAGCAAAACAAAACGCAATGCTGACAGCGGCAACAAAAATACTACTGCATTTATTATTTAGTTAATTAAATGATTCCCTTATTTACAAACGGAAAATAACCTATGGTATAAAAGATACCGCTGTGCATAGTAAACATAGTATAATTTAATGAGAAAATATAGTTCCTCGTCATTAAAAGAAACTAGCAAAATTCACTTTAATTATAACTTTTTATTATTCTACAAACATTTTTTATTTTGAAATATTCCAAGAGGAGATGTCCTAAAAAAGATGCTATTCAAAAGATAAATGCCTTTACAAATATTAAAACCTCAGACAGGTCAAATCCTGGCAGGTTACACTTCAGTATCTGAAAGCAGACAGCTTCCATTCCTTCCTGAAGGAACCTTAGGTGGAACATTTTTAATACATCACTGTGTCACTTTTTAATGTGCCCCAATCTATTAACCACATGGCAAACTAACAGGGATTTTTAAAATATGGGTTTTATGGCTTTGTGCTGGTGATTAATTAAACAAATAGCCACCGTTTCACAAATCATCCCTCTAATTAGTCTAAAACAGACACTTTGCATTCACTGGTATTATTGCCATGTGAAGCTCACAGAAGGGCACGCGTGGTACCGCACGGCCGCATCTCTGCACTTTGGAACCCATTGTCGCGGGCTCCACGGCTGGCATCCCACCCTGCCATCCAGAGGCAGAGGTGTCAACTTTGCAGGTGCTGTAGTCAGCTGGAATTTGGCTCCAGCTGCTCAGAAAAGATGTTCTCCTTAATTATTCTCCCTCACCCTAAAGGAAACAATGCAACAACAAAGGAATAAAGTGCAATCTCCAGCTGCAAAAAGAGGTTTCACCAATACAGTTCATGGAGTGAATAAGAAAGTTGGTTGATTTAGGAATAAGTAGGGAGCTACGTTAAACAGGTTTTCCTGAGAAATCAAAACATGTTATGTCATCTTGAATTCAGGTATTAAGCAATTACTTCCAAATCCTATCATTTAAAAGACTCCATTCAAAGACTGAGGAGATCATTCTCTTTGAAACTGATAGGAATTCAACCTAACTTGTTTTAGTAGCATATTTTATAAGATAATTCCTCTGAAAGCAAATTAAACTTAGAAATAATTTTTAGTACCAGAAAAAAAAATCAAATGGGAATATTTCAAGAACCCAATTTCCTTCAGGAAATACATTAAGTGGTTTCCTAATCTTTTAAACTTCATTATGTTTAGAGGAAGGCAGGGAGGGAAGAAGGGTGTAGGGAGGCGGTGGGAAGAAAGAAGGAAAAGAAAAGGGGTGAAGGGAAAAGAAAACGAAAAGAGGACATGGGAAAAATTCAGTAGGGATACCACATCAAAATATGCTCTAAATTATTCTGCAGAAAGGGCTGTCCTCATATCACTTCTTTAAGGTTTCTAGGAATGGGAAGAAGAAATGGGGTCTAGTAGAAAAGACCTAGACCCTTAAGCAAGACAGACTCTGACAGGTCTTGTGCCTTTCTCTAAATCATGTGATCCCATTTACCCTCAGTTTCCTCCCTTATAAAGGATTTTAGCCCCTATCTTCAATATCATAGGGAAATTGAGATACTGTCCTAGCACATTCCCTGCATAGAGCAAATGCTCAAAAATTATGGCCATGAGAAACTGCACCAGACAATGAAATGGGTTGAAGGGAGAGTCTAGGTTCTTTGTTTTAATTCTCTACATGCCTTTCTGAAAGAGCCAAGATGACTGTAGCCAACACTGCAGATGCTGTGTTCTTGATATGAAAAGGAGAGACAAAAGCACAAAAGATTCATCAACACAGGACAGTCACATTATGTTCACTCTACTGAAGAAAACCTGAACCTTCTACAATTGAGAAGAAACAGTGTAGTTTCTCTGACTGTCACCTTTACTGGGCATGGAGCTAGGCGAGGCTATGTCTGAGATGGCTCATGGGTAGAAAGTGGAAAGCAAATAAATGGGCTTTGGATTCAAGAGACCTAGGTCTGAATTCCAGCTTCACTACTTACTAGTTGTGTGACCTCAGGCAAGTCTTTTCATGTTTCCAAGCCTCAGTTTCCCCATGCCAAAACTGGAATAATAATACATACTTTACAGGGAAACTCAAAAGAATGAATGAAATGGCATAGTAGATACTCTGGCATACAGCAAACACTCCAGTAGTTTCTATTACATTAAACTGAATCATATGAAACTGCTGATAATCACTTATGACTTACAAAAATTGCAATTTCATAGGGTTTCAACAAATATTATAGTGACTGAAACAATAAATACCATAGGCTAGAGAAATAACGGAAAATTCTCCAAAATAAAATAAACTACATTCCTAGCAAAGGACGATAACCAAGATATAAAGGGTGTTTTTCAAAGACTGGCTCTTCGTTCCAACACTACAGCAGTTAATATTTATGAAACACTATAGGTCAGATATCACCCCATACATTTGACATCCATATTAGCTTACATAATCGCAAACAACTCTGAGTTAGATTCAACAATTTTTTCTATTTTAGAGTTGAAATGAAAGCTTGTAGAAATGAAGTAACTTGCCCAAAGTTACACAGCTAGTGAAGCGAGGATGCTAACTGGGGTTGTCTAACTCCAGAGTCTGAGTTCTTACTCATTACTTAAAATTGCCCTTCCCACACTGCAAAGTTGCTTACTTAGCTTTCATTTTTTATTTTTTTTATATATATTTTTTGAGACAGAGTCTTGTTCTGTCACCAGGCTGGAGTGCAGTGGCGCGATCTTGGCTCACTGCAACCTCTGCCTCCTGGGTTCAAGCGATTTTCCTGCCTCAGCCTCCCAAGTAGCTGGGACTACAGGCATGTGCCATCACGCCCAGCTAATTTTTGTATTTTTAGTAGAGATGGGGTTTCATTTCACCATGTTGGCCAGGATGGTCTTGATCTCTTGACCTCGTGATCCACCTGCCTCGGCCTCCCAAAGTGACTTTGCTTTTAATAAGACTGTATGGGGACAAAGAGCAAACAAGTTACAAATCAACTTATGGGCTTCCGAAGGAAGGCCATGTCAATGGGCAGACAGGCACCAGCAGGGAGGGTATGTCAAGCCAGCGCCTGTAGTGACTGGGAGGATGATGCATGCATCCAACAGTCCCACTGCAACCATGGCATTCTAGGGTTCTACTTACCCCATGTCACAGCATTATTAGAAAAAGAACAGCAGCAGACATGCTTCGAAGTTTCCAGAAAAGTCCTGAAGTTTTAATCAAATAGCTGCTGTGTTCCCATTATGTTACAGTCAAGCCTTTTCACTATGTGACAAAGGAAGCAAAGCTTTTTATTTATTTGTTAGTCTGATCATTTATTTATTTATGTTCACATCTCTTGCTTCCTGAATCCTTTGATGTAAACAGTGAACAAGCCATCTCAGCAAGGGAAATGGCACTGAGAGTGGATGCTCTGAATCCACTCCCTTTAAAAAGAGAATTCAACTAAAGAAAACCCCCCAAATGCCAGGCTTTCAAAGCCAAAATTCTAAAAGCAATCGCATTTGCATTTAAGGCTTCTTGGGGCCGCCGCTGTGGCACCAAAATCCACCAAAGATAAAGAAGATATTTGTGCTAAGTTGGGAAAGTGGAGACATCAGCATTTCCGCCTTCAGACCATTATTTCTGCTCTCCAGACAGCACCTGATAAAGCATCTGGAGTGTTTTGTCTTCTGCACAGCCAACTGCTTTTCCGACGCCTGTGCTCAGGGGTTTCCCTGGGGTTTCCTTTCCAACAATTGCACAGAGACTCTGAGAGGAGCCCGAACGAGCTGCCTTAACCTTCCCGTAAACTGCTATTTCCATAGAGGATTAAAACAAACGTTTCAAATAAGCCAATTTCCTTTACTAAAAAACCAAAATGACAATAGTAGTACCAAGAGAAATATACAAAGACGATGAATAAGACATACTTCTCCTGTCTTTGGGCATGCAAAAAAATAGAGCAAAAGGTTACATGGAGGTGGGCTACACAATTCCCTCTTATTTCCAATACTGCCCTACAGTAGAGCCTAACTAAGAAGTTATACAAGAATTAGACTGAGTCATACCAAGAGGGAGAGAAAAAAACCTATATGCTTATACTACCTGATATATGCTGATATTACATGTTATATATTTTTAAATTCCTGTTAATTGTAAATTTGTCTATTAAAAATGCAACTGTGTTGTTTTTTAATTAGGTACTTCCAGAATTCTGGGGATGCAAAATGGTTACTTGTTGAACTGATGGGAATGAAAATTCCTATCTCTGAGGTCTCTGTAGAAGGGAACAAGTTTCCTTCTCCTAAAGTACCCAAAGCAGCTCCCTTGAACCACAGTAAGTAGGAAATTCCTTTGACTCAAAGGGGTAGGGATGTATATGCTCAACTAAATGAACAGGACATACACAAAAAACAGCTGGAACAGAAAAAATCCTTCAGAAATCCCACTCTTGGAATGCTAAGGGAAGCAGACAGCCTCTGGCTTTCTTCATTTCACCTGCCAAACTTCTTTCCTTTCTTCTTCATTCCCTCCCTTCCCTCCTTCCCTCCCTCCTTTCTTTCTTCCTTTCCTACCTTTCCTTCCTTTCTCTCTTTCTCTCCTCCTCTCTTTCTCTCTCTCTCTCTCTCTGTTTTTAAGAGAGTCTCACTATGTTGCTCGGGTTGGTCTTGAACTCCTTCAAGTGATCCTCTTGCCTCTGCCTCCTGAATAGCTAACTCAGGCACTTGTCACGGTGCCCGGCCTGCCAAGTTTCATACTGTTTTCCTCCTCATTTTCTGACCCTGAGTGTCTTTCTCGTTTTTCTCTTTTTGGTAGTTTTGGTAGTTTCTCCCAAACCCACATTCAATTTTACACTACTACATGTACAATGTGAGATGTTTCACATTTAACACTCTATTAACAGTATCTTGAACATTTCTGGAAACAGAGTAACTAAAATTAAAAACAGCTACCATTTACTCTGTGCCAGGCTCTGGGCTGAGTGTGCCACATAAATTCTCTCTTTTGATCTGCAAAACAGCCCTCACTTACCCTATTTTACAGATAAACTGCTAAGAAGTTAAAAAAATTGTTAAAGATCACACAGCCAGTGAGATAACTCAGATAGAAACCCACCTCTGACTGACTCAGAAGACCACAATCTTAACTTGACAACAATTCTTACCAAAACCAATATATTTGAAAAGCTTTTTTGGAGGGAAAGAGAACATTTCAAAACACATCTTCTTACATTTTGAATCAACATTTGCATGAAATAAAGAGCCATGATATATGTAAACACAAACTCTTTCTCTTCATTCGGTAATATATATTCCTCTCCCACAGCATTTAATATAACACACTAAAAACTATTCTACTATAGGACTTGTATTTCAACCACATGGCAAAATATGTATCCTGACCAACTCTCAAACAGAAAACAGCTAAACATTTTTATGAAATATAAAAACAGCTATTTTATCTGACTCAATACACTGGTTGGCAAGTTTTTAAGGAAATCACAAAAGCACAAAGATTAAGTAAAAAGAGAACCTAGAATGAAAAACAGAACACAATTTTGCCTCAATGATGGTACTTGACAAACAAGGCGACATGAAGTGTCAGTTTTCTTGGTCAGCAGGCTATAGGGAACAGTCTATCTATAATCTATAAAAAGACCGTGATACCCTCCTCACAACCCACCACCACCCACCAAAGACCTACATATGAGAGTAAATTAGAATTAAGGCTTTCCAGCTGACCTCCAGCAAAGTAAAACTGCCTGTCTTCCACCCAAATTATTTTCTTCCTCAGACTTTAAAAACACAAACCAACCTTCATACGAAATTCCTATCCCAAATTCACATCATTTGATGGACCAGAAAGATTTTAAGCGAAGAATTTAAACTGGTCCTGAGATGGTAGTGCCCCCAAGTACTAGGTAGAAGTGAACACAGATCCTATTGGGAGAAACCTAAATGACTCAAATAATTCCAACAGAAAAAGTTGCAAGAAATAATCTGTTCTATCCCCAAATCACAAAACATAGAAGGCATCATGAAATAGGTCCAGAAAGACTGGAGTTAACAGAATGATCAGGAGCAGAATATAAAATAAATGTGTAAGCAAAAATGTGGGGTAAGTACAAGAGACTATAAAAGATTATCCAAGGTGTGATATGATATTGTGGTTGAGTAAGAGAATGTTGCTAGGAGTGAATGTCAACTTTTAAAGATTAAATAAAGCAAATACGGCAAAATGTTAACAATTACTGAATATAGGTGCTACACATAAGGGTGTTCACTGAACTTTTACTAATAAAATTACTACGCTTTTCATAACAGTTTTTTTAAATTGCCAAGCAGATTTTTACAAGATCAAAATCAGACTTCTAGAAATTAAAAATACAACAACTAAAATTGGAAATACAACATATGGGTTCCACAGCTGAGGAGAGAATCTGTTAGGAAGATAAGAGTTGAAGAAATTACCTAGAATGCAACCCAAAGAGACACGGAGATAGGAAATAAGAAAGACACATTAAGAGATGAGAAGGATAAAATAACACATTCTAATAGGTGTAGCTAGAGTTTCAGAAGAAGAGAAAAGAATAACTGGTTCAGAGGCAATGTCTGAAAAGACAGTGGCTGAGAATTTTCCAGAATGATGAAAGATACTAATACACAGATTCAGAAAGCCCAGTGAATGCAAAAGAAGAAAAACAGAGAAGATCTGTATCTTAAAACATCAAAATGAAACTGCATCTATACCAGGCAAATACCAACCAAATGGAGTAGGTGTAACTATTTGAAAGGGAGGAAACCTTCACTAGAAATAATTACAAATGACAAATGGTTCGATTCACCAGGAAAAAAAAATAGCAATTCTGAAATTGTGTGAACATAAAAGCATAACATCACAATATATAAAGAAAAATAGTCAAAATTAACAAGAAAAAATGGACAATCTATCAACAGCAAGAAATTCAAGCATATTTTTGTCTAATTGATGGCTCAGACAAAAATATCTGTAAAGAAAATTTTAACAAAATTACAGGTTGAGTATCCCTTATTCAAAATTCTTGGGACCAGGAGTGTTTCAGATTTAAGATTCTGAAATATGTGCACTACACTTATTGGTTGAGTACCCCTAATCCAAAAATCCAAAATGTAAAATGCTCCAATGAGCATTTCCTTTGAGCATGCTCCAAAGGAAACGCTTGCTTCTAAATATTTTCTGATTTCTGTTATTTTTTGATACATGAGTTACTTATAAGCGCTCAAAAAGTTTTAGATTTTGGAGCATTTTAAATTTCAGATTTTCAGAGTAAGAATGCTCAATCTGTAACAGTCTTGACCTAATGACAATATTTAGAATATTGCAACCAACAGCAGCTAAAATCACATTCTTTCCAGGTTCACATATAATATTTATAAAAGGTGACCTACGGCCGGGCGCGGTGGCTCAAGCCTGTAATCCCAGCACTTTGGGAGGCTGAGGCGGGTGGATCACGAGGTCAGGAGATCGAGACCATCCTGGCTAACACGGTGAAACCCCGTCTCTACTAAAAAATACAAAAAAACTAGCTGGGCGAGGTGGCGGGCGCCTGTAATCCCAGCTGCTCGGGAGGCTGAGGCAGGAGAATGGCGTAAACCCGGGAGGCGGAGCTTGCAGTGAGCTGAGATCCGGCCACTGCACTCCAGCCTGGGCGACAGAGCGAGACTTCGTCTCAAAAAAAAAAAAAAAAAAGGTGACCTACATGAAAGGGCATACAGCCACGCTCAACGAATTTCAAATAATTGGTAACATCACAGCTTCTGTACAAATTCTTTTAGTATTTTTTTAAATTAAAAATTTTTATGTCAGCTCTTTCATGGGGAGGGGCATGTGGAGTAAGATTGGAAATTAAACTTATCTACTAACAATCAGTTGCTGTAGAACCATGATAAACTGAGTTCCTAAACACATTGTCTATTTCCTGATTCCCTGTTCTTTCTGAAGCCATCTGTCCTGCAGTGTTTTTGAACAGGCCAGCATTCACGTACAAATCTTTATGTGAATGAACCTATGTTTTTAATTCTGTTGGGTAAATAGAGGCTCTATCAATTAAGAGATCCTGATTCCCAAAGGGAGAACACTTCCACTGGGAGACACAGCAGACGTACCACTAAATGTTAAAACTATGGCTGCAGCCCAGGTTCCTCATGCCAAGGGACATCAGCCAAGAAGGAAATTCACCAACCTCACAGGAGTGACTGACTCTCATCACAGCATATGAGGCTGTTACACAATGGAGCAGGAAGAAACACATCTAGCCAGTAGGTATCTTATTACTTTTACCCAATTTTGGTTGTCAATGGACAAATGAAGCAGCTACATCCTGAGAAAGGTAAACAGAGGCTTTGGCCCTCAGAGATAAGGGTCTGGGTCATCATACCATTTAAGACCTAGACCAGTCGAGATGCTAACTAACCAAGGTTGAAGGGACTAGAATAACTACTTGAAGAGACAGATGAGTGTTAGTCATGACCTCAAGACCAGTGGCAGAAACGGGACTGTAGATCATTATACTAACCCTCTTTGTATAAATTTCCCCAAAGAAAAGAAGTCCAACGCAGACTTGAAGGTGTGCTCCCAGAACTTAACACGAAGCTAGTAAACCCAAGCAGCACCAAGGGTGGACTGACATGGTCACTTCCTGTATCAACCAGATTCCCTCTTTTCAGGAATAAAGGGAATATTTCCCAACTGCTGGAAGGAATGCTGGCTGATGGCTATCAGCTGCTAATCCTTTCCTGCAACTGTGTTGGCTGACACAGTCACCTTGCCAAGGCTGCACCTCCTTCTCACGACGCCCAGAATCCCATGATAGGTCAGATGCAAAAATGTAAGCGGCCTGACTCCTTTACCCCAACTTGGGACAACTATGAGGGTCCATCCAGCTGCAGAGTACTCCGTAGTGTCAGGTGAGGCCTTGTTATGACTGCATCACAGTCCAACTCCTCCCTCTACCCAATTGTTTTCCTCCCTTTTCCGCACAGATGCTAATCCAGAAAACACTCCCTAATACACTTCCTGCATGTGAATCTCCATTTCAGAGTCTGCTTCCCAGGAGAACCCAACCTATGACAACAATAGTTTACTTTTATTATTATTTAGTTTTACCAAACATTAAAAGAACAGATAATGCTAGAATTACCCATACTATTTAACCATACTGAAAAAGAGCAATTTCTAAATCACTTTATAAAGCTAGCAAAAATTCCATATCCAAACCTGAGAGTGTAAGAGAGGAATATTACAGGCCAGGTTTTCTTGTGAACAAAGATCCTAAAGAAAATATTAGCAAACCAACCCAGCAAGATATAAAAACTAGAATATTTGATGACCAAAGTTATCAAATTCTAGGTTGATTTAACATAGGAAGATAAATCAATATAATAACCATATTAAAGCTGGGCATGGTGGCTCATGCTTGTAATCCCAGTACTTTGGGAGGCCAAGATAGGCAGATCACCTGAGGTTAGGAGTTTGAGACCAGCCTGGCCAACATGCTGAAACCCTGTCTCTACTAAAAATACAAAACTTAGCCGGCTGTGGTGGCAGGTGCCTGTAATCCCAGCTACTTGGGAGGCCAGGGAAAAAGAAAACGAGGTTGAAGGAGCATGATTTATGAAGATATCAGATATTAATGCAGGAAAAACCAAATAAACAACTGAAACGGAAAAGTCCAGGAAGAGCAGCACAAATTTAGGGAAATTTGATATATGACCAAGCAAGCATGACAAACCAGTGGGGAAAGGTGGGACTCAATAAATAATGCCACGAAAACCGATTAACCATACACAGAAAAACAGAAATCAGACCTCTACCTCCCTACCACACATGCAAAAAATCAGTTCGAGATGGATTAATTATTTAACTATAAAAACTTTAAATACAATTTGAGAAAATAACTTTATAATCCTGAGGATAAAGATTTCTTAGAACACAAAAAGCATAATGAAGCAAAAGACTGATAATTCAATACGTTATAAACAAGAATTTCTGTTCATTAACAAGCACCAAAAAGAGAATGAAGACAAGCCACAAACCAGGCGAATCTACAACAGTTGCTACCCAATACATAAAAATGGTTAGTATCCAACATGCATTCAAATTTTTTCCTCAAATCAGGAAGAATATGATTAAAACAGAAAAAAGATTAGAACAAGTACTTCACACAGAAGAACCAATAAACACACAAAAAGATGTTCAATTTCAATTATATTCTGAGAAACGCAAATTAAAATCATAATGAGATACAATTTAACACCCATAAGACTAGAAAAAACTAAGTCTGATGGGGGAGCACGACACTGACGCACTGCTGGAGGGGCACACATGAGAATAAGCACTTTGGAAGGCAGTTTGGCATTATCTACTAAGCTGAAGCTGCACACAGATGCCCATGACCCTGTAAGTCCATCTGCATGTATTCCCTAACAAAGTTTTCAACCCATGGTCCTGAGGGCTAGGAAATCAATTTAGCTAATTTCAACCAATCTTTTCTTTTAAAATTAAATAAAATAGAATTGATTAGAATAAAAAATAGGATGCATTTGTACTTAGTAAAGGTTAAGTATTTTTCTATGAAAATAGTTTCTATATATCATTTATCTATATGTGCACTTAATATGCATGTACTGGTTCAGCATGTAAAATGTGTTTCTATTTGTGTGTGTGCAAAGTGACGGATATTTGAATTAAATTGATGTAATCATTCCACAATATATGCATAGATCAAAACTTTCACGTTATACCCCAAACATGTGTTTCTTTTTACATATGATTCATGGCCAAAATGTTTGTAGGCCAGGCACAATGGCTCATGCCTGTAATCTCAGCACTTGAGAGGATAAGACAGAAGGATCACTTAAGCCCTGGAATCTGAGACCAGCGTAGGCAACAAAGGGAGATCCTGTCACTACAAAAATTGTTTAAAAATTAGCCAGCCATGATGGCAGGCACCTATCGTCCTAGCTACTCCTGAGACTGAGGTGGGAAGATTGCTTGAGCCTGTGAGACCTAAGCCACAGTGAGCCATGATCATGCCACTGCACTCCAGCCTGGGCAACAGAGACCCTATCTCAAAATAAAATAAATCTTTTTAAAAGTCTGTAAGTCTCTGCCATGGGGTAATTCTTACACATTTAAAATACTTACAAACAGCATTATTTGTAATAACTGGAAGCAACTGAAATGTCCATCGACAGTGGAATGGATAAACTGCAGAGTACCCATACAATGAAAATGAATCAACTACAGCTACAGACATCAATATGGGAGACTCTCTGGAATAAAATGTTAAGAGGGAAAAGTTACAGAAGAATACTTAAAGTACAATTTTATTTACATAAAGTTAAAAAAAATTGTTCAGATATACAAATATACAGGATAAAGCTATAAGGAAAAGCAAGGGAATTAAAGACATGTCTGTAAGTGGTCAGGGAGCAAGGAGGACACAGAGGGGACTTCAAAAGTAAAGGTAACATTCTTCCTCCCAAAACGGGTGATAGGTACATGAGTGACTCTTGTACAACTGTTTATACCTTGGAGATACTTTAAAAATCTTCTATGTCTACTCACTATTTAATTTTTTCTAATTTAAAACAAAAATATTTATAAGTGAACCTATTTCTCTAATTTACTGGTGAGAAGCCTCATAACCTTTCCAGCATATGTGGAGAGGAAAAGCACCCAATTACTCCCAAGCAACCAACAACTTCCTTTAAGAACTTAGAGAGGAACACCTGAGGTCAGGAGTTCGAGACCAGCATGGCCAAAATAGTGAAACCCCATCTCTAATAAAAACACAAAAATTAGCTGGGCATGGTGGTACGCACCTGTAGTCCCAGCTACTAGAGAGGCTGAGGCAGGACAGTGGCTTGAACCCGGAAGGGGGGTGTTGCAGTGAGCTGAGACTGCGCCACTGCACTCCAGCCTGGGTGACAGAGTGAGACTCCGTCTCAAAAAAAAAAGGCGATAAGCTGAATGTGAGAGACAACCCATTACCCATTATGGTACTACAATGAATCAAGGAAAAGAAAGCAGGAAAGTAAAATCTCGAACTCCTACTAAGCTTAATTCAAGTTCTAATTTCAGTTGCTAATTCAAATGTTGGTCTATATTTAGTAAAATGCAAGATTATTATTAAAACACAAATATATAATCTGACTGTGTATTGTCAAGCATTAATTATTTTTCAGAATGAAACAAAAAAGAATACCAAGTGATTTCAAAGACAGAAAAGACCCATGGTCACTCAAATTTGTTTGATGTGTGCAGTGGTGCATATACACCTCAAATATGTTTTTCAACAATGATAAAACAACAAACAAACAAACAACTACTTAATATAGATTCTCATAAGCAATGCAGTAAAGGGTCACTTAGAAGAATTGAAAGACATTTTCATCTACCTCCCCCCCTTACTTTTACTCATGAAAATTTGTCTTAGGCTGGGCATGGTGGCTCACGCCTGGAATATCAGCACTTCAGCAGGCCAAGGCAAGAGAATCCCCTGCGCCCAGAAGTTTGAGATCAGCCTGGACAACACGGTAAAATGCTATCTCTACAAAAATTTTTAAAAATTAGCTGGACGTGGTGGTGCATGCCTACTGTCCCAGGTACTCAGGAGGCTGAGATAGGAAGATTGTTTGAGCACAGGAGGTCACAGCTATAGTGAGCCATGATCATGCCACTGCACCCGATCCTGGGCAACAGAGTAAGACCCTATCTCAAAAACACAAAAACAAAAAATTGTCTGAATATCTTCTGCTTAGTATAAACATGGGCTAGTCACATATTAGAGATATTTACGTCTTGCAACTTAAAGAGGGAGTTAACATTCCCCTAATGCCAACTTTTAGCTTAATGACAAGTACTACGGTGGTGGCAGCGATAACATAAACAATAGCAACAACACCGGACAAGAAAAAGTCACAGGTATAAAAATGGAAATCAAAGAGGTTTACAAAAATCTGCATTTTGGGGAATCGCTTAAACCCAGGAGGTGGAGGTTACAGTGAGCCAAGATCATGCCACTTCACTCCAGCCTACGAGAAAGAGCAAGACTCCGTTTAAAAAAAAAAAAAAAAAAAAAAAAAGCTGCATTTTATTCTGTGTACTATTGCAAATTAACAATATTCTTATATGTGTGAAAATCCTAACAGAACAAATGAAAAACTGCTACAGAGAACTTGGTAATATAAAGGAATACAAAATTAACAGAGAGAAATCAGGAACCTTCATATATACAAACATAGCAGAAAATAAGACCCTATTTACAATTGCAACTACAAATACCTAGGAACAAAATTTAAAACTATGCAAGACATTTGAAAAAAAAATTTCTCCACATTGATTAATTCAAAATCCAGAAGCTATAAAAGAAAAAATGTATATTTTGCTACAATAAAAAAAAATTAGTGCACAAACAAAAAAACTCCATGAACAAAGTCAAGATACATAATAAACTAGGCTAATTTTCCCTAATATATTTTTTTAAAACTCTTAGAAAATAAGAAAAAGTTCAAGAATCCAACACATCTGAGCAGTTAACAGTAACCGTCAAGATTCTTTAAAAGAAGTTCAATCTTACTAATAAGAGAAACGTAATTTAAAATTATACAGATTTGGGCCGGGTGCGGCGGCTCATGCCTGTAATCCCAACACTTTGGGAGGCCAAGGTGGGCAGATCACCTGAGGTCAGGAGTTGGAGACCAGCCTGGCCAACATGGTGAAACCTCACCTCTACTAAAAATGCAAAAATTAGCTGGGTGTGGTGGGGCACACCTGTAATCCTAGCTACTCTGGAGGCTGAGGCAGGAGAATCACTTGAACCTAGGAGGTGGAGGTGAAAGTGAGGCGAGATCGAGTCACTGCACTCCAGCCTGGGTGACAGAAAAAAAAAATTGTACCGATTCATTTTTTATTGATTAGAATGACAAAAATCCAAACATCTGACAACTTCTGTGGCAAGGCTATGGAGAAACGGGCGATGTCTTACACTGCTGGTAGGAGTGTAATTGGAACAATCCCGAAGGAGACAATTTGGCAATACTTACAAAAATTACAAATGTATATTCCCTTTGATCCAGCAATTCTGCTTGGAATTTATCCTACACATATAACTGCACACATACAAAATGCCATATGTACAAGATTATTCACTACAGCATTGTTTGTAATAGTAAAAGATTAGAAACAACTCAAGTCTTCACCAACAGAGAATTAGTTACATAAATTACAGTATTTCCAAACAATGGAATACTATGCAGCTATATGAAGGGATGAGAAATCCTCTGGCACTAACAAAGACAGATTTCCAATCACATTGTTACGTGAAAAAAGCAAGCTCGAGAAAAATGTTAATAATATGTTACACGTGGCCGGGCGCGGTGGCTCAAGCCTGTAATCCCAGCACTTTGGGAGGCCGAGACAGGCGGATCACGAGGTCAGGAGATCGAGACCATCCTGGCTAACACGGTGAAACCCCGTCTCTACT
>NW_012103532.1:1595713-1613213 GCF_000951045.1 Mandrillus leucophaeus
AAAAAAAAAAAAAAAAAAAAAAATTGCTACACGTTGTGTCAAAGGGGAGAAAAATAAGTATATTTTCATATGGACACTAGAAGATATACAACCAAGTAAAGTGGGTATGGGTAGGGACGACATGAATGAGGGACAGGAGGGAGTGAGACATGTTTCACTGTATAATGCCCTTTTACATTTTTGAACCGTACAAATGTATCACCTATTTAAAACACGAAATTAAACAATAAGATAATAACAACAGTGCTATCAGGCCAGGTGTGGTGGCTGATGCCTTTAATCCCAGTACTTTGGGAAGCTGAGGTGGGCAGATTGGTTGAGCTTAGGAGTTTGGGACCAGCCTGGGCAATATGGTAAGGTCCCGTCTCTACCAAAAATGCAAAAATTAGCCAGATGTGGTGGCATGTGCCTGTAGTCCCAGCTACTCCAGAGACTAGGGCAGGAGGATCACTTGAGCCTGGGAGGTTGAGGCTGCAGTGAGCCATGATCATGCCACTGCACTCCAGCCTGGGAGCCAAAGCAAGATGCTCTCTCAAAAACAAAAACAAAAACAAAAACCACAATAGTGCTATCATTTATTGAGTGCTTATTTCATGGTGGACATGTATTATCTCATTTAATTCTCATCAACACAATGAAGTCAGTAATACTATTAACCCTAGTCTAAAAGTGAGAAAACAGGTGCAGAGAATTTTCCACATCTGTAAACCAGCAATACTACCTATCTCAGAAGTTCACATGAGGATTAAATGAGAAAATGTGTATAAAATACTCAGCACAATGCCAAACACACAGTAAATGCTTAATCAATGCTTTACTATTCCAAAGCAATAGCGCTCTTCAAGGATGTTTCAATCAACTGAACCAAATAAAATAACAATAAAGTCAGATAAGAAGTTAGCAAAGGTGCTTTAACTGAAATGTGTATGTTTAGATTAACAGCCTCTATCTAACTGAAGGCTGCTTCAGATATGCAATATCCTCACTATACAAATTCCATGGTCATTAAAACAGCTTCTCATACCCCATAACTATACATGGGTTATTAAGGCTACTATTTAACAATTTGAACATATTTGATGCAAAAGGGCATCAACTGAAAAGTTTAGAAGTGCAACCATTGTTTATTTTTAAAAGAAGGAGAGTAAGAAGTGGAAACAGCAGATGAACAGATAAGGAAAATGTGGTATACATACATGATGGAATACTATTGTCATATAAAAGAATGGAATCCTGTCATCATCACTGGCAACATGGATGAGTCTGGAGGACATTATGTTAAGAGAAAGAAGGCAGGCACAGAAAGATAAATACCACATGTTCTCACTCATATGTGGGAGCTAAAAAAAATGTGGGCTCATGGAAGTGGAGAGTAGAATTGTGGGTATTGGAGGCTGGGAGATATATGGGGAAGGGAAGATGGGGAAAGGCTGCCTCCTGAGTACAAAATTATAGCTAGATAGGAGGAATGAGCTCTGGTGTTCTGCAGCACTGTAGGGTAAGCGGTTAATTATCATTTGTTGCATACTTTCAAAAAGATAAAAGAAAGGATTTTGAATGTTCACACCACAGAAATGATGTTTGTGATATGTGAATTTCTGATTTGATCATTACGTATTGCATACATGT
The DNA here is from genome assembly GCF_000951045.1 of Mandrillus leucophaeus. Lineage (NCBI taxonomy): Eukaryota > Metazoa > Chordata > Mammalia > Primates > Cercopithecidae > Mandrillus > Mandrillus leucophaeus. The sequence goes on from NW_012103532.1 coordinate 1,597,343, forward strand.
ACCAAAATATCACTGTGTACCCCCATAAATATGTACAATTATTATTATTTTATATTTTATTTTATTTTTTCCTGAGACAGAGTCTCACTCTGTCGCCCAGGCTGGAGTGCAATGGTGAAATCTCGGCTCACTGCAACCTCTGCCTCCCGGGTTCAAGCAATTCTCCTGCCTCAGCCTCCTGAGTAGCTAGGATTACAGGCGTACACCACCATGCCTGGCTACTTTTTGTATTTTTAGTAGAGAAAGGGTTTCAGCATGTTGGCCAGGCTGGTCTCAATCTCCTAACCTCATGATCTGCCCCCCTCGACCTCTCAAAGTGCTGGGATCACAGGTGTGAGCCACTGCACCCAGCCCAATATGTACAATTATTACATGTCAACTAAAAATTAAAAAGCAAGAGAGAGAATTTACATTCCAAAATGTAAAATTCTGATTCCAAAATACTGTCATTTCTAATTCACTCAGTTACTGGTGGACAACAGGACATTCCACGCCATGAAACTATACAATTATTAAGGGGGAAAAAACACTAAAAAAACAAAACAAAACAAAAACAAAAACAAAAAAAAAAACAAAAAAACCTGCAGAGCAGCAGCTGGCTTTTTATAAGCTTAACAAAAGCCATGTTCAATAAAACTGAGGTAGGACTGCCAGGTGTTGCGGCTCATGCCTGTAATCCCAGCATTTTGGGAGGACAAGGCAGGCGGATCACTTGAGGTCAGGAGTTCGAGACCAGCCTGGCCAACATAGTGAAACCTCATCTCTACTAAAAATACAAAAATTAGTCCGGCGTGGTGGTGTGCACCTGTAATCCCAGTTACTTGAGAGACTGAGGCACAAGAATCACTTGAACCTGGGAGGCAGAGGTTGCAGTGAGCTGAGATCACGCCACTGTATTCCAGCCTGGGTGACAGAGTGAGACTGCGTCTCAAAAACAAACAAACAACAGAAAACCAAACAACTGAGGTCAGACTGAATTCACAGCAAAGGCTTACAAAACATTTTATTGTTAGTTTCAAGTTTTTGTCCTTGTTCTGTCTGAAAAATAGGCTACATTTGGATTGTCCAATTATACGGTAAGAAAGTACATAAGAAAAAACTACTGAAGTCATACTTAAAGTGCAGTATGAAGCAAAATATAAGAAGTCCGTATCATTAAGGACTGAACGTCTACATTTTATTTTTAAGAAAATGCTTCGTACAACCTTTAGTCACTGTAAGTGTAAGAGGAACTATTCTATCTATTCTATAGAATTGTAAGGGAACTAGGTAAGGGAAACTGCTCTGCCAGGTTTCCTAGCTTTAGTCATAAAATAGGTCTTTCTATACTTTTAGAAACACTGGGAAGAACACTTCTCTTTTTACCTGGCATGGCCTCACCTGTTCCAGGCTCTCTCAAAAGTGCCCATTCAGCAACTGCTTCTGTGTGTTTAGCATGTTGGGGTCAGGGCCCTGGCTAGCCTTCTGGAAACAGGTCTGGGGGTCTAGCTCCCTCTGACCCCATTACTGGCACAGAAAGGGTATGAGACAGCAATTCTAGTAAGCTTGTCTCCTATGCAGATCCAATCTCTTGCTGGGTGAGTCATGTCAATGTTTAGACCTACACTGTCCAACAGCCACTAGCCACATTTGGCTATTTAAATTTAAATTAAATAAGATTAAAAACACAATTCCATCACCACACTGGCCACATTTCAAGTACTCAACAGCCATATGTGGTCAGTAACTACCACACTGAACAGCACAAACATAGAACATGTCCGTCATCATAGAAAGTTATACTGGAGAGTGCTGGTCCAGACTCAGTGGAGAAGGAATTAAGGAAGCCTGATTAGGGCTGCAGATCCTAACCAGATTTACCAATAATAAAGTAGATACATTTAATTCCATTTTTCTGATTTCTCCATCTAACTCTCAAGGTTCCAAAGTCAGATCAGAGAGGTGTGATTAATACTTATGTCCAAAATCCCTAACAATAATTACTAACACATATAGAAGATTTATGATGTGTCAGCCACTATGCAAGAGGCTTATTTATCTAATTTAATTATCAGTACAATCTTAAAAAAGAAGATACTATCATCATATCCCTTTCACAGATGAGAAAACTAAGGCTTAGAGAAAACCAATTTTCTTATCACTTATTTTTTTCACCACACAGCTAGTAAGTGGTGGAGTCAGGATTCAATTTAAAAAAATCAAACAAGCCAACAAAACTGTAGGTGCAATTCATATGTAACAATGAGTAGGGCTCATCCCACTGAAGCCTTCTGTGAAACTGTCACCAATATAAAATCACAGAAAATTAGAACAGAAACTAATGCAATGTTTCATGACCATCTTTAATCCATGACCCCTTTTGATAACTTTAAAAAGTTCACACTAAGGCCGGGTGCAGTGGTCACGCCTGTAATCCCAGCACTTTGGGAGGCCGAGGCGGGTGGATCACGAGGTCAGGAGATCGAGACCATCCTGGCTAACACAGTGAAACCCCATCTCTACTAAAACTACAAAAAATTAGCCAGGCGTGGTGGCTGGCGCCTGTAGTCCCAGCTACTCGGGAGGCTGAGGCAGGAGAATGGCATGAACCCGGGAGGTGGAGCTTGCAGTGAGCCAAGACCGCACCACTGCACTTCAGCCTGGGTGACAAAGCGAGACTCTGTCTCAAAAAAAAAAAAAAAAAAAAAAAGTTCACACTACCCCAAAGATGATACCCTACCCACTGACATTAAAATGCCTTCTGTCTTGGGCACATTTCCAATAGCCAGTTTTTTAAGGCTTCAAAGTTTTTATGTAAAAATTAATTTTTCATTTCCCAATGTTAAAATATTTTTTTCAAAATACATTCATTCCCCCCTTAAACACACTTATAGTGAACCATACAAACTGAAGACCCTCTCTAATCTTTCCAGTTTTAGAGATGGGAATAGTGAAGGCAGACAGAGTGGGATGGGAACACCTGGCCTGCACTGAGAGAGGGAACCACTGGAACCAGAACACATTAGGAAGGCCCTGCCAGCACACTTCACTTAACTTTTTTTTTTTTTTTCTTAAAGACACAGTGTCTCACTATGTTGCCCAGGCTGGGCCACGTATGTTGCCTCAACCTCTCGAGTAGCTGGGACTACAGGTGTGTGCCACTGTGCCCAGCTTTTCATCTGACTCTTGAACGGCATAATTCCTTACACCCCACCCCATCTCACCCTCCAAAAAGTTAAGATTTTATCCTACTTTATGGTAGATCTTGTCGGATATATGGGAACGAAACTCTGAAAGCATTCGGATAAGAATTCCCACTGTTTTCATAGGCTGTTGGAGCCAGAAGAGACCTCAGAGAACTAATTCACTTCCTAATTTTAGAACTGAGGAGACAGAAGCTTGGTTAGTTACATACAAACTGAGGCATCCTGCCTTGTACCATTTTATAGTTCTCTATGACAAAGGTGGCCTCTTCATTTACTTGTACAAAGTGACTACTGAATGTCAGGATCTGTGGGAGTTGCTGGTGTTAGAAAGATAAACTGGACATTGCCCTGTCCACACACAGCTTACATTCTATGAGAGCAAAGGACATATAAATATGTAACTACAATGAAGTGTCATAAGTACTGCTTGTGGTAGGGAACTTGTAGGAGGCAGAGGAGGCCATGTATGAGCTGAATCTTAAAGGATAAACAGCAATTCACCATAGAGGAAGACATTCCAGGCAAAAGAACACCACACACAACCCACATGATATGACAGAAAATGGAATGGGCAAGAAGACAGGGCAGGTGACGAGGTGGGAAAAGGGGCACTTTAAGGAAAATGCTTCACTATGCAGATCATCAAGAGCCATATAAAGAATACACTCTAAATGTCATTTTCACACCTGTGAAAAGTGTTCTCATTATAAGTCACTTAAGACAAGAAAATATCTCTTCAACAAATGGCACTGGGAAAATGAATTGTATGGATTCTTTTGTATGGATATCCACATACAAAAGAATGAAGTTGGACCCTTACACTATATACAAAAATTAACTCAAAATGGATTAAAGGCTTAATGTAAGACCTGAAACTGTAAAACCTCTAGAAGAAATCAAGGGAGAAAGCTTCATGACATTGGATGTAACAATGATTTCTTGGACTATGACACCAAAAGCACGGGTAATCAAAGCAAAAACAGACAAATGGGACTATATCAAACTCAAAAACTTTTGTGCAGCAAAGAAAACAATCAATAGAGTAAAAACACAATGTATGCAACAGGACGAAATATTTGCAAACCATACATCTAATCAGGGGTTACATATCTAGCCAGAATATATAATGAACTCTACAACTCAACAAGAACAAGAACAACAACAACAACAAAAATTAAAATGGGCAAAGGACTTGAATAGACATTTCTCCAAAGAAGACGTAAAAATGGACAACAAGCATATAAGATGCTCAACATCACTAATATTAGAGAAACACAAATTGAAACCACAATGAAGTATCATACTTACACCTGTTAGGATGGTCACTGTCAAAACACACACACACACACACACACCAGAAAATAAAAAGTGTTGAAAAGGATGTGGAAAAAGTGGAAGCCTGTGCACTGTTGGTAGGAATGTAAAATAATGCAACCACAATGGAAAGCAATGTGAGGTTCGTCAAAAAATTACAAATTGGATATAATTTCAGTAATCCCACTTCTGGGTATACATGCAAAAGAACTGAAAACAAGACCTCAAAGAGATATTTGTACATCCATGTACAGCACACCATTATTCACAATAGGCAAGAAGTGAAAACCTAAATGTCCATAAAAAGATGAATGGATAAAGAGAACGTGGTGTGTATATACAATGGAACACTATTCAGCTTTTAGAAAGAAGGAAATCCTATCCTATGCTACAACATGGATAAACCTTGAGGACATTATGCTAAGTGGAATAACCCAGTCAGAAAAAGACAAATACTGCATGATTCCAGTATTACTACTACATATCTTATGAGGGATCTAAAGCATTCAAACTTTTGGAAACAAAGTAGAAAAGTAGTTGCCAGGGCTGGGGGCAAGAGGAAAAGGGAAGTTGTTCAATGGATATAAAGTTTCAGTTTTGCAAGACTGGAAAGTTTGAGAGGTCTGTTGACAGCAATGTACATATAGTTACTACTATATTGAACACTTAACATTGGTTAAGATGGTAAATTTTATGTGTTTTTTGACAATTTTAACTGAAAAATAAAAAAGAAGACATGGAAATGCAGGCACGGTTCACTCCCAAACATCTATACTAGTCGAAGCAGACAAGGCCATGTATAACACAAAAAGTCACTTTTAGACGTCCTTGGAGTACAATAAGTGTGGCTTTTGTAAACACACAATTTATCAACATATTCAAATGACATTAATATCAAAATTAGGCTGTATGCTTGAGCTCACAAACTATGAGGGGAAGTAGGATGGAAGTGCACTGAGAGGCAGGGGACACTGAGCTTGGGATCAACTAAGGCCTTAGAACCCCTACAAAGCAGAAACATAACAGTCATGGCCAGGAATCAGCGACACCTAACTCTAGTAACCTCTGAGACAGTCAAGGGTCCAGGAACTCTCGCTCTGGCACTCAGGCTGGAGTGGCGTGGCATAATCACAGCTCACCACAGCCTCAACTTCCCTGGCTCAAGCGATCCTCCTGCCTCAGCCTCCCAAGTAGCTGAGACAACAGGCGCATGCCACCATACCTGGCTAATTTCTTTTTTTTCTTTTTTTTTTTTTTTTTTTGCAGACACAGGGCCTCCCTATGTTGCTCAGGCTGGTCTTGAAATCCTGGGCTCAAATGATTCCCCAATCTCAGCCGCCAAACTTCTGGGATTACAGGCATTGGTCACCATGCCCACCCTCCAAGAACTCAATTCTACAATAACTGGCTAGATTCCTACTCAGCACAAGCCCATACCAGGTGCTTTGTAAAACACTATCTCTGGCCTTCAAATATTGTATGGTTTATTATTTTACAGATGAGGAAATCTTTGGCCCAAAGCAATGCCGCAGCCCTGATATGTCAATGCAAGTCTGGGGAGTTAGGACACAAACAGCCAACACGGAACCCTTAATCATGGAAAGATGATGAACACCTCTGATATGGTTTGCATATTTGTCCTCTTCAAATCTTATGTTGAAATCTGATCCCAAATGTTGGAAATGGGGCCTAATGGAAGGTGTTTGGATCATGAAGGCAGACCCCTCATAAATAAATTAATACCTTCCCTGAAAAGTGAGTGAGTTCTTACTCTATTAGTTCCAGAGACAGCTGGTTGTTTAAAAGAGCTTGGGTTGATCACTTGAGACCAGCCTGGGCAACAAAGGGAGACCCCACATCTACAAAAAAATAATTTAAAAAAATTAGCTGGGCATGGTGGCATGTACCTGTGGTCCCAGCTACTCGAGAGGCTGAGGCAGAAGGACTGCTTGAGCCCAAGAGTCTGAGGCTGCAGCGAGCTGTCATCGCACCGCTGCACTCCAGCCTGGGTGATTCAGCAAGATCCTGTCTCAAAAAAAAAAAAAAACCAGGTCTGACACCCCCTCCGGCCCCCGCCACCATGTCCTTCTTCCTCTCTCGCCATGTGATCTCTGCATTCCCCAGCTCCCCATCTGCCTTCCTTAATGAGTAAAAGCAGCCTGAGGCCCTCACCAGGTACAGATGCCCAATCTTGAACTTTCCAGCCATCAGAATCATGAACCATAAAAACCTTTTTGCTTTATAAACTACTCAGTCTCCAGCATTCTGTTGTAGCAACATAAAATGAATGAAGACAACTGCCTTTGCTCTGTCCAGCCTAGCAGAGCCACGCAGAACCTCTTCTACCCAAGAACCCTTCTACTCTTTTCAGGCAATGTTCAGATCTTCTCTGGATGGATTGTGTAAACCCCAACTCATATGCCCCACCCAGTTCCCAGTCTCTACCACCTCCTTGTGGCACATGTGTGAACAGACACTTGTAGCTGTAAATGTCTGTTGTACAGGAACTCACTATACCTCACCACACTAAATTCCCTACTTTTCCTAACCACAGCCATGGTGATTTATTCAGATCTAAGATGTCAGTTTCCTGCTCCAAATACAACTAGCAGGAGCAAATCAAGACTCTTCTTGATCAAGTCTCGTCTCTCACCTCCTCCGCCCTCATCCTCCACGTTCCAGTCACACCCTATTGCTTTCATTCCCCAGAATTTACCAGCGTCTCTTACCTCAGATGTTTACATCAGCACTTCACCTACCTAGAAGCCTCCTGCCTAACTTCCTCCCATCCTTCAAGGCTTGGCTTAGGGGTCATCTAAGGAGTTTTCCCTGATATTCTCCCATGCAAAGCCCAGGCCAGGTGTCCCTCCTCTAAGAAACTCACCATACTAGGCCAGGCATGGTGGCTCACATCTGTAATCCCAGCACTTTGCAAGGCCGAGGCAGGCAGATCACTTGAGGTCAGGAGTTCGAGACCAGCCTGGCCAACATGGTGAAACCTCATCTCTACTAAAAATACAAAAAAATTAGCCAGGCGTGGTGGCACATGCCTGTAATCCCAGCTACCTGGGAGGCTGAGGCAGGAGAATCACTTGAACCCAGGAGGAAGAGGTTGCAGTGAGCCAAGATCACGCCACTGCACTCCAGCCTGGGTGACAGAGCAAGTCTCAGCCTCAAAGAAAAAAAAAAAGAAACTCAGCATACTAAACTTTTCCTCTCATAGCATTTATTATGCTATATTATAATTATCTGACTTCCCTACAAGATTACACATACCATTAAATTAGGGACTATCTCACTCCCTATTGTATGCACTAGCCAAGTCCCTGGCACATACAGGCACTCAAGAAATATTTGAGAAATAAATGAATGAGTTTTCCTTCCAACTACCTTGCTCTGCTGAATCATACTGAGGTTACAATCAACCATGACCCTAAACCTTTTCTTTTATGTGCTACTTGGTTAAATCTCATCTTCCTCTTCCCTTTTTCCACTGCCACCCCCATACACAAATGACTGTGTCTTATGACCTAAGTGCAAGTATCATTTTGGTGTGTCAACACCACTTCAGGCCCTGACTTTGTCACTGCACATGCCTGCTATTCTTCCCAGCTTTCTGCCTTCCACAAGTGTCATCAGTCTATCATCAATGTTCTCATTCAGGTCCATGACAGCAACGAACACACAAGAGACCTACAGCTTGCCACAAAAGATAGCTCTCCAGTTTGACATAAATCCATTAATCACCACTCTGTGCCTAGTCTCTCAGCCAGGTGCAAAGTCCACCTGACCACAATGTGACTGGCTAATATCTCCAGCTTGCATGCAAGAATACTGTGCAAAAATAGATGCTTTACTGAAATTCAGAACAAAGAATTTTCACCACAGTCCTCTATCTAGCTAACAACCCTATCCAAGAAAGAAATGGGCTTGTTCTGCCCTGCTTGGTTCTGAGGAAACCCATGGTGGCTCCTAGTGATCACTACTTCCCTTTTCTGAATTTACAAGCCCTTTAGCTCCGCTAAGTGAGCCACTGTAAATGCAAGACCACTCAATCCCAAAGCTGAAAAGAGAAGTCTATGAAGTGTGAGTTGCTGAAGGGGACTACATGAAAGAAGTGAGATTTCAGGAAGATTTCAATGCACAGCCACAACAGAGCTTGGGAGAGGACACAGGCAGAGTAGCCAAACCTAAGTGTGAGTAACAAGGACAGCAAGGCTGATTGTGGATAACAAAGACAGCAAGCCAGAGAGCCTGGCCCAGGTATCACCTGGGACAAACAGGGACTAATAAAAAGCAAGTTCTTCCGGCTGGGCTGCCTCCCTGAGCCAAAAGGTCAACCACAGCTGGGCTTCTGCCTGAATTCTCATTTTAAGTATAATAGAACACATACTAGATTAAGCTGAGACAGAAAGTAATCCTTATATAAAAGACAGTTGTCAGAATGGCCAATCTAGTTTCTCCTAAGCACTTTCTGATGACGAATCCACCACCAGGATTATGTGTAATGGGCAATTTTGATGCAACGTACTATTTTGCAACATTGTCCCATTTCTCTTTCAGAAAAATGCAGAGGTAATTACATACTCATAGTCAGTGTAGCAAATCAGTTAAATTAAACCTGTATTTCATCTAACTCATATAGAATATGAATAACATAACTAACTTTTCTAATTTCATACTCTAGTACTCCCAAGTAAATAAACGGGGAAAAAAAGTAAAGTTTCCCCCCTACAAATACAATCTGTCACTTCCTAGGATGTGCACTTTTCAGCTCATGCATCCTAAATGCATGTGGAGATATTATATGCACTTTCTATTTAGCAATTTAATTATATCTTTGCATTCAAAGAGTGGCAATGGTTTGCAGTAATAATCAGGTGAAAGCATTCTGACATTAATATGCTGGAATCCGATGTGTTAATTTGATGCAACTTTGCCTTGACAATATGTGATTAATTTGTTCTCAGGCTAGCCTTGCTCCCAGCTCTGACAGTTTAAAATGCTGGGTTTCTTTATCCATATCGCTATTTGACACGCCTTAGCCCACTGCTTTGCTAAGACCACTGTTAATTTGTAATGAACTTGCTTTTCAGGGGGGCTCCTTCATTTTTAATTCTGTCAGTGTCACCTCCTTGAGGAAAATTACAAGTTTCCGTAGGTGTGATTACTGCCAAGTGCTGCTGATAAGAGGTTTGAGAAAACAGGGCTTTATAAAGAAGTCTGTATTTAATCTGCTGAAACAGATTTATTGCCTCCAGACAGATAAATATAATACAAAGTTCTCCTATTTAAAAGTCATTCCTAAGTTCTCCCTTACCACAACCTCCTCCTAAACAAAAACACAGTTGCATTTCTAGGACTCAATAATGAGTCACTCAGGGAAAAGAGGTGAACGTGTAATAAATTTAGCAATAACAGCAATTCTTGTCATCAACTTAGACTTGTGGGGGAGTCTTATAAAACATATGAATACATTTTTCACAAGGTTTGGGGGAGGAAAAAATCCCACTGAAACAATTATAGTTTCACTTCCCTTCTAACTAGCAAAAATTTTACACAGCTTAACGAACCCATTTTCTTTGGGCAAACTGAGTACTGGTGAAGTTAGGTGCGGATTAAATTTCTCTTTGGAATATGATCCTGACAATGTTTGATAAAGGGTTACAGCGGAGATGGAAAGTCAAAGTCTCAAAACATAATGCTTCATGTAACAATTCAGTAGAATAACAGTAGGCAGCCTTTAAACTACTTTCACGAGCATCTTCTATTTAACCTTCAAAGTAACTGCATCAAGTAGGTGAAACCTTCCCCATTTTTTTCAGGTGAAGACTCCCAAAGAGTTCATCTGAAGGAATGACAGAAAGGACAGAACAGAAGCTGGGACAGGAATCCACATCTTTTGATGGCTAGTCCTCTGCTTTTCTCCATCTCAATCTACTGGAAGGAAATGTCATCTCCTCTCCAGTTAGTCAACAAATAGAGCTAACCAGTCTCTTGGGCACTAATCTTTACTCTTTTTCCACTTATTCGATGGCACACCATTCTCCAGCAATTTCAGCTTTCCTACTGTGAAGCCTACTGTTCCCGTAAGGCCAGGTAGTCGTCAAGTCCTGCTAAGCCTACCCTCTGATTTACCAGATGCTCTTAAATGTCTATTTACACCAACAGTCGGAACTTAGGACAGACCCATTCACCTCAAACATCATTTGTGGCACAAGCCCCTTTTCAGAAGATTAGAAACATTTCCCAATACTACAAATTAAATTAAAGCTCCTAGATATGAACTACCAGTGAGTTCTCTCCGTTTCCCAAACCATCTTTCTCTTTCTTAGCTCCTAGATATGAACTACCAGTGAGTTCTCTCCGTTTCCCAAACCATCTTTTTCTTTCTTAGCTCCCCCGCTGCTGCTCAATTAAAAAGTCAAGAAAAATGCCTTCCACCCTATGTTCAGGCTGATCTGGCATCTTCGCCAAGAGATCACTGCTCTACTATTTGCTAAAACGCGCCCTACCTTTGCCTTTGCCACAAGACTGTTCATGAAGCAGCCCTGTCTGAGAAAGAGACTTGTGAACTGAAATATCTGCCCAAAGGAATGTAATCTAAACCCTATTTGCATTCTACACAAACAAGAAAAACTCAACACAAAAGCAGGTAAAAAAGCAGAATGCAAAACTACACCTACACTATAAATCATGCTAACTGATGTAGATGATTTTGCATCTATGGCTCGAAGAGAGATGCAATCATGAAATTCTGATTTTTAAGTTAAGTCTTTAATACAGCATTTTCTTAATGCTTCTTTATTGTGGTTTGTATACCTACTAGTCTACAAGTTACTTCAAAGCAGGCATAGCAGTTTATTCGTGTCTGTATCCATGGGACCCAGAAGGTAGGGGTTTGATAAGTTTTCACTAAATTAAACTAAATAGAAATTGTTAATAGGCATGGCTGTATCTACTCACATATGGCTCAACTAGAGCAGCTCAGCTCAACCTGGGACATGTATGAACTCCTGGTATCAGCTGCGGCTGGTGTAATGGGAACAGCTGTTGCTTTGAAATGCCATCCCCTAAAGGACACACGGCTCCAGGGCAGAGACCACATTCCCTATTCCCAAGTCTTCCTCTACCACTGATTTGTGTCAGAGTGAACCCTGGGGAACTGCTGCTGAAAAACAGAAAAAAGGAGGCTGGTTCTAAGATGAGCACAACTGTGGACCAAGCCAAAGGCAGAAAACACCTAATAGCAGGTGTCATGCCTAGAACAGATGAAAGTTATCCTGAAAGGGACATGTTAATATACAGAAGAGAAAAAAACAAAACTGAAAGCAAAAAATGAAACCAAACACTTTAAAAACACTAGGAAGCACTGGTTTGAAAATACATAGGAAAAAAAGTTAATGTATATATATCAAGGTACAATAAAGACAAATTAAATAGATAATTCAAAATTCCCCCATACTTAACAACTCTGTAACTGTAGCATTTGCCAGGTAACTGCATATTCTCTAAAATGTGAACTGGAAAAGTCAATCTAATAGTGCCAGAACGATCAACATTCTTGAGGAGAAAATTCTAAACCAAATAATGAACACAGGGCAGGTGTATCCAGTGTATCTACTACCAGACCATTCATAACTAAAAACACATGAATTAACTGAAAAAATGAATCAACAAACATGTCTTGGTCATCTGTTATGTGCCGACGACTATAGCAGCATTTGCTCACATATGATCCGTCAGGTGATTTGCACCACTCCTACCATCAAGGCTGGAGGGAGAGGACAATGGGTCCAAGAGAAGCTAACTTACTTCTTACTCATGGTCACACAGAGAATAAGTGGCAAAGCTAGGACTCAACCCTGTCTTACCCTAATCCACCACACTCACACCTTAGCCCAAAAATTTCATGTCTAGCTAAGAAGACATACATACATGCACAAGATCTGATTAGAAATGTCACAAGTCAATATCTAATTAAGTATATTGTAAATTGGCCAGGCTTGGTGGCTCACGCTTGTAATCCCAGCATTTTGGGAGGCCAAGGTAGGTAGATCACTTGAGGCCAGAAATTTGAGACCAGCCTGGCCAACATGGTGAAACCCCATCTCTACTGAAAATACAAAAGTTAGCCGGATGTGGTGGTGCATACCTGTAATCCCAGCTACTTGGGAGGCTGAGGCAAGAGAATCACTTGAACCCAGGAGGCCGAGGATGCAGTGAGCTGAGATCACACCACTGCACTCCAGCCTGAGCGACAGAGTGACTCTGTCTCAAAAAAAATAAAAATAAAAATAAAAATAAATGTATAATGTAAATGATGCACAAGTGCAGATGGCATGAGCAGATAAAAGGTGGTTCAAGTATTAAAGTGCTGAAGAGAATGGGTTTTGCCCTGTTATCTACAGAAAATGAGGAAATGGGCCAGATGTATGAAAAAATTAGAAATCACTTGTGGTCACAGAAATGTCAGGTAATAAGCAAGGTGAGGCCATGCTGGAACTCAGGATAACAGAAGATTTGGAATCAGACTGACGCAGATTTAAGTACTGTGTAAACTTGCTTAATGGTTTGCTTTTATTCATTCATTCCACAAATTATTATTTTGCACCTACATGCCAGTTCCCCTGTGGGGTTTTCTCCTCTCTGTTTCTTAGTTTCCTCAACTAGAAAACAAGAATAAAAAAATCTCTGGCCTATTACAAGGCTTAAATGAGAAATGATGTATTAAAGTAGCATACCCACAACAGGAAGGCAGGTAGGTAATGGGTACTTATTTTTTGTTCTGAGACGGAATCTCGCTCTGTTTCCCGGGCAGGAGTGCAGTGGCGCAGTCTCAGTTCACTGCAGCCTACGCCTCCCAAGTTCAAACAATTCTCCTGCCTCAGCCTCCCAAGTAGCTGGGATTACAGGCATGCACCACCATGCCTGGCTAATTTTTGTGTTTTTGGTAGAGACGGGTTTTCACCATGTTGGCCGAGATGGTCTCGATCTGACCTCAGGTGATCCACCAGTCTTGGACTCCCGAAGTGCTGGGATTACAGGTCTGAGCCCCCACGCCCAGCTGGTAATGGGTACTTAATGGCTGAACTGAACTCAACAATAAGAATTAAAATTGGAAAGTGTCTGAGGGAAAGGGCTCTGACTGTCAGGTGGAGGGGTTTAGTTTTGCTACCTCGGAAGGGCAGTGGGAGTATTTAATCTGACCACCAATGAACAGAACAGACCAAAAGAGAGGGGACGTGAAGCAGAGAGACCAGCCTGGAAGGTGCCCCTGTAACCTAAATGGGCTGTGATTTGATCCTGAAACAAGAGTGAAACTGGTGAATCTCAGAAGTGTCAAATCTGAAAGACACTGAGAAGGAGTCACTGGCTGACCTTAGGGACACACTGTGGGGAGAGAGTAGTGACATGGAAGAAAAGTACTCCAGTCAGTTCTGGCTTAAGTCTCACTTTGGAAACAATCCTTCTTTGAAAATAATCCCCTGGATATTACTGATTTCACAGAAAGACCCTTCGTTTTGCACACAAAAGACACTGTAATATTTTTCCGCTTTTTCTACAAGCAACATAATTTCTCCCAGCCAAGTCTAAACCCTATTCTGTACAAATTACCGCGATCTGCCCAAGATTAAACTGCAATTTGCTTACTCTCACTCATGTCCCTCAATCATTCAGGCCTGAGGAAACAGAGCCTGCACCCTTTAAGACTGCAGCACATAAAGCATTGTGTCATCAGGAGAAGAGTGCACTCTGTCCCTAAGCACATCATTGTCTCTCAAATGGCTACAGCTACAAATATTCCACTTGCAAAAAGATTTTATGAAAACCTCAGGGCAAAAGGAATGATCACCTTTGTGGCTAACCCCTTTGGGAAAACATGGAGCCACTTAAAAATGTGGCTGAGAATTCACTTCACAATAACAAGTGGAAGACCTTTGGGAGCCCTTCACAAATAGAGATTAAGAACTCTATCTGAACACTTTGGGAGGCTGAGGCGGGCGGACCACCTGAGGCCAGGAGTTCGAGACCAGCCTGGCCAACATGGTGAAACCTCATCTCAACCAAAACCACAAAAAAATTCACAGGGCGTGGTGGTGCATGCCTATAGTCCCAGCTACTGGGGAGCCAGAGGCAGGAGAATTGCTTGAACCTGGGAAGCGGAGGCTGCAGTGAGCCTAGAATGTACCACTGCGCTCCAGCCTGGGCAACACAGAGAGACTCCATCTCAAAAAACAAAACAAAACAAACAAACAAAAAAAACCACTATCTGGAGCTGTGCCTGGGTTCAAATGCAGACTCCCCACTTCTTAGCTGTATGACCTGAGGCAAGTTATTTAACCTCCCCATACCTCAGTCTCCTTTACCTCTCACTGGGGGGTTATTATCATCTCTCCTCACAAGGCTGTTTTGAGAATTAATCAATGCATGCAAAGCACTCAGAATTGTGCCTGGCACACAGTAAATTCTCAATATATGTTTATTGTCATTATTATATTTGTTATCATTAAAATTGTTTAAATTCTCCCTCCCTCCCATCTAATACCTACTGGACACTATGCTGGGCACTATGTACACAGGGAAGTGGGGGAGAGAGGCACAGAAAGAGACAAATTTGTATTCTAAAGAGATGATCGTTGTGGAAGTACAGAGGAGGAGGCCACTCTCAGATGAGGCAAGGAAATGTTATAGAAGAGGTGACATCTGAGTTGGCTCTTGAAGAGGACACCTAGGAATTTTCCAGGAGAAAGAAGTTTACATGGCAGCAGATACAGCAGCTGGCTTCTAATACAAAAGACCTGAATCAGAATTTCTGGGTTTCTAGGAAGGACAGACAGCTGCATGGAAGGTTATGATGAGGAGGCAGTGAGAGGCTTACTTCCCCTTCTGGGGATATATACTTGAATACAGACAGGCGCATGGGGGCAGAATCCTCAAGGCAGGCACTGAAAAACTCAATCAAAGATTCTAGCCAGGTTCTCCTCACCCTTCAAAGCTGGACATAGTACTCGCTAACTTCTCCTACTAAGATCTCAATCTAGGCATGACTCCTTTATACTTCTAAATCACCTTGTCCTTGGATCATCACGTTCTGTTTATCTCAGACTCTGAACTGGCTCCTTGAGGGACAGGGATTACCCTTGCATCAGTGAACCCCTGAGACCACTTACTCTGCCAGGAGCAAGACAAACATTGAATAAGTGTTTGACAAATGAAAACTCTACCTTGCCTACAGTATTCCCATAAAGCAAACCTAAACACTTAAGTCTCCAAATATTCCTAAATGTCTCATATTGACCGTAATATTATGTAACTCTAATGATGGATATACTTCATCCATTCTCACTCTTTTCACTGACTAGTTAATT
>NW_012103532.1:1618213-1634469 GCF_000951045.1 Mandrillus leucophaeus
ACATTAATTCAGTAATAATATCTTGAGAAGTACTAAAATGCTAACCAAAAATGGGCTCCTCAAATATTACATCAACTGTACACGGAGGTATTCCATATTTTAAATTATGTACTTTGTGAATATTAAAGAAATGCTTTTCCTGCGTCAATCTGAGAACCACCTCAAAGCCTTTGGGTGGTGAAAAGACTAGAGATCCTAGTATTGTAAATTCCTGGGATAGAATAAATTTAAAAGGAATACAGACGTAGAAGTGGGAGGATCACTTGAGCCCAGGAGACCAGCCTGAACAACATAGCAACACCCTGTTTCTTAAAAACAAAACAAAACAAAAAACTAATACAATGCCATCAGGAGGCCAAGAGTCTCAAATTTAGCTTCAAATCCAAGTCATCATTTATCCTTTCTGTGAAGTTTCAGTTTCCTTCTCTGTACCACAGTAACAGTAAGGAATGTTACGAGGACTGAACAAATTGCTACATATCAAGTCCATTAGAGGACTTGGTACAAAATAAGACTCAATAAAATGGAGCTATGGTAATAATGATAAAACTTTCCTTAAAAGGGGGCTTAAATCTCATAGGCTAGATTTTATGAATTTTGTTTCTAAACTAAAATAATAACATCATTTAAAAAGACTTGTTTTAAAGCTAGAAACCTAATAAAACAGAAAGAGGAAAAAAAGGTCATCATGGTTGAAAAAAGAACCCAGCAAGTTATTGTTTTGATACCATAATTAGGAAGAGAAAATGAAAGTCAGCAAAACCACAGTTTTAGAAAAGTGGTTATTAGATTTTCTTCTTTCCACAGTGGAAAAAGTCCTTCCTGTTGAAGAAGGCAGTGAAATTTTATCACAGCTATTGCTATTCATAAATCTTATATCTATTTTAATTCAATCTGGCCCTAGCCTCTGAGTCGCTGCACCACAATTTGATTACTATAACCATACTTTTTAACTGCTGTCAGGAAAGACAGCGCCTCATACAAACATCTGCCGGAACACATGCCTGCGTTCTCCAGCACCAGCCTTAAATCACGCTCTGGTGATGAATCTTTATCTGACACTAATACTTTTTAACTTCATACGGACAATTAAAATGAATTGTAGCTAAATGCACATATAACAAATCAATTTAATCTTTGGTTGCATAGCAGCATATTTTGCAAATTTCCTAAACTTACTTTCTTACGTGTATCTTTGTCTAGGTGTTAAAACTTCAATTTAACAGAAAGTAAAGTGGAAATACTAATAAAACACAGCTCTTATGATACTGCCATGTAGTTGCAAGCCTCAAAGAATAATGACGTTTGAAATTTATCACTGCCATTTTTAAAAACTTCCACATTTCTATGTGGAGAGTACCATTCTGGGCTTCATTATAAGAGTGACCAAAGCTGAATTCCCTGGCCTGTAGGAATACAACTGAAATTTGGACAAACACACCAAGTATAAGAAACCGGCTGAGATCCAAGCGGTAGACAGTATTCACCTACTATTCATCTACAGTGACCATCACATTTGCTCTCCGGTTTGTTGCTCGTGGTTCTGTTCCTCTGCTCGGTCAGGTGCACCTAATGTCATGGACCACTGTCATAGTCCTCAGCACTGGGCACGACCATTCATGTGAAGTATAGTTTCTCCACTTGATGGCCATATGGCCGCTCTTGTCTTTAAGTTCCCCGAGGGCAGTTAGCCCCATCTTATTTATCAGTGCATGGTACAGAGCTGGTATGCAATAAATGTTTGAAATGAGCCAGTACAGTTTGGTTCCCTTTTAAATAATGTATTCAATGGATAAAGATGTATGAACAAATCCACTCTGCACACCAGGAAAATCAATGAAATAGACAAACATTTGTGAGACACACACCAGATTCTACGTTTTGAAAGCATTCCCCTTCCCCAGTCCCAGTATCTTTTTTTTTTTTTTTTTTTAACATGTAAGGAAGTTAAGGCTTACAGTAACTTGCCCAACCCATATAACTGATAAAAAGATCTAAACCAGTCTGTCAGGTTTCAAGTCCACTGGTAAAGGAAAACCTTTTGTTTTTAAATTTTAAAAAATTTCAAACATTGACTGTTTTTGTTTTCGCCTAACAATGACTGCAAGAGTCTAGGAAAAAGAGCTGTGGTACTGGAATAGGAGAAAAAGGAGCTGAATATCAGCTCTGATACACACTAATGGGGAATCCTGGAGCATGTCACTTTCTCTCTCTCAGCCTGTTCCCTCACCTGGAGCTAACACTCCCTAGATCACTGTTCTGTTAGGATAATTAAGAGGGAAGTTCCAATGTATATATAAAAGATTAACTCTTCAAAAGTTGTAGTTTTCCCATCTGTACCTCCCTACATCTCACTGATGTCAATCACCTCCCTAATCACAAAACTCTGGAATCTTAAAGCCAAAAAGAATCCAAGAGGTCATCTAAGCCACGTTCCTGGTTCTAAACATGCAGAAATCAAGGCTTAGAGATGAGAGATGACTTGTTCTACATCAGAAAGAAAGAACTGCATGGCCAGGACTAACACTCAAGTCTTCTGATTCTCTATCAGTGTTCCTTCTACCACATGGCCTAGTTAGTAGTCCTGGAAATCAAGTTTCCATTTTGTGAGTATGAATGTCATTAATGAAAATAAAAATCTCAGCCCGGCACAGTGGTTCAAACCTGTAATCCCAGCACTTTGGGAGGCTAAGGCGGGCTGATTACCTGGTCAGGAGTTGGAGACCAGCCTGACCAACATGGTGAAACCCCGCCTCTACTAAAAATACAAAAATTAGCCGGGCATGGTGGTACATACCTGTAATCCCAGCTACTTGGGAGGCTGAGGCAGGAGAATCACTTAAACCCGGGAGGCGGAGGTTGCAGTCAGTCAAGATTGCACCACTGCACTCCAGCCTGGGCGACAGAGTGAGACTCCATCTCCAAAAAAAAAAAAAAAGAAAGAAAAGAAGAAAATAAAAACCTCTGAGAATTAGAACACCTGGATTCCATGCCCAGCTAGGTGACCCTAGGCTGTCATTTGATTTCTCTGGATAGAGGTCTTCAAGATAGTAAAATCAGGGCCTCATTCTTTGAGGGAGAAGACAATCTCTCCACGGCAAATCATGCAGAGCAAAGTACCCCATGATGAGAAGGCTGAATGTAAAATCACACCATTCCTAGTACCCTCCATAAAGGATTGTCTCCTGGGCTAGACCTCAGTGCTTGATATTCATTCCAACCAGATTCCCTCTACTAACCTGGTAATTGATCAGGTAGTGAGAAGGTAGTAGGATAACAGCAATCTCATTGTAACAAAAATACGTCCATGTTGTTTACTTCTTAGTCCCCTAACCTCCAAGAATTACAATCAACATGTCTTAAATGACACCTGACATCCGCCTCTTTAAAATTACTCTCTTGAAAATAAAAGAATAAAATTATCCTGTCGTTTTCTCCTCTGAATGGCCTGGTGAGTCAGGCTGGGCATCTGAGCGCACATCCCTGTCATCTGAGAGGAAGTGACTGATGGGAGAGGAAGTATCTGGAAGGTGACTAACGTCTAAAGGCAATTCCTTAGCCAGTTCCAAGGCTGGCTGACAAGCAAGAACAAAGAAGAAGCTTCTTGCTCCACTCGCACCCCAGAGAGCACTACCTCAGGTTCCCCAGACACAAACCAGACAAGTAGGGTATATCCCACCTCCCAAAAACATGTATAGTGTCTTCAAGGACATGGTAACAGACTATGATCTGTGGTCAGCAAGTCCAAAACAGCTGCCAATGGGAATGTCCACCTCATCTTTGGCCCTCTTTCAGGGCTTCCTAATTCAGGGATGGTCTCATTATCCATCCAGCTCCACAAGCCAGACACAGACCAGGAAATCATCCTTCAAACCCCCCTCTAACCCTGTTCCCTACATACATCATCAAATCCAACCACTTTTGCCTATTACTAAACATCTCTTGAATTCATTCACTCCATCTTCATCCTAACAAGCAAGCCCCAAGTTACCACTCTCTCACCCAGAGCACTGCAAAAAATGTCTTGATTACTTTCTCTATCCTCACAAATCCTTCTCAGGGATATACTCCGCAGCACAGCCCCAGGGGTCTTTCCAAAACAGATTTGATTACCTCACCTCCCCATTTAAATCCTTGTTCAAGGCTTCCCCGTGCCATTAGGTTAAAAAGAACACCTCTACCAGTCATACCTGGTCTTCCCCCAGAGCTTCACCTTTCACCACCATCTATGTCACCCTAGGGCTCCTGTCACATAACTTTCTTTTGGTTCCTCAAAATTGCCAAATTCCACTTGCCTCAGACCTTCTGTTCCTTCTTTTTCCTCTGCCTGTTCTTAATTAGTTCTTACTAATCCTTTAGCTCTCAGATCAAAAGATTTTAACCCAAGCCTGACAAACATGTTCTTTCCATGGCAAGAGTCTGCCTTCCTTCGAAAAGCCTTAAACCAATGGTGAATTCTACCTCATGGAATTTTCAGAAGATGGTTCCACAACAAAGGAAGCCACCACAGACTGGCACGGTTCACAGCTAACTGCAGAAATGAGGCCTAGACAGAGAGCTCAGAGTGGAAGAAGTTAGTTTTAAGAATTCAGCATAGAGGATTTAACTTCAGAGTAAAATGCCAAACAATTTTGTTGTGATTCCTGTTTAACTCATTATGAACTGACCATCAAGACAAAAATCCCAATGTCTTCCCTTGGGATTTTCAGTATACCATAAAGCAACAGGAGAGAGATAATGTAATGGTAAGGGGGAAATAATCTCACAAAGAGATGTCTTTAATGAAGTTGAGGCTTCTTTTTCAGACACCATCTTGCTCTGTCACCTAGGCTGGAGTGCAGTGGTGCAATCACAGCTCACTGCAGCCTCAACCTCCTAGGCTCAAGTGATCCTTCCGCCTCAGCCTCCCAACATCCTGGGGTTACAGGTATGAGCCACTATGCCCAGCAATCCTTCTATACCATATACCGGAATATGTAAAAGGTAGTGAATATCTAATCTCCATCTTCTTTTAGAAATAGACTAACAAAAACTGATCTATGAAAGGAAGACTAGCAAAATACAGTCACAGAGATAAGTAGCCAAGAGAATAACTGCTAAAATCATGTTGAGACTTTTCTTTAAAGAAGTATGTAGGTTGGGTGCAGTGGCTCACACCTGTAATCCCAGCACTTTGGAAGGCCAAGATGGGCAGATCACCTGAGGTCAGGAGTTTGAGACCAGCCTGGCCAACATGGTGAAACCCCATCTCTATTAAAAATTCAAAAATTAGCTGGGTGTGTTGGCTGGTGCCTGTAATCCCAGCTACTCGGGAGGCTGAGGCAGGAGAATCACTTGAACCTGGGAAGCAGGGGCTGCAGTGAACTGAGATGGTGCCACTGCACTCCAGCCTGGGCAACAGAAAGAGACTCTGTCTCAAAACAAAACAAAACAAAACAAAAGCATGTACGTGAAGCCACTGAACAAGTGAGACAAATAGCTCCTAATTCAAAATACAGTCACTCTAGATTTGTTTCTTACTGGGCACTAAGCAAGCAAAGTCCTGGAGAACTCTTACTGAAAGGAGCAGTGGTGGACTTTCAGTATTATGCAGCCGACTTCTTTCTTCATTCATGGTTACCCCCGCACCCCCACCAGGTGGGTAGGGGGTGAGGGTAAAGGAGAAGGAAGTAAGGCCAGAAGACCCTTAGGCTCAAGGCCAGTGCCTCAGCTCAGGCAGCATTAAGTAAAAGCTGCCTTCTAGAAACACAGCCAACACTAAAAAGCCCAGGCTACATTTTTTTTTTTTTTTTTTTTTTGGAAAGAGATCCAGAAGCAAACATAGTTTAACATATTAGAAGGGACCATTCCCACAAGAATAGCACATTTTCCAAGTTCAGATGAGGTGCCTTTTCCGCTAAGGGCAATTTTTCTTTTTACATGATTTCAATTCGCTGACCTTTTCTGAGTTTGCAACATTTCTCGGTGGCTTCATGCTTTTCTGAAAAGTTTTAAGTGACTTTCTTTGAAGAGAGCTATTTAATGCCAATGATTGTAGAAAACATTTGTTCATAATTATCCAGACATAGACTGGAACAATGCTGAAACAAGAGCAGCATGCAAAAATGTATTTAAGGACTATCATCCCAAAATGCTGCTAAAAGCTATTAACCAGTATGTGTTAATTGCCACAGCATTCATATTAATTTTCACTTCAGGCTCGACATTGTGGAATATTTCCCCTGATACATTTTAAACAAAGTTTAATTTAAGGAACTGCTTCTATCAACACTTATGAAAATTAACAGCCAAGCAATTAGCACTCATGAATTATCCCTTCCCCCATGCTCTCTGCAGCTTCCCTGTTAAAACAGTTTCTAACTGAGAAATGGTTACTTTCTAACAAGTTAACACAATCAAAGTCACAGTTGTCTATATGAACCAGAACTGGTTTGTTCTTTCAAGCACTTGTCAAGTCAAAGATTCCCCTTATATTTAGAAAATAGTATTTAGCTAGGCCCAAAAAGTAGGATATTTAACATTCTAGAAACTGCCAAGCAATCACCAATATTGAACCATTTTCTCACCCAAGGTTTAAAAAAAAAATAGCCATTCCCCCACCCACCCAAAGGAAGTAATTACTTGTCTCAATCTTCCTAGTGAAGGACGAGAACCCCACTGGATTCCCTGAACTTCAACGAGCAGACCGTTTTCACCCCTACTCTGCTGTACTTCTTCTTTAAGACACTATTCTAAATTCCCGGCTTTTACAAACACATTCCCTCTCACTCAGTACTGTCAACCACATAATGAAGTACGTGAGAGAGACATCGTCACTGTCCCATCGTCAGTGCCGTGTCACCCCTTTACAAAGGGAAAGCAGAAGTGGAATATTTGTTTCCTATGTGCTACACATCCTGCTCATTTCATCCTCCTGAGGAAGATACACAGTCATCATTTCTTTCACCTATCAGGACTGGAACTTGTAGAGAAGAAACATTTTTTCCTTCTACCCTTGTAAATGCTTGGCTGAGGCCCCCGTAACAAGAAACAGAGTAACAAAAGACAAGCACACAAATTTATTTAACCTAAATTTTACATGGTATAGAGCCTTCATAAGAAAAGACCCAAGAAACCATTGGTTAAATCTGAGAGTTTTTACATTAAGTTTGACGAAAAGTGGAGAGTCATGTGGAAAATATAACAGGATGAAGGTAGGAAGTAAGTGTTGTCAACTGCAGGGAAATTTAGCAAAGCCTGTTCTTTAAGATTCATCTTCGGAGATGAGGATGCTCCTTTCCTCCAGGCAGAGGGAGAACACATCTCACATGAGGGCCTTGTGACCTGCTTAGGGGAGATGGGCAGGGGAAGATCAGAGTTATTCCTGCCATTTCTCAAGTTCCTTCAGCTTATGATACTTAATGTTCCAAGGTGCCACATTTTGGGGTAGTGTATCCTGAACCCCAAGCTTCATGAGGTTAAGTAGCTAGCCTGATGTCACACCATAAGTGGAGCCACGGGGATTCGAACTGAGGCTTTACTACAGAATAGGTCGCTTTACTAAATGATGCTGCCTCTCACTGTGCTAGATGCTTCATCCTAGCATTATCCTATTTCATGGTCTCAGGAGCCTTGTGAGGAACTCACACTCATCTCCTTCCAGAGGTGAAAAAAACTGACTGAGATGACACAACTTGCTAATCAGTCCCCCCCTCCCCACCCCGCTTTTTTTATTAGTAACTGTATTGACAGGAAATGGGTACTTGAACTTCTGATGGTCTACTAAGGATAATATCTGCAAATGTAATTTGACCAGAATAGTGATAATGTGCTAGCAAAAGAGTCTCAAGAAAGTGATACGGCATAAAATGGATAGGGTTAGATTTCCTTCTTAAAACATAACCTAATCTGAAACAGGTGGAGAAACAGGGCAGAAAATCCACATATTTTGAGGCACTTAAATCAGTGCTGAATGTCTACTGCCTCTCAGCAAAGCCCACTCCCCGATCACCTCAAAGCAACCTCCTGTCACAACCAACAGCTCCCACATCCAGTGAAATCAGGACTGGCACAAGAAGTTTTCCAATTGTCTCAACCTCTAGAATAGAGGTTTTGTGTTGTTAATGAGGCTATTCAGGGGTTCCATTCTCAACAATGCTTAAGAATTCAGGCAGATGCTTGAGGCTGGTTTTGCGGGTCTGACCAAAGCAAGCCCTAAAACTGCTTGGCAATCAACCTTGAACTTTTTTCAAATGATCAGTAAACAGTTATTGATAATGCAGACTCTAAAAGAGATCACAGACAGCATCACCAACATGCTAAAGAAACAGTATCAACATGATACACCTGACCCCCAAAATTGTCAAAATTACAAGGCACACATGCCTAAGTACAGCCTTTCCCTTTCAGTTTCATGCCTTAAAAAATTATTAGCTAACCACAATTTTAAAAAGCTTTTTATAAAATTATTAACCAGCTACAGGAACCAAAAATTACTTGGAAATATTCACTTTAATTTAGAACAATAGTTAAGTGAGGCTCACCCTTAGAATCATTAAAACCAGCAATCCAGTTGGCACAAACTGTTAAGAACACTAGATGTGCCTGCTTGACTAAAATGTAACAGTAAAGCCATGGCAAAAGCAAAATCTTTTCTTCAAATCTAACACTAATCTTAAGAAGGATTTCACAGCAGTTAGTCTCTTGAGGAAATATATAATTAAGTAGTTTTTTAGCATATTTAATTAGACCCCAAACTCTTCCCTGTCCCCTTCTCTCCCCAATTATGTACTATTTGCCCAAGAGACCTAAGCAACTCAGTTAATTATGTAAATAAGGCAAGAGTTATTCCCAAGAAAAGCATTGTGAATATTTGTAGGAGGGAAAAAAACTGTACATATTTTAGAGGCTTTAACAAACCTTTGTGGAAAAAAAAAAATAGGAGTATCAAAATACGTAGCAAACCCTTATACTTGAGGCAAAAAGCATGGCGTTCCAATGATAAGACAGTGAATCATTAAAACAAGACACTCATTTCATTTCTTAAATATGAGCCGAATAAAAATAAAATAATTTTAAGTTACAACAGTAACAAAAATTTAGTGCTGAATGTCAGATGATTTATGGGAAGAATCAATCTGGAAATTATTAGAGTCGACTCTCACAGAAAAGGCTTTATTATCAAGGGGTTGACATGATCTTAACTCTAGAGGCAGCCATGGTGCTGTTATAACTACTACAATCCCATTATTATGCAATCACAAAATGCTAATTTGATCATTTTGAGGTGTTATTTGAATAGTCATTTTAATTTCTAGGTTACAAAAAGGCTTGACTCAAGTATAATTCTCTATTAATCATTGAGATGTCATTGTATATCATATTGATGCATTTCACAAAGATAAAGACTAATTTAATATGTACAGTACAATATCCTTCAAATATTAGCCATTTTCATTACATATCTGCCAAATGCATCAATATTAATAGATGAGAACAAGGGTTTAATTGTATTTTAGCAATTGTAATATGTAAGATAATAATACAATAGCATCACATAAGATAGACTTATCAATATCTAAATCTTTCTTAATCAATGCATAATGGTGATTGCTCTGCACTCACATCCTTTGTGGATTACAAATGGTCTTGCTATGACAAAAGCATTGAGAGTCTTCAGTGTAAACACACATCTAGCAAGAATAATTCCTTTGTGACTAAGGAAATGGTTTACTTTTTATTTTCCTGCTGGTACTTCAGAAGTTAGATATATACACACCAAGCAGAGTTCACAACCTTGTGACAAATCCAAACCTAAGTAATTAACAATAAAGTCTATGGGATAAAGATAATTCTAGAGTATTTTAAAAGATCTGTTTTTTTTATATATATATATATAAACACATTATCACACATTAACTATTCCAGAAATTACATCCTCAAACAATGAGATGGTATCACGCAATGGAAGCAAATAAATTCCAACTGCTTACCCTAATCCCAACAATAACTTCTCACATGTCTAAATGAATCCATTGTAGTATTTTTTTTTAAATCCTATACAGTCCAACTCGCCATTTTCCAGAGGCTGACATTCCTGTCCCCTGGGGGAACTCCTTTCTCTGTGCTCCATTCCACAAAACAGGAGAAAGAGAAGCTTTACATCAATACAGTCTGTAACTTACTAAAAGTGCTCTCAGGTGTTTTTTGGAGGAAACTTCCTGAGCATATTAGGATCTTTATATTATTTATGCATTTTTTTTCTAGTTTTTGCTCTTCTCTCCCGGAAACATCAATAACCTCATGTGCCGATGGCCACACATGCTTACTTAAACCTATGGAAACCTGCTGAACTGTAGGAAGTAAAAGTCTTTCGAAGAGAAAACATCTCTGCTCAAAGAGGACAACTGACAGAACCAGCTCATGAAAAAATAAATAAATAAATAAAATTCAAGCAGAAGCAAAAAGCTGTATGTTTATTAACTGCAATGGCATTGAAATAAGACAGATTATACATGACACCTCCAGGCAAAGAGCTATCACTCAGCACTCCACAACACTGCCAGACAGCAAACATCACGGCAATAAATACAAAAATCAACCGCTACTGTCTTCTGAACAAGGCCCTGCTCAGGTCAGTACAGAGACACAAGAAGGCAGGGGTTGGGGGAAGGGGTGCTGCACATGAAACTAGGATCCACCTCAAATAGTGGCCATATTTCTAAAAGGAAAACAAACACACTTTAATTTTATAACAGCAAACTGTTAGCACAAACAGGCAAAAAACAAAGTTAGCCTCCATAGCAAGTGTCAAGATCCCCCTACAGTGAAATACTGAAATGCAAGCAATAGCCTAGGATTCTGAAATGAAGCTCAGATCTCAACAATTTCTACAATTATAATAAAGAATCAGCCAAGACAATGCAAACTGCCTCCCAGAACCACTTTCAAGGCTTTCCCAACACAATTAGACCTTGATTAATCACAATCTAACTAATCCAACTTCTCAAGTATACTTAGGAGATAAAACAGATTAAAAATATACACATATATATTTCTCTCTCCCTTCCTCCCCCTCCTCTTTCTATCATATATATAAATATACATACACCTATAAACATATATATACTATACATATATAAGTATATATACATTTGGGAGGATTAAAATACAACAGTCCTGAGATATCTATACACAGAGAAACAGAGAATGAGAGAGCACAGGACTGTTTTTGTTTTAATCCTCCCAAATATATTACTGTGGAAACAATACTGAACCCAAATTCATACCTTTACATCAACAGTCTAAGAAAATGTGGAGTGACATTCTGTAACTGTCAACTGACATTCTATGAAGCATTTCTGAAACCCTAAATCTAATAATAATACCAACAACAACTCCACTCAATTACAGTTTTACTTAAAGGGACAAAGTCTCATTTTTACTTACCTTGCCATCAAATTTGGAATACTCATTAAAGGGGTTATTCAGCTGCAGAGGGCACTGTTCTAGGCGTACAGATAATATTGACTGCTTTCCAGAAATTGGAGGCTTCTCTTTGAGAGACTTTTTTTCAAACAGTGACTTTAACTCCTGGGCTGTGACACAAGAGGAAGAAAAACATCCTGTGATTACACAGAGACAACTTGTCCACCTTCCCTAAAAAGTCTTCCTTAGAACCTGAAGGAAAAAGCATCCAGAGGCATGTTCAGGTCGGATGTATGCAGAAAGCCCCACAATACACTGTGCACTGAAAAGGCAGAGCACAGAAAAACGTGCAGGCCAGGATAGTCAATTTGGAAGGAGAAGGGGTTAAGGGAAGGGGGAGAATCAGACAAAGCAACAACGGAGCCATTTTATAAGAAGAGCACTCACAGCCAGGAGACCTAAGCTTTGGCCCGGCTTTGCTAACAGCAAGCTATGTGATAGTGAACACTTCTCTAAATCTCTCTGGGCTTGTCAAACTAGATAATCTCAAAGATCTCTCCTGCCTCTAATATTATGTGATTTTGGAATTCTAGTTCTTCAAGGTCAAGATCTACATATTAATCCTCTAACACTCTCCAGTTGCACCTTGCACAAACTCTTGATGCCAAAGATGAAGAGGGGAAAAAAAGAAAGGATATTTATAGTAACAGTAGCTAACATTTATTGCTTCTTGGCCTTTTGGCTAAGATCAAGTGTAGTAACAGTAGCTAACATTTATTTAGCAAGTCAATATATCTCATTTAATCCTCATAACAAGCCTCTGAGGTAGATACTAGCATTATCTCACATTTGGCAATGTGGAAACAAGCTTAGAATATTCTGATTAGCCCTGGACCACACAGCTAATAAGTAACAGAACTAGAATTTGCACCTGACCAAGGTTCTTATACATTAGGGCACTAATGAACAAGGTAAGACTAACTCAATAAATTTTGTTGCATGAATGAATGATTGAAATAATTCAGATTATTATTAAATCTGAATCGTGAGTTCTTATTCATTAGTGAACCAAGACAAGTTTCGTATCTTTTCAAAGATCATTTAATTCTCTAAATCAATTGGAATATTAATCAAGGTGGTGGTAGCTAGATGATAAGTGACTATCAGGAAATGTCCACACTTAAAGTTTTAAAATAAATCAATCTGAGACTTTAAAATCTGCAATAAACATGTTCAACCCCATTCCACTTTAGCATTGTCAAATTAAACCAAGAGAGAGAACAGAACTCTGTAACAGTCACTTAGAACTTCCAAAAAAAATGTAACTGCAGCTGGGCACCATGGCTCAAACCTGTCCTAGCACTTTAGAAAGGCAAGGTGGGAGGATCACTTGAGCACAGGAGTTCGATATAATCAACATATTAAACACAGATTTGAAGAGAATTAGACTATAATTTGATTAAAAGTAATATTTTAAATATGGGAAGTACTTTTCTACCTGTAATCTATGACCAGTTTCATGGTTATAATTGGGAAAGAAATGATCCTTTATTAAGCATCTGTTAGGAGCCAGGATCAACACTAGATATTTTCCTCACCTGGCACAGTCACAGTCTTCACAGATGCTAAGAGAGATGTTACTACTAGCTCCATGAAGAAACTGAGGAATCCCAAACTTAAGTAATGTATAGACTTCACACAGCTGTTACCAACAGGGTTCGGTGCAAGGTGATGCTATGATTAACCCTTTCATTCTCAGATATTCACACTCAGACCTCTCTCCTCAACCTAACGTCTCCTCCCCTCTTCCTCCTTTGTCGAGGCTTGGAGAACACAAACAACCAAAGAGAACTTTTGCATGCTCTCATCTGCTCTTCTATCTGCCTGTCCTCCTATTACCATGGATGAACTCCCTCTGCCCTTACCTTACGCCAGCCCATCCTTGTGCACTAGATCCCATCCCTCTTGCCAATTCATGAACAACTCTCCAGCAATTCTCTTCTCTCTCTTCCATTGTCACTTTTTCTCTTACTGAATTAGTCACATTGGCACACAGTACTGAAACACTGCTCATAAAAAAAAAAAAAAAAAAAAAATCTGCTCTCTATCCCATACTCCCTCCCTTCTGGTTACTACCATATTTTTTTCCTTCTTAAAATGTCATCTATATTCTTTCTGTCCAGTACCTCCACTTCCATTCAATCAAATCCACTCCAAGCAGGCATATTCAGGTCACACTACTCCACCAAAGCAGCTTTCATCGAAGTCACCAATGATCCCTTTGTTGCTAAATCTGTTGGTCAATTTTTAATCCTCATCTTACAAGATGTCTTGGCAGCATTTGACACGGTTCATCACTCCCTCCTGTTTTAACATTTTTTTCACTTGCTCCCCATGACTCCACTCTATCTGGCTTTTATACTGTCTCTCAGGCTACTCCTTCTTGGTCCCTCTGCTGATTCATCTCATTTCCCCCTTGAATCACTGGTATTTCCCAAGGCAAGCACTTGGACCTCTTCTCAATCTACATTCACACCACTGGTGATCTCATCCAGTCATATCCTTTTAAATATCATCGATAAGGGGCAAAACTAAATTGTGGTGACATAAATCAGAACAATGCTTGCCTCTGGGGAGTGGAATGACTAAAAAGGAGCACCAGGGAACTTCTTTGGGGTGACAGAATTGCTCTATACTTGTCTGGGATGCTAGTTATATAAATGTATCTATCTGTCAAAAGTCATTGAGCTGTACATTTAATAGCTGTACATTTCACTATATGTAAAGCATACCTCAAAAAAAGTAAATAAATAAAAAGGGAAACCCCAAGTAAATATCCTGTATATGCTACTAACTCTCAATGGTTATTTTTAACCCTAAACACTCCCTGAAATTATAGACATCCAACTTTCTACCGGACACTTTCACTTGGATGCCCACCAAGCACCTCAAGTATTACCTATCCGTAACTAAACTCTTGATCTTTCCCTGAAGCTCCCATTCCCACAATCTCCTCAGTTAATGGCAATTCAGTTCTGATAGGCCAAAAACTTGGGAGTCATCCTGACTTCTCACATCCTACATCCTACCCGTCAACCAATACTTCAAAAGCTATTCAGAACCACGGCAACCGCTAGCACCACTGTATTATCATCATCACCTTCAAACCTGCTTTACTGTTTCTGCCCTTGCCTCCTCCATCCCGACGCTTGTTTCTTCCTGACATAGCCGCCAATATGAGTCTTTTAAAATACAAGTTACAAACTTCAGAATGAGGAGAAAACTTGATAAATCTGACCACAAAAAAAGAAAACACTTTTGTATGGGAAAAAAGTAAAAAGACAAATGATAAATTAGGAAAGAATAAAGGTCAATATTCCTAATATATAAATATTCTGAAAATAAAGAAGACACTGAACAACACAGATAGAAAAATAAGACAAAAAATATGAAATGTTCACAGAAAAAGAAATGTAAACAGCTCTTAAATGGAAAGATTCTCAACCACATTCATAAGAGACATGCAAATTAAAACTACATTTCACCAGATTGGCAAAAATCTAAAAGTTTGAGGCTCTGAGGACATAGACACTCTATACGTTACCGGTGGGTAACAGCAAAAGTCCTATGAAAGGGAATTCAGAAGATCAAGGAAAATCATATCTTCATTTACCCTCTGACCCAACAATACCACTTAGATACATTAGTAAAACAAAATCTTTAAAAATATGCATAAAACTATTCCCTGCAGTGCCATTTGCAAAAGCCTGAAAACAATCAAACATCCCTGACTGGGGCATGGGTTGGCACTGGTACATCTGTATCATAGAGTAGTATGCAGCTGTAAAATGGAATGAAGCTTATCTCTATATATTGCTCCAGAAAAATCCTCAGAATATATTACTAAATGAAAAAAATTACATATTGTACAAAACAGTATGTATAGTATGTTATCTTTAATCTAAAAAAGGGGGATATAAACATAAATATGCTTATATATAGTTTTAAAGCGACAAAAAACCGTTTTAAAAATGACTATAAAAGAGTGAAGGGAACAGAACGTGAAGCTAGATTTCTCTGACTTTATCTTGCTTTATGTTTTTGACTTTGAAGCCATTTTAAATAATTATAAAAGAAAATTAAAAGTATAACCTCTAAAAACAAAGGCAAAATGAAATAAATGAACCTAAGTATAATAATGACTTGGCAGATTAACCACAAAGTGGGGAATTATTTTAAATAACTTTGTTACTCAGCAAATGACCCAATTTCTTCAACAAATAAATTATAAGAAAAAAAGTGAAAGAGAAGCTATAGATTAAAAAAATGAGACATTAACCAAAGTAGTAGATGGATTTTAGAACCAAACATGAACAAACCAATAGGGAAAAAAGAAAAATTTGAGATGATTTGGGAAATAATGAACAATAATTGGATATTTAATAATATTAAATAAGTATTTCTTGGCCAGGCACTGTGGCTCACAACTATAATTCCAGCACTTTGGGAGGCCAAGATGGGCAGATCACTTGAGCCCAGGAGTTCAAGATCAGCCAAATCCCATCTCTACAAAAAATGCAAAAATTAGCCAGGAATGGTGACTTGTGCCTGTAGTCCCAGCTGCTTGTGAGGCTGAGGAGGAAGAAACGCTTGAGCCCAGAAGGTTGAGGTTGTAGTGAGTCATGTTCATGCCACTGTATTCTAGCCCCGGTCAAAGTGCAAGACCCTGCTTCAAAACAAAAATTTTTTTTCTGACAGGGCATGGTGGCTCACGCCTGTAATCCCAGCACTTTGGGAGGCCGAGGTGGGCGGATCACGAGGTCAGGAGATCGAGACCATCCTGGCTAACA
>NW_012103532.1:1636049-1637125 GCF_000951045.1 Mandrillus leucophaeus
CTCATGCCTGTAATCTCAGCACTTTGGGAAGCCGAGGTGGGTGGATTACCTGATGTCAGGAGTTCGAGACCAGCCTGGCCAACATGGTGAAACCCTGTCTCTACTAAAAATACAAAAAAAATTAGCTGGGCATGGTGGCACACAACTGTAATCCCAGCTACTCTGGAGGCTGAGGCAGGAGAATGGCGTGAACACCAGGACATGGAGGTTACAGTGAGCTGAGGTCGTGCCACTGCAATCCAGCCTTGGCGACAGAGCGAGACTCCATCTCAAAAAAAAAAAAAACAAAATAAAGATACAATGGTAACACAAAATATGTGGAAATAACGTTAATAAGAAATGTAAAAGTATGGGATCTATATGGAGATAACCACAACATTTTATCTTTATGAACTACTTGTATACACAAAAAATACAAAAAAGATCATATGAAATATGATTTGAGGTTGGGCATGGTGGCTCACACCTGTAATACCAGTACTTTGGGAGGCCAAGGCAGGAGGATTGCTTGAGTCAAGGAGTTTAAAACCAGCCTTGGCAACACAGGGAGACCCCGCATCTACAAAACATTGTAAAAATTGGCCAGGCAAGGTAGCATGCACCTGTGTGGCATAGTTACTCGGGAGACTGAGGCAGGAGGATTGCTTGGGCCCAGGAAGTCAAGGCTGCAGTGAGTCATGATCGTGCCACTGCACTCCAGCGTGGGTGACAGAGCAAGACCCTGCGTCAAAATATATACATATATATTTTTTATATTAAATATTGAATATTGTTTAAAATATATACACTCACATGTATAAATGAAATCTAAAATAAATACATCAAAAGGGTAACAACAGCAGTTGCCTCTGAATGTGAGATTACTGGTAACTTATTTTCATTTTTAAATTTTTTTCTACACAATTTCTTATTTTGCTTTTTGAGACAGGGTCGCCCTCTGTTGCCCAGGCTGGAGTGCTATGGTACCCCCATGGCTCACTGCAGCCTTGACCTCCTGGGCTCAAGTGATCCTCCCATCTCAACCTCCTGAGTAGCTGGGACTACAGGAGCACACCACCATGCCCAGCTAATTTTTT
>NW_012103532.1:1641915-1643747 GCF_000951045.1 Mandrillus leucophaeus
AGGAGAATGGCGTGAACCCAGGAGGCAGAGCTTGCAGTGAGCCGAGATCACGCCACTGCACTCCAGCCTGGGCAACAGAGCGAGACTCCGTCTCCAAAAAAAAAAAAAAATTTCTTTATAATGTTATAAAGTTTTATTATGTGTTAAAAATACATAGTTTTATTATGTGTTAGAAATACAAAGTATTTAGGTATGAAATTATATAGTAGCTGGAATTTGCTTAAAAATCATCTGGGAGGGCCGGTAGTAAAATGTATACATTAAACAGGACCAGCCATGTACTGATCATTGTTGAAGCTGGCAGATGAGTGAAGGGAGTTCACTAAACCATTCTCTTTACTTCTGTTTATGTCTGAAATTTTCTACAATAAAGTTGTTTTTTTTTTAAGGAAATTTAACTGGGGAAAAAGAAGTCACATATCACATCACTACACTGATCAATTCACCTCAGAGAAAAAATACAATTCCTTACCAGACCGTCCATGACTAGGAACCCCACTACTGACTTCTCTGATCCCACTCTTCCCGTGCTTACTGTGCTCTAACCAACAGGCATCCTTCCTTGCTATTCTATTTTTTGAATACACCAGGCACATTTCTGCCTCAGAATCTTTGCACTTGCTATTTCCTCCTCTTAAAACACTCATCCCCTGATATCTGCATGACTCACTCCTCCACTTCCTTTAGATCTCTGCTCAAACAGTACCTTCCTAATGAGGCCTTCCTTGGCCACCCTACACAAAATAGCAAAATTCTCTGCCTAGCATTCCTTATTCCCCTTACCTGGCTATATTCTTCTCCATGCCATTTATCCATTCTGGCATATTATGTTTACTGTTTATTCCCAGTCGAATATAAGCCCCCTGAAGACAAGGACTTTGTCTTGTTCACTATTTGTTGAAGGCATAATTTATTATTTTTTAATAATAAATATTTGTTGAATGAATAACTCTGGACCAGAGAAGTAGAAGAAGTTGCTGAGGTAGGGTATAGGAAGGGAGGACAGAGAGAGCACATGGGCAGAAAGAAGCCAAGACAAGATGGGGGAAGTCATGAGGGCCCTTCCTTCTGGTTCCAAGCCATTCATAAGGCAGAGTTATATTTCAAGTCGCTTTTTGTTATTAGCAACTGAAAAGTCCTAACCAATATAAATAGTTGGATTCGCCTACAAACACCAAACTAAAAAAAAAATAGCCTGGAAATTTAATTACCATCAGCTTTATGAAAAAGCACACACTATAGCGTTCAGAAGATGAGAATGAGTATTAGAACTTATGCATGGAACACGTTAGAACTATAAGGATTTAGGGAGTGACGGGATACAAAACAAATATATTAAAATAACAGATTTCGGCCAGGTGTGGTGGCTCATGCCTGTAATCTCAGCACTTTGGGAAGCCGAGGTGGGTGGATTACCTGATGTCAGGAGTTCGAGACCAGCCTGGCCAACATGGTGAAACCCCGTTTCTACCAAAAATACAAAAATTAGCCAGGTGTGGTGGTGGGTACCTGTAATCCCAGCTACTTGAGGGGCTGAGGCAGGAAAATCACTTGAACCTTGGAGGCGGAGGTTGCAGTGAGCCAAGATCACGCTACTGTACTCCAGCCTAGGCAACAAGAGCAAAACTCCGTCTCAAAAATAAATAAATGAAAATTAGAATTTAAAAAAACAGATTTATTTACAAAAGACCAATAACAAACTTATGAGGAAGAAGATCCTATTTATAATGGTAGGCTGGGTGTGGTGGCGTGTGCGTGTTGTTCCAGCTATTCGGGAGGCTGAGGCATGAGAATAGCTCGAACCCAGGACATGGAGGTTACAGTGAGCTGAG
>NW_012103532.1:1644637-1647440 GCF_000951045.1 Mandrillus leucophaeus
TGTGTGTGTGTGTGTGTGTGTGTGTGTGTAGATCTCGTTATGTTGCTAAGGCTGGCCTCGAACTCTTGGGCTCAAGTGATCCTCCTGCCTCGGCCTCTCGAAGTGCTAGGATTACAGGCACGAGCCACTGTACCTGAATTTTTTTTTTCCCCAAACATAGAGGGTTCAGCAACTTCCCCAAACTCTGGCCATAGCTGACAGAGACGGAAAGGAATAAGAGCCAGGCACGGTGGCTCACACCTGTAATCCCAGCACTTTGGGAAGCCATGGCAGGTGGATCACCTGAGGTAAGGAGTTCGAGACTAGCCTGGCCAACATGGTGAAATCTCCGTCTCTACTAAAAATACAAAAATTAGCCAGGCATGGTGGCAGGCACCTGTAATCCCAGCTACTCGGGAGGCTGAGGCAGGAGAATTGTTTGAACCTGGGAGGCAGAGGTTGCAGTGAGCAGAGATCGTGCTACTGCACTCCAGCCTGGGCAACAGAGCAATATTCACTCTATAAAAAAAAAAAGGAACAAGAGAACACCAAAGACTCCTCAATATCCAAAACTTCAGAAGCAGCTCCTTTCTGCCAATGGTATGGGAGGGAGCAGAGCAGAATAGAAAGACTAAAGTCTTTGGAGTCAAACAATCCAGGAGGTGAATTCCAGCTTTACCACTTACTACTTGTAAGTAACTTGGGAAAGTTATTTGGCCTCTGAGCACCAGTTTTCTCACCTGTAAAAGAGACATATTAACAGCTAATTTGCTGGCTTTGAATGAAGATGAAATAGGCCAGGCACAGTGGCTCACACCTGCAATCCTAACACTTTGGGAGGCCGAGGCGGGCGGATCACAAGAGGCCAGAAATTCAAGATCAGCCTCGCCAACATGGTAAAACCCTGTCTCTACTAAATTGTTTTTAAAAAACTTAGCCAAGCATGGTGGCACACGCCTGTAATCCCAGCCACTAGGGAGGCTGAGGCACAAGAACTGCGTGAACCCCAGAGGTGGATGTCACAGTGAGCCAAGACTGTGCTACTGCACTCCATCCAGCCTGACGAAAGGAGACTCTGTCTCAAAAACAAAAACAAAAACCAAAAAAGAAAAAAAGAAATAAACTTAGTGGCTAACATACTATATACTGAGCTGATTACTCATCAGAATCACCCAGGGAACTTTTGAAAACCGTAACTTTGTGGGCCCCAAGCCCCATCTACTAAATCAAGAATTCCATAGGTGAGGCCGAGAAATGTATAGGGAATGTTATTATAACATGCACTTTTGGATGCGTTTCTGATTTTTATACATCCATTGCATTTGGGAATCATTACTTAAGAAACCAATAATAGAAGTTACATAAAACATCAGGTACATGTAAATAACTGATATAAATAAGCTACATTGTTGTTTTGCATTATTATTTAACTTCATGCATAAGAAGCCTTATTTGCCAATTAGACTTCAAACTTCTTGAGGAGAGGATTCATGTAGTCCTCCTAGCACTCAGCATAGAATTATTAGCCGCACAGGAGTTATGAAAGAAATACTTGTTAAATAATTCAACTAGTAAGGGTAATAACTAATTATGTAAAGAATAAAATACCATTTTAAAATAACAAAATTAAAGATACTTCGATCGTAATATGACATTATTCCTAACAAAGCACATTTCTGATGACACCATCTTCGTATCTATCCATGCAGTTTTAGTTACAGGAATATTACAAGGATCTTACTCTAAGGTATTTCATTTATCATGTGGTCTCATGGCATATGGATCAGCAAGTTCATAAAGAACTGAGGTACGGACTAGATGGTCTCCACAAACCCTCCATCTCCTCTATGAAAAGACTGTCCTTTTGCTGTGTCTTAAAGGATAAACTGGATGTTGACAGAATAATTGTGAAAGACGAATACTTCCAGGGAGGTCATCCTGTTTAGAATGATGATTCTTCTAGTGGGGAATGAAATAAAACAAAGAAAAGAAAAACAAATGAAAGGATTTTAGCAAAGCATAAATAATAGAAAAAGAATGAGAGAATAAAGTTGGGTATGGTGGCACATGCCTGTAGTCCTAGCTCCTCAGGAGGTTGAGGCACTTGAATTCAGAGTTTGAGGCCAGCCTGGGCAACACAGTGAGTCCCCCAATTCTTAAAATGAGAGAATGAATAAATAATTACCCATCCAAAATTCTCAATAAAAATCAAAAAGATTTAGATGTGGCATTTCTTGCCGAGACAGTACGTTTGTGGGAGATGTATAAAAATAGGATGGCTGCTCAGTTTGCCAGTTAGATGTTTAGTGGACTGCTGATTCCACTTTTCTAGCATGCTTTAATACACCCACAGCGCCAAGCTGAGGTTTAATGATAGGAACCAGCCTAAGGGAGAATCCAAAGACATTCTTTTGTGCATTGATGAGTTTCACTCTAACCATCAGGAATGACTACCAGGCAGGTTGCTGGTCTGGCCAGAACCAGGGGTAACAGTTCAAGCATGAACATACACATTAAAGAGCTTCTCCAGAAGTAAGACCACAGGCTCAATTGTCAAAATCCATGAGACACAGAAAAGGGAAGGAAACTGAAGGAGAGAAGTATAAGTACACTTCTATAATGGATAGTATGGTTACAAATGAAAGCAAAAGGGGACATAATTATTTCTCCAACATATTCTGTGAAACAATGAACAAAAATTAAAGTAGATTAGACTTTAAAAAATAAGTAGGGGAGGCCGGGCGCGGTGGCTCAAGCCTGTAATCCCAGCACTTTGGGAGGCCGAGACGGGCGGATCACGAGGTCAGGAGATCGAGACCATCCT
>NW_012103532.1:1648348-1657662 GCF_000951045.1 Mandrillus leucophaeus
ATTTTTCACTATGTTGGCCAGGCTGATCTCAAACTCCTGGCCTCAAGTGATCTGACGCCGTGGCCTCCAAAAGTGTTGGGATTACAGGTGTGAGCCACGGTGCCTGGCCTCACTGTGTGCTTTATTTATAATTTTTTAAGATACGGAAGTGAAGAAGGCAAATAAAAATAAAGGGTGGCTGGAGAGACAGAGAACCTTAGATAAACTGGCTCTGTATATACTGATCAAGAAGAGATTAATAAGAACTGCATTAAGATATATAAAAAATTTGAAGAAAGTGAATAAGATAAGTGATATAAAGTATTTTCAATCTGTATTAAATACAACAAAGAGAAACGTTAACTGGATCAACAGAGGGGCTAGCCTAGTGAGATTCTGAAAGTATTTAGAGTAAAAATAAAGAGAAATTCAAGAAGAACTACTTCATTTAAGGACAGTCAGAATGAGATATAAGGAAGAAAAACAAGCAATTGGGACTTCTGGTTCTACACAGTCATCACTTAGTAGCAGTCATGAAGAAAATCATACCTACTGAGGATACTCGAGTTTATAATCATAGTAGGAGAAATCAAGAAGCACTTTACAGAGTGTGATTTAGCGCAGAGAGACTGGCCTTTATATGCAGGCAGAGCTGAAAACAAAACATCTCATTATCACACTACCGTCCTTGTTGGGTAACTTTGGCAAGTTCATCAAATCCCTGAGCCTTTGTCTTATCTGTAAACAACAGCAATGATACCTACACCTTGCAAGATCACTGCATTAGAGGTAACGCATGTACAGTACCTAGTAGAGCACCAGGTAGGGGCTGCTATTAGTATAATAAATCTTAATATTATTAGTCTTATAATTATTATGTAACAATGGAGCCAATCCACAAATATTTATTAGGCATCCATTACATGCCAATATGATATTGGGAGGTGCTGGGAGGATACAGAAGACAGACTGCAGACATTTCTTTTAAAGGACAAAAAAAGAGAAAGTCTAGAAAACATGATATAACCACTATAAAATATTTTAATAGCATTTTATTTCTGAAATTGTTCTTCCCCAAGTCTTTTCTTCTTGCTGAGACTGAAGCTTTGAAAGTATATAATATGACCAGCCTTTATACACATACTATATGAAAATATACAGCAAATGCTAATGATACCAGCAACATAATGGTTTTTACCCTAACGGAAAAGAATCTGCATATATGCAAAAAAGACTGTTACTAGGCCCACTAATGGGGCAAGGGAAAAGTCTAGGTTGGAACTGCCAAGGGAAATCTATAACCTAGAAACTCATCCAAAATATCATAGGGGCTGAGCACAGTAGCTCACACCTATAATCCCAGCACTTTGGAAAGCCGAGGCAGGTGGATCACTTGAAGACAGGAGTTCGAGACCAGCCTGGCATGGTGAAACCCCGTCTCTACTAAAAATACAAAATTTAGCTAGGCATGGTGGTGTGCACCTGTAGTCCCAACTACTCTGGAGGCTGAGGCAGAAGAATTGCTTGAACCAGGGAGGCGGAGGTTGTAGTAAACCAAGATGGCACCACTGCACTCCAGCCTGGGCGACACAGCAAGACTCCGTCTCAAACAAAAAACAAAAATCGGCTGGACACAGTGGCTCATGCCTGTAACCCCAGCACTTCAGGAGGCCATGGCGGGTGGATTACTGGAGGTCAGGAGTTCAAGACCAGCCTGGCCAACATGGTGAAACCCCATCTCTACTAAAAATACAAAATTAGCCAGGTGTGCTGGCATGCGCCCGTAATCCCAGTTACTCAGGAGGCTGAGGCAGGAGAATCGCTTGAACCCAGGAGGCGGAGGTTGCAGTGAGCCAAGATCATGCCATCGCACTCTAGCCTGGGCGACAGAGTGAGACTCCATCTCAAAAAAAAAAAAAAAAAAAATCATAGGGTACTCCTTGGCCTGTATTTTTGAAAAAATATCAGAGAAAAGTACTGACATGACAGCTTATAAAAAATGTCCCCTGCACACATCAATCCCTGTGACCCAGAGTGAAGGGTGGCCAAAAAGGCAAGACCTAAAGAGCATATAGCTTCAGAG
Organism: Mandrillus leucophaeus; assembly: GCF_000951045.1. Classification (NCBI taxonomy): domain Eukaryota; kingdom Metazoa; phylum Chordata; class Mammalia; order Primates; family Cercopithecidae; genus Mandrillus; species Mandrillus leucophaeus. Next base: position 1,650,411 of record NW_012103532.1, read on the forward strand.
GGTCAAGGCACACAAGAGAAAGAGCCTAAAGCTCAAAACACAAGAGGTACCTGTCCAGAGGATTTAAAAGGATGAATTAAAAATAAAAGTTCTTACATAATAAACTAAATATATAAATCTCAAATTAAGAATTAAAATCATTTCCATTTACCTGATTGCTTAGAATTTCTTTCTTTCCACTGAATATTTTTGCATTTGATCTGGTTTTGTCTCTCTTTTCGGAGTCGTTCTAATCTTTGAGCTTGAAAAGAAATATTATAACTATAAGTTTGTCAATGAAAGTTTACCATAAACAAAGACATAATTAACTACCTTTACATGAATAAAGATGTTTTATATTGCATATGTAGAGAAAAAGTCATAAAATTTTAAAGGTGGCACCCCTGAAAAGCAAATACCAACAAAAACATGAAAATATTCTTGATTTATAATTGAAATTAGAGGATATAAAACACTAATAGAGATCATAAAGATAGTATTAACATGGAAGAGAATAATAAAATGTGAAAACTTCTGTGATTAATATGACATTTCATTATATAAATCATTAATAACGGTCTTAAAGGAATTTTAATGCACAAATGAACTGAAGTGAATATTACATTACAGGAATAAAATTACTGTTATGAATTACTCTACCCGTTTCAAAAATTAAAGATAAATGAACTCAGACTAGACTATTAAAGTTTTAAATATAAAATCCTTTATCTAAAAATCATGAAAATTATAAAATGTCAAAGCTATATAAATTAGCATAGCTTTTCTTCAGTGGGCTGAAACAGTTTATAGGTAGTAAAATAAATGATTTGTATCTTTGTAACATTAGTCAAATCTTAAAAAGAACAATTTTTCTTTTACAAAATTTTAAGATATGCTGCATGGATTAAAAAGTAAATTCTTTGGTCACTAAGACAACCTACAATCTCAATTAATTATTAGCATCTAAGTGCTACCAGAAGAAATTCCAACAAGAGTCACCTAAAATTATGCATTTGTGATTATATTGCCACTGGCTGATCAACCTTCAAAAATCAGTGAACTGATCCTTTAGAGAAATACCACCCAGCATCCACTGAACAACTGCTGCATACGGAGACCACGATAAAAAAGAAAGTCACAATCGATGCCATCTCTTGAAATGAGTTTTCTCTTGCTAATCTCCAGCTTCCTATCCCAGCATTTTGCTAATAGAAAATAAATTAATTTCTTTTTCAGCCTCTTTCAAGGTAGGAAATTATACACTTCTGCGTTAGCATTGTGGTTGGGAAATACTGAAAATAATCTTACCAGAAATTTAAACTATGCTGGGGAAAGCATTCTGACAATGTCACTATATCTAACCAAATTCCACTGAAGAAAAATACATTCAATTGCAATTAATAAATGTGAAGGGTACAGCCAAAGTAATATAATCATAAAGCTCTCAATTTAGCAGCATTCTCCTACTGAAATACATTCAACCTGTCATATAAGATATCATCTCAATAACCTGCAAGGAAGTCAGTTTCAACTAGAGAACTGAGAATCAATGGTTCTAAATTATATTCAAACCTTCACTCAAATCCTATTTTGATAAAAGTTCCTTTAGATACTGGGAAATGCTATTAATTATTTTCATCATGAGAGCAAATTATTCTTATGTCACAGATACTGAATGAATTCTGAACCAAAACCTGAATGTGTCTTTCACTGTAAATTGTATCCAGTTCTACCTCCAATATTACTTTATGTGCATTTTACATTTGGACCATGAAAATAAATACGTAAGTATTTTCAGTGTTCTACTATATCTCCTTGCCATTACCTTTCCTGGGAGTTAGCAGGTTACTGCTAATTCGGAGATTATATTTTCTGATTATCTAAAAAAAAAAAATCTCCTAGAATACCTGTCATATTAGAACTACAATATATATTCTAAATAATTTGTCTAAGTAAAAAAAAAAAAGTCCTTGGTTCATCACATTCCCCTTGAAACAAGGCCACCAAAAAAATATGTGGGAAAATGCGCAATAAGCTTTTAAAGCTAATGACTAAATACATGTATACCAAAGTTGAGTGTTTTCAAGCCAGAAAAATCAAAACGTGATCAATTTAAGAAAATAAAGGCAAAGTATCAAAAATAGGGGCTCCTTTTCTAACCTCACACCCTATGTATAGAATGCTACTAAAACCAGCCCTAGTAAATACTCAGGTGTCTCCTCCCATTTCCCCACTCCCCCACAATTCCTCCAGGGGCAAGAAGTGCCTGCTCTCCTTCGGTGGTCACCTCTCTGTGTTACAAGTTTTTTATTATGTCAACCTGAAATCTGTCTCCAGGTAATCTACCTACTGGGACTAATGTTGCTCTGTGAAGACACTCAAAGCCGGTCCACTTGCCTTTCTAAACAATGACTTGTTAGACAACGTCCAACATGTTCTCCTAACCAACTTTTTCACTATCCCTCTTCTGTCTACTTCTAATAACATTCTAGAGGCCCTCTCCATTCGCAGCCGCAGAGATGGAGATGTTGCTCAGACTCACTCTTAGTCTGACATACGTGTGTTCCTATTAATACCCAGAAACTTCCCCCATTAAGCCTATTCCAACATTATGCATTATTCCATAAGACTGTTTACTGATTTAAAGCTCAGAAGACATGACTAGAACACAATGTTTACCTGTGTTTGAGCGTCTTCTAATACCAAAGTCCCAACTTGAGGTAATATCGACTGACTGGGCATACACATAGCCCTGAGTCTCACCATTGCTTCCCTGAATTTCTGACCCACTGTCTCCAGGCATTGAAGGAGGATGAATCTTCTCTAGGTCAACATCATGATCAATGAGAACCATCTCACACATTCCCGTGTCATCACTGGTCACATGTGACTGTCGAATATGAGCTAGAATGATAGTTGGATTGTCCAAGAAGGCCATCCTTTCTGTGGGCCAATTTCCTTAAAAGGCTATTTTCTCCTCTTCATATTGTTTCACGAGCTCACCTACCTAGAAACATGATGTACACAGCAAATATTTAAGAATAAGGCAGAAAATGACTGAATCATTTTTCAGACAAATTCAGTGTAGTAAAATGCCACCTTGAAAATCAACATTTATCCCTGTTCTGTGGAGCTTAAAAGGATTAAGTCTAAGCTGAAAGGAAATCCTTATAAGCACTAGGGGCTGCAGCTCTAGTCAATGAGATCTCCATAGAAATCAGAAAGGAAAGCTTGCACTCTGGCAAAACAAATCACAGCAACTCCTAACAAGTCAGGCCACTCAAAAGCACATAACTACTGTTAAAACAATAAATTTTCCTTTCTTTCTCCCTTCACCATCATGCAATCTTCTCATTACTTTATAAGGTCATGGGGGAACAAGTTGTATTTTCCTCAAATGATGTGCTAAAGTACAAAACTGTATTTCATCAGTTTATATTTCTCCTCCTGTCACATGGTTGTGAGTGTTTAAAAGGGCACAGACAATGCTTTCTGAGTTACTAGGGGTTTTATAAAAATGTACCACCAAATTAATTTTGCTTAATGAATGTATTTTCCTTTCAAGATAGTACTGTGGTTTTTGCTGTTGTTTTGTTTGTTTTTTCTGAGACAGAGTATCACTTTTGTTGCCCAGGCTGGAGTGCAGTGGCGCCATCTTGGCTCACCGCAACCTCCACCTCCCGGGTACAAGTGATTCTCCTGCCTCAGCCTCCTGCGTAGCTGGGACTACAGGGATGCACCACCATGCCTGGCTAATTTTGTATTTTTAGTAGAAACAGGGTTTCTTCATGTTGGTCAGGCTGGTCTCAAACTCCCAACCTCAGTTGATCTGCCCGCCTTGGCCTCCCAAAGTGTTGCAATCACAGGCGTGAGCCACCATGCCCGGCCTGTGTTTTTAAAATAAAACTTATAATCAAAACTACCTACTATACGATCAACTTCTCATTTTAGAAACTTAATTATAAAAACTGCTTCCTCAGTCCTGTTAAAACTGTAATGAGGCTGGGCACAGTGATTCACACCTGTACTCTCAACCCTTTGGGAGGCCAAGGCAGGAGGACTGCTTGAGTCCAGGAGTTCAAGACCAACATGGACAACACAAGAAAGACTCTATCTCTACAAAATATATATATACACACACACATACATATATATTTATTTATTATTTTTTAATTAGCTGGGCATGGTGGGATGTGACTATAGTCCTAGTTACTCATGAGGCTGAGGTGGGAGGATCACCTGAGCCACAGCATTCAAGGTTGCAGTGAGCTACGATTGCACCATTGCACTCCAGCCTGGGTGACATAGTGAGACCCTGTCTTCTAAAACAAAACAAAACAAACAAAAAACACTGTAATAATATTTATTCTAGTAACAAGATAGCACCCTCTCGGCTAAGTGAAAATACTCAACAAAGAAAATATTGCAGAACAATGGTTAGGTACTAGGCCCTAGAGACAGAAAGGTTCGAATCCTGGCCCTATTACTTGTTAGCTATAAAATCTTGGTCAAAATACTTAACCTTTTTGAGCCTCCTTTTTTTTTCCTTCATTTATAAAATGGAAGCTTCAGGAATGAGAGGATACGTAGGAGATAATGCAGGTAAAGTGCTCAAAAAAATACATGGCATGTAATTAAATAAATGTTAGCTATTAATAATAATGATAAAAATATTAATAATTTCAACTATCAATTCTTGCTTAAAGTAGTCCTAAAATATGTCAATATCCCATCTGTCTTATAAGTTCACAGCACATAAAAGAAGTCTGTGCTTCCTTTGTGATAGAGGACACTGCAAGTCATGTGAGTGAGTTCCTGCCCCTGCAAAATCGTTGCGAAGTACAAGGAATATGAAAGCTGGATTGACTATGTTTCCAGGAACAGTCCTAGAAGATATTTACTTTTAGAAGGACTTATAACACCAGATTTTCTTGTAATCTATTTCTTCTAGAAATGGAAGACAGAGAGGAAATCTTGCTAATAAATCCTTACAGCTAACTAAGGTTTTAAAAATTGCTGTCTGGAAACACATCATTCTGTTGACATCACCTAGTGGGTCTTAAAATAAAGATACTGAGATTAAAAAGAAATTCAACTGAGAAGCATCTCTAATCAAGCGAATTACATTAATCTTCACTTTTTCCCCTCTTAATATATTCCTTGAGTACTTATTTTACTCTGAGGCTACTGGGAAATGCAAAGGTGAGTAAAGTATCCCTGAATCAAAAAGTTAATACCCTAATTCAGACCTAGTACCTCTCCTAATACCACGGGATTCTTTTAAGCACCAAATTTCTGAGACATCTGGTCCCTGAAATATTAGTGTCAATCTACCATTTTAAGGATATTGATCAGAAAAAAAATACGAAATTAACAGTGAGCATTTAAATTTCACTTGTAAAAATACAAACTTCTCTATAACCATAAAAAATATATACACCACAGATTTATTTATAAATGAGAATATTTATGGAATCGTAGTATCACAGATCAGAGCTGCAAACATCCTTCTACAGCAATCACAATAAGCCGTCCTCCTTGCATGAAAGGAAGGCAACTAGTCACCAGTAGAGAGGAAGGTGCTTTCAAATTCATACTGAATAGTTCTCCCTTGCAAAAATAAGGGCTTTAATGAGAAATCACACATTTAATACACTTGATCTTAGCCAAAAGGCCGAGAAGCGATCACACATTTAATAGGTGTTCTAGCACCAAAAAGTCAAATGGCAAAAGGCAAAGTGACAAAAGTATACTGAAGTACCCTCAATAAAATCTATTCTAGGGAAACAGATCACTTCTTTTGAAGACAAGAGGAATAGGCAAACACTTCTCAAGGCACACACCAACTCCCCAACTTTATCCTTCCAGAACAAATGCCTCAACGATAGCAGATATCTTCTCTATTAGGACACTATGGCTTCATACATTAAGGAAGCTGTATGATTCATTCAAAAAATATTGATTCCCTACCAACTCTGATATGGAACCCCCACAGGACTGCCCCAGAAAACATATTATTGTGTATGTCACTTTTTACCTCCCGTTATGTGTACTTAGAGACTTAGACTATAAGTTCCACAAGGACAGGGTCCATAACACCATATTCCTTCTGGCAACAAAGGCTGTTACACATGGCAGGAGTTCAATAAATGTTGCTGTCTAACTTCCAAGGACTATTCAGTTTCATTGTAGAGATAAGTCATATATGAATGTGCCAGGTGTAAGTGTGTGATTATAAATAAAGGATTGCCTTTTTTTCTTAACACAAGAGCATCTCTTCAATGTGCCCTTCAAAATTGTCACCTTGGAACACTATCAACTTATTCTAAGAAGACTAATTTTCAAAACCCAAAAGAATATTTTTAAAAATCTCCCAAAGAGCAGCAAATTGCCATTTGAAGCTATGTTTGATTTCCAAGACAAAGACATTCAGATCAGGGATAAAAACAAATTGTACTCTCTGATCAGTTATGCAAAAATCAAAAAGATTTTTAAAAATCTAACTCTGGCAAGGGTTCAGAGAAATGGGCACTCTCATGCACAATATGAAGGAATGAAAACTGGGACTTTTTAGAAGGTAATTTGGTAATATTTACCAAAATATAAAACATGAATACTATCTGGGCAATCCTACCTCTAGGATTTGTTCTAAGGAGATAACTGTGTAAAGTATTTATCTCAGAGTAATTTGTAATACTGAAAATCTAAAAGGAACCTACAATAGTACACATATGCCATGACACATACATATAACACAATATTAAGCAGCGATTAAGAATACATGGTAGAGGATGAACAAAATGTAGTACATACAAATGACGGAATGTTATTCAGCCTTCAAACACAGGAAATTCTGACACATTACAACATAGATGAACCTTGAGAACATTATGCTAAGTGAAATAAGTCAGTCGCAAAAGGACAAGTACTGTATGATTCCATTTATATGAGGTACCTAAAGTAGTCAAACTGACAGAAAATCTAATGGCAGTTGCTAGGGGCTGGAGGAAGGGAGTAATGGGGGAAAAGTATTTAATGGGTACATTTCAGTTTGGGAAGATGGAAAAGTTATGGAAATGGACAGTGGTGATGGTTGCACCATAATGTGAATGTATGTAATGCCAATGAACTACACATTTTAAAATGGTTAAAATGGTAAATTTTGGCCGGGCGCGGCGGCTCAAGCCTGTAATCCCAGCACTTTGGGAGGCCGAGACAGGCAGATCACGAGGTCAGGAGATCGAGACCATCCTGGCTAACACGGTGAAACCCC
>NW_012103532.1:1658218-1668316 GCF_000951045.1 Mandrillus leucophaeus
AAAAAAAAAAAAAAATTATGTACTCTGTGTATTGTGACTCTCCAAGAGGGAGGAACCTAGTAACACAATATATCCCTACTTCATCCATAAATATTGTTTTCTATAGGAATACTAAAACATATCAGTGTATAACAGCATTTCACAGAACATGCTATTAGAAATGCTATTCTACACTTTCACAAATGCTGTCTCTTCAGGCCTTGAATGCCTTCCCTGAATGTTACCAACTCTTGATTCTCTGAGTCAGACGTTTTTTGGCCGGGTGCAGTGGCTCACACCCGTAATCCCAGCACTTCGGGAGGCCGAGGCGGGCGGATCACTTGTGGTCAGGAGTTTGAGACCAATCAACAGGTCAACATGTGAAACCCCATCTCTACTAAAAATACAAAAATTAGCTGGGCAAGGAGGCTAAGGTGAAAGAATCGCTTGAACCCAGGAGGCAGAGGTTAGCCGAGACGGCGCCACTGCCCTCCAGCATGGGCAATGGAGCAAGACTCCATCTCAAAAAAATAATAAGGCCGGGTACAGCGGCTTACGCCTGTAATCCCAACACTTTGGGGGGCCAAGGCGGGTGGATCATCTGAGGTCAGGAGTTTGAGACTAGCCTCGCCAACATGGTGAAATCCCATCTCTACTGAAAATATAAAAATGAGGGGGGTGTGGTGGTGCGTGCCTATAGTCCCAGCTACTCGGGAGGCTGAGGCATGAAAATCTCTTGAACCTAGCAGGCAGAGGTTGCAGTGAGCCGAAATTGCCACTGCATTCCAGCCTGGGCAACAGAGTGAGATTCTGTCTCAAAAATAATAATAAAATAAGATAGACCTTTTAACATACCTTTAGGCCACAGATAAATAATATCACCTTGCCTAAGCTTTCCCACTTTTCACAGCTTCTTTCTCACACTTTTTAACACCATGTTCTTTAAAGCATAAAGATTTGTTTTACTAAAAATGGACGCAATAGGGATATCCACACACAGAAGGAAAGAAAGAGATGTCCCAAAATAACACAACAATTTTTTTTTTTTTTTTTTTTTTCCAAGGTCTCATTCCCATCGCCCAGGCAGAAGTACAGAGGCACAATCACAGCTCACTGTAGCTTCAACTTCCCAGATTCAGGCAACTCTCCCACCTCAGCCTCCCAAGTAGCTGGGACTATAGGCTCACACCACCATGCCTGGCTACTTTTTGTATTTTTTGTAGAAATGGGGTTTTATCACATTGCCCAGGCTGGTCTTGAACTCCTAGGCTCAAGCGATCTACCAGTCTTGGCCTGCCAAAGTGTTGGGATTACAGGCGTGAGCCACTATGCCAGGCCAACATATGCATTTTTAATATACTGGGTGGATTTCCTTTTACACTTCAAATGAATAAATATTCAACAAATATTTACTAAGTTTCTACTAAGTGCTAAGGGTGGTTTCAGATGCACTTTGGATACTGTTCCCGGATTACACACCCGTCTGTGTTCATTAATGATCAGGAAACCTGCCTGTGATGACTGGGAACATGCTCTAAACATGGGAATAATTTTTAGTAGGTTTTGATGGGCATACGTCTTAATATAATTTTGGATAATTTTATATACACTCATTTCCAAACTTTATTTATAATAGCTTATGAAAAAAACTGAGAAAATGAAAGGTTATGAAACTTGCCCAAAGCCAGACAGCTAATACATAGAACTAAAAATCAAATTCAAGAGCTTGGGATCTTAACCGGTACACCAGAAGGCCTCTTAAAACAAAGAGGCACAAAGTTACAATAGTCATAATGAACACAATTTTTTTTTTTCTTTTTTTTTTTGAGACGGAGTCTCGCACTGTCGTCCAGGCTGGAGTGCAGTAGTGCAATCTTGGCTAACTGCAACTTCTGCCTCCCTGGTTCAAGTGATTCTCCTGCCTCAGCCTCCTGAGTGGCTGGGATTACAAGTGTGCACCACCAGGCCCCACTAATTTTTGTATTTTTAGTGGATACAGGGTTTCATCATGTTGGCCAGGCTGGTCTCGAACTCCTAACCTCAGGTGATCCCCTCACCTCAGTCTCCCAAAGTGCTGGGATTACAGGTGTGAGCCACCGCGCCCGCCGAACATGACTTTTTAAAAGCCTATTGTACTTATTTGGTCCTGAAGCCTGAGAGAAATTTCTCCCATGGGTCTCTGTGAAAGACATAAGAGAGCAAATGTGCTATGCAGTAAACCCTTAGCTCCCCTCCGCTAACAACAATGGTGCTTGTACAATAGCAAGAAACAATCAATGCATGTAATGGTTGTTCAAAAAAATAAAAGTCACAAAATTTCACACAAGAAAGGAACTTCAGTGATCATCTCATTGTTGACCTGAAATCACAGAGGAAGGGTTTACTTTAAATATCTAGTTACGTTCAAGAATATTTTTTAAAATCCCTAGTGACTCATGTACCTTCAGTTCAAGTCTATACCTGAAATATTCTATTTCTTCAAATAACTCACTACGAGCAAACAAGCCTGCCCTATACTTCTTCAGTCTCTAAGGACCTGAGATAGGCAACAACACGACTTACAATGCTCACATCTATCCAATGGTTAGAAGGAAATCCCCCTTCCTGGACTTTTTCAAAACACTCCCCGCTCACTTCCCTCTGCTCAGCAGACTTCCCACCCTCTCACCTGCAATCTGTGAAAACTTGTTAGAATAGGCAACAGCCTGAGGCTTCTCAAAGGTCTGCAAACTCCCAATCAAAAATTACTGCTGCCCCATCAATGTGCCATATAAATGTTGGCATGTTAATTGTGTATTTATAAGACTGTTAATGGTTAGTTAATTTACCTCCCACACTATTATTGTACTTGAAATGATTTAACGTCTGCTGAGGGAGTTAACAACATGTAACAGCAGATGCGAGATTTATTTTTTTTTATTTTATTTTTTTTACCTTTCCACACTGTATCCTGACTTCACACTATTAGCATTGGGCGAGTTAAAGCTAATACCTGTATAGGAGTCCTTAAACATGTCATAGGAACACGTACATTTATTTCCCACAACAAGGAATGATTACAAGTGAGGGGGGAAAAAAAGGGCTTTTTATTATATACAACCTCTTCCATTTATAAAAACCAACAGACCCTCCTTTTTTATTTTTTTACTAAGATTTCAACATTCTTTGATCTAGTTAAAGCTCAGAATTCATACCTCCTGGAATTTGAAAATAATTGAAGTGACCATTAAAATAAAACACACTTTATTGCTTTTAAATCTCTTTCTCTAACTCTCTCCAATTTAACTCTAAATTAAACGTTCATTTATTTTTTAGACTAGCAAAAATTGAGCTTTTTTCCCCTTAGGGAATTAAAATCTTCTCCATGTGAATATGCCCCATTTCATTAAGCAGTAAATAGTGAGACCATATATCTGGAGAGTTTGCTTCTTCTTTTTACATTTTTATTTCCATATTTTGACTAAAAGTGCTTACTAGATTAAAACAACAGAAATGATTTATCTCATTTTGAATGAGATTCATTCACAAAATCATCTCAATACTAAATGAAAAATTGTATAAATACTGGCCTGCCCCCTCCAGAAGTTTACTTACAAACTTCAGCAGAGGAGCTATGTCATACACATAGAGAACAATAACATAAAGCAAGATAAACCCGCCACCAAATGAGATATTAAGACAATATATTTTCCAAGAGACAGGAACATCACAGAAGACTTCAGGAAGGAAGGCAGAGGTATTTAAGGATAGCTATGCTTTCATTAGGCAGACACACAAGTGAAACAGTAACTGTTGATATTTACAGCGCTCTTACCAGGAGATGTACTAATCACTTTTCATGTAACAACATATTTAATCCTTACAGCCACTTTAGGAGGTAGGTATTGATACTATCCTCATTTTACAGATTTAAAAACAAACAAAACTAAGGCTTAAAGGAGTTAAGTATCTTGCCCAAGGAGACAAGGTAGATTTTTTAAGACCACAATTGTTGAAGCTCCTCCCATCAAGAGGTGGAGTCTATTTCCCCATCCCTTGAATCTGGGCTCACATTGCGATTTGCTTTGACCAACAGAATATACGGGAAGGAATGTTGTGGAAATTCTGAACCTGGGCCTCAACAGCACTTGCAGCTTCTTCCCTGGCCTTCTCTGGAACACTTCTGAATTATGGGAAAAAGTCAGGGATAAAAGACTATGTGGAGAAAGCAGCTCAGCCATCTCTGTCATTCCAGCTGTCCTGCTGAGGCCCTGTGAGTGATTAAGTCATCAGGGACAAGTCTCCCACTAACCTACCAAGAGTCAAGGTCTCTTCTTCTATCAAACGTCTCCCTCATACAAAGGAACCCTGATCCCTGATTTTCCTGTCTTATGCCACTAACCTCCACCTGAAATGCCTCAGAATCTTACATCTGCCAAGATCCAGTTAAAAAGAACCTGGCAGAGTGACTCTCAAACTTCTCCACGGACACACGTGAAGGGCATTGGACAGTGACCATAAATCAAGGTATGAGACAACCTAGGGGAGCCACCTACAGTAACATGCCATAAGAAATTTATTTTTAGAATTCATTCATATTTTGTATTCTATTTTATACTACACTGCACCTATATATGTTTGTTTGTTTACAGAGACAGGGTCTCACTCTGTCACCCAGGCTGGAGTGCAGTGGTGTGACCACAGCTCACTGCAGCCTTGACTTCCCAAGCTCAAGCGATCCTCCCATCCCAGCCTGGGACTGCAGGCAAGCACCACCACACCCAGCTAATTTTTAAATGTTTTTGCAGAGACCAGAGTCTAGTCATCTTCCCCAGGCTAGTCTCAAACTCCTGGGCTCAAGCGATCCTCCCACTTTGGCATTCCAAAGAGCTGGGATTACAGGCATGAGCCGCTGTGGCCCCCCCGCCCCCCGCCCCATGTTTGTTTTAACAGGAAAAAAAATGTTTATTTTCAAATACACCACTAAAACTGATACTTCAGGAAAATGTACCACGGTTACTTTGTAGCTTCTAGTACACCCTAGGACTCTCTTAACCCCAGTTGAACAGCACGGATCTAGTGGAAAAACAGAGACTTTGGTGTCAGAAATGTCATTTTGTACAGATAAAATGGCACTTTATCAACGGACTCAAAACTCTAAATTATATTCAAAAGATGTTTCCTATAAGGTTGAAGAACTGTTAAGTGTAAACCACAATAAACTATAAAGTTCTAAGCACAAGTTAGAATAAAATATTGTTATTCAGCTGTTATAAAACAATCTGTATTTTCAAAGTGTTTTGAAATAATGTTTATGTGCTAGCAATAGCTGTGAAACTTCAAACAACCTAACCACTCACCACCCCCAAAACTTCAAACCTGCCAACATTTCCAGCTGTTACAAGAACTCTGCCGGTTTGGTACAATGTAGCCCCTAAATTATTTTTCCAATGGGTGTTGTCTCTCTGACATAATAGATTTGATTGACACTTGTGAAAATAAACAATTTTAGGTTTTACTTTAAGATCTCAGGTCAAAATGTTTACTAGTTTTACCTAAAGTGAAGAATATAAATAATGCCAAAGCAACTAGACTGTTTCTCAACATGAAATTACCGGTTTAGGAGCTTAAGCTGTAAACAGCACTCAAGTGTCTATCAAATATTCATTCACTGGTTTCATTCATTTGACAAGTATCTATAAGGCACTTACTACATGCTGGGCACCAAAGATACATTGCTGAGCAAAAATAAAGACTTTTGGCCACTGCCTTCATGGATCTTCTGAGGGTGGACCCAGTAGATAGAATTTTAAATTCTTTTTTTTTTTTTTTTTTTTTTTGAGACGGAGTTTTGCTCTTGTTGCCCAGGCTGGAGTGCAATGGCATGATCTCAGCTCACTGCAACCTCTGCCTCCCAGGTTCAAGCGATTCTCCTGCTTCAGTCTCCCTAGTAGTTGGGATTACAGGTGCCCACCACCACCAAGACCAGCTAATTTTTTGTATTTTTAGTAAAGATGGGGTTTCACTATGTTGGGCAGGCTGGTCTCAAACTCCTGACCTCAGGCGATCCACCCACCTCAGCCTCCCAAAGTGCTGGGATTACAGGCATGAGCCACTGTGCCCAGCTTAAATTCTTGCCCCTTTCTGTTTTCCCCTCCCGTTGAGTGTGGGTGGAATCTCACTTGCTTCTTTCCAGCCAATAAAACATGGCAAAGGTGATGGGACAGTCACTTCCTTGATTACTTTCCATTATATAAGACTCCATCTTAGCCAACTGAGGAGACTGATTCTAAGCCAGAGAGATCTTCTTGCTGGCCTTGAAGAAGCAAACAGCTATGTTATGGAACTACACATGGCAAGGACCTGAGAGCAGCCTCTAGCAGCTGAAAATGGTCCTGGCCAACCACTAGCACGAAAAGGAGCATCTCAGTCACATCACCGCAAGCAAATGAATTCCACTACCACCTGAGAGACCTTGGAAGATCTTTCCTGAGTGAGCCTCTAGATGAGGCTATAGTCAGCTGACACCTTAATTTCATCCCTTGGAGAGCATGAACACAAAACTCAGCTGAAGCCATGACTCCTGACTCATGGTGAAATCATAAATTAATATCGTTTTAAGCAGATAAGTTTGTGGTAATTTGTTACGCAGCAAAAGAAAATGAATCCAGCATACTGAAGGAAAACAAGCCTATACTCCTTCACATATAACACATAAGGCTCTCTAAAACGCAGTTTCACTACCTCTTCCCTCCCCATCATGCAGCTTCCAGGACTGCACTGAATATGTGCTGGCCTTTGGTAATGATACTCCTTTACTTCAGGTGTGCCCTTCCGCAATACAAATCTTATTCTTGTAAGTCCAACAGAAATATCTCGTCCTCGGCAACCCCTTCTATATGACCCAGAGTCCAACCTATTTTAATAGCACTTTATTTCCATCATCATTACAGTGAGTTATATGAGTATCATTTTTAAGGAATTAATAATTTTAAATTTTTTTACCCAATTTTAGATTCACAAATATGGTTACTTCATTAAGATATAAATCTCCCCAAATCATTTGTGAATTTGCTAAAGATCCCATCAACAGTAATGTAATGGTTCAAATGGAAGCCAGTTTTTCTCCCCAGGAGACATTTAAGCAATCAATATCTGGAGATAGTTCCAGTTGTTACAACTAGAGATGGATGCTATTAGTAGCCAGTGGGTAGATGCCAGTGACGCTAGTAAACATGGTACAATGCACAAGGCAGCATCCACAACAAAAAATTATACCTCCCCAAATATCAATATGAATAATGCCAAGCTTGAAAAACCCCACAATAATGTGGGGTTTGAAGCCACTAAATCTGTGGCAATTTTCAACTCCCTCGAAACTGTTTTGTTTGTACTGAAACTATAGAACTTTGCTACTAAAATCTACGCTCAAACCTTCTAAGGGCTAAAAAAGTTCAACTCTGTTTTCTGAAATTTTAATCTACCCTAAGGAGAGCCAAAGAAGCCTTTTCACCCTTCTTCCCCTGACTACTTCCTAACATATTATTCAAAATCCAACTCAGTGGTAGCCTTAACCTCCTAGGCTCAGGCGATCCTCCCAACTTGGCCTCTCAGGTAGCTGGGACTACAAGCACGCACTACCACGCCCAGCTAATTTTTTGCAGAGACAGGGTCTCACTACATTGCCCAGACTGGTCTTGAATTCCTGGATTCCAGTGATCCTCCCCCTCGGCCTCCCAGGGCGTTAGGATTAGAGATGTGAGCCACTGCACCCGGCCTGCTCCACGTGCCATTTTACTGCACTTTGTTCCTAGTTCTACCAAATAATTAACCCGGCACATTGCCTGTTAGTAAGGCGCTAAGTGTTTGTTGATTTTATTCATTCAACAAATATTTACTGAATGCCTACTGTGTGCCAGGCATTGTTCTAGATGCAGAAAACACAGCAGAGAAGGCAAAGTCCTGCCCTCATGGCAGGACAAAGAAGTAAATTATATAGTGAGTTAGAAGTGCCATGAAGAAAAATAGCACAGAGAAAGAAATGGATAATGCTGGGTGGAGCCATGAGCTGCAACAGTAAATATAGCCAAGGAATGCCTCACTTAAGTGACATCTGACTTAACACCTGAAGGAGGTGACAGAACAAGCCCTGTAGACACCCCAGGGCATAGGTCTGCCAAGCAGAACGGAACATGCCTCACACTGCTCAAGGAGTGGCAAGGAGTCCGCCAAGAAGCAAGTAGTAGGTAAGATCTGAAACAGTGCGGTGAGTCTGCAGGGCCTTACAGGCCATCCTAAAGCCTTAAGCTTTTACTCCAAGTGAAATGAGGGGTCACTGGAGGATTGTGAATGATCTATCTCACATTTAAAAGGATCTCCCTGGTTGCTATGTTAATGAATGAACGGGCCGGGCGCGGTGGCTCACGCCTGTAATCCCAGCACTTTGGGAGGCTGAGGCAGACAGATCACAAGGTCAGGAGATCGAGACCACCCTGGCTAACATGGTAAAACCCCGTCTCTACTAAAAATACAAAAAATTAGCCGGGCGTGGTGGTGGGCACCTGTAGTCCCAGCTACTCGGGAGGCTGAGGCAGGAGAATGGCGTGAACCCAGGAGGCGGAGCTTGCAGTGAGCCGAGATGACGCCACTGCACTCCAGCCTGGGCAACACTCTGTCTCAAAAAAAAAAAAAACAAAAAGAAAAGCAACACACTTTACTGCAAACATCACTCAGGAAACCTAAATTTCAGGGACCTAACTACACGGCCTTGTACAAGTGACTTCTTTCAACCTCATCTGTTCTTACAACTGTTAAATTGCATGGCTGAACTATATGAAGGGCCTTTTAGCTCTTAAATTCCATTCCAGTCACTTGTGTGCAGGAGGAAAAGGAGGATGTGACTGGGAAAGGTTTATCCTGGAGCCCATCTAAAAGGTTTTGGGTGTTTTTGCTTCACATGGTTTTCCCTCGACCAGAATTTCATTGCATGTTTCACCTCTACCACACCTGTGCCATAGTTCAAACTCAGAGGCACGAGGAATCTCTTTTTTGACAAAGAATTGTAATAGCATCAAGACGCTGCCGGTATACTCTCTACAAAGGTAAACCACGTTGACTGATCTGAACAGGCATTATTGCCATTTTTGGTTTTGTTTTTTGTTTTGTTTTGTTTTGTTTTTGAGAGACAGAGTCTTGCTCTGTCGCCCAGGCTGAGGTGCATGGGCATGATCTCAGCTCACTGCAACCTCCACCTCCCAGGTTCAAGTGATTCTCCTGCCTCAGCCTCTCCAGTAGCTGGGACTACAAGCACGCACTACCACGCCCAGCTAATTTTTTGCAGAGACAGGGTCTCAAAAATGGCACTTTATCAACGGACTCAAAACTCTAAATTATATTCAAAAGATGTTTCCTATAAGGTTGAAGAACTGTTAAGTGTAAACCACAATAAACTATAAAGTTCTAAGCACAAGTTAGAATAAAATATTGTTATTCAGCTGTTATAAAACAATCTGTATTTTCAAAGTGTTTTGAAATAATGTTTATGTGCTAGCAATAGCTGTGAAACTTCAAACAACCTAACCACTCACCACCCCCAAAACTTCAAACCTGCCAACATTTCCAGCTGTTACAAGAACTCTGCCGGTTTGGTACAATGTAGCCCCTAAATTATTTTTCCAATGGGTGTTGTCTCTCTGACATAATAGATTTGATTGACACTTGTGAAAATAAACAATTTTAGGTTTTACTTTAAGATCTCAGGTCAAAATGTTTACTAGTTTTACCTAAAGTGAAGAATATAAATAATGCCAAAGCAACTAGACTGTTTCTCAACATGAAATTACCGGTTTAGGAGCTTAAGCTGTAAACAGCACTCAAGTGTCTATCAAATATTCATTCACTGGTTTCATTCATTTGACAAGTATCTATAAGGCACTTACTACATGCTGGGCACCAAAGATACATTGCTGAGCAAAAATAAAGACTTTTGGCCACTGCCTTCATGGATCTTCTGAGGGTGGACCCAGTAGATAGAATTTTAAATTCTTTTTTTTTTTTTTTTTTTTTTTGAGACGGAGTTTTGCTCTTGTTGCCCAGGCTGGAGTGCAATGGCATGATCTCAGCTCACTGCAACCTCTGCCT
>NW_012103532.1:1671387-1675001 GCF_000951045.1 Mandrillus leucophaeus
CTCTGTCTCAAAAAAAAAAAAAACAAAAAGAAAAGCAACACACTTTACTGCAAACATCACTCAGGAAACCTAAATTTCAGGGACCTAACTACACGGCCTTGTACAAGTGACTTCTTTCAACCTCATCTGTTCTTACAACTGTTAAATTGCATGGCTGAACTATATGAAGGGCCTTTTAGCTCTTAAATTCCATTCCAGTCACTTGTGTGCAGGAGGAAAAGGAGGATGTGACTGGGAAAGGTTTATCCTGGAGCCCATCTAAAAGGTTTTGGGTGTTTTTGCTTCACATGGTTTTCCCTCGACCAGAATTTCATTGCATGTTTCACCTCTACCACACCTGTGCCATAGTTCAAACTCAGAGGCACGAGGAATCTCTTTTTTGACAAAGAATTGTAATAGCATCAAGACGCTGCCGGTATACTCTCTACAAAGGTAAACCACGTTGACTGATCTGAACAGGCATTATTGCCATTTTTGGTTTTGTTTTTTGTTTTGTTTTGTTTTGTTTTTGAGAGACAGAGTCTTGCTCTGTCGCCCAGGCTGAGGTGCATGGGCATGATCTCAGCTCACTGCAACCTCCACCTCCCAGGTTCAAGTGATTCTCCTGCCTCAGCCTCTCCAGTAGCTGGGACTACAGGTGCCACCACCACGGCCGGCTAATTTTTCTATGTTTAGTAGAGCCAGGGTTTCACCATGTTGGTGAGACTGGTCTCAAACTCCTGACCTCAGGTGATCCACCTGCCTCGGCCTCCCAAAGTGCTGGGATTACAGGCCTGAGCCACCACGCCCAGCCCATCTTTTTTTTTTTAAATCCCAGTATATATGTAAATTGGTTCCAATAACTACAAGAGTTAAAATTAATAAACAATACAGTTATCTTCAGAGTGTTATCATAAAAGAAACTATTTAATATTAACAGAAAATAAAAATGTGATTATAAAAATGCACAGTGGGTTGCCACATCTAGAATTCCACATTGCTGTCACAGGCTATGGATTAGTGACATCTGCTATGGATTAGTTAACATTTGTCACTGTTAAAGAGACTAGCTATGGGATGACTTTAGGAGAGTCAGTGCTTTTGACTCTGTTTCCTCTACAGTGAAATAGCCATAATATGTGTCCTATTATCCATTTCACAGTGATACTACTATAAAACAAAATAGAGGCTGGGCACAGTGGCTCATGCCTGTAAATCCCAGCATTTTGAGAGGCAGAGACAGGAGAATCATTTCAGGCTGGGAGTTTGAGACCAGCCTGGGCAACAAAGCAAGACCCCACCTATACAAAAAAAAATTTTTTTTAATTAACCAGGCATGGGGGCACATACCTGTAGTTTCATCTACTCAGGAGGCTGAGATGGGAGAATCACTTGAGCCTACGAGTTTAAGGTTACAGTAAGCATGATTGAGCCACTGCACTTCAGCTTGGGCAACACAGTGAGACCCTGTCTCTTAAAAGTTTTTTTTAAAAGAATATTTACAGAAAGCTAAAAAGCACTATATAAATCTAAGATGCAATATTACTGACTTTTCCTATTCTAGCTATATCTTTTTGGAAGGAAAATAAATAAGCTGTCAACTGTCAAACTCATTAATTCAACTCCTAATGAAGAGAAGACAGCAACGAGATAGTCTAAACCAGCAGATAATCCTCAAACTACTTTTATATAACTTTGAATGGTACTTTGTATTTTCACTTGAATAGAGCTTTCATAATCTCAATAAATGATAATGGCTATTATTGTTATTATTAACAAAACTGTGTTAACTTTGCTAGGTATTTTCTCAGAACCTTCTAGACTATCTCATTTTTTTTCTCTTTTTTTTTTTGAGACAGAGTTTTGCTCTTGTCGTCCAGGCTAGATTACAATGGTGCAATCTCGGCTCACTGCAACCTCCACCTCCCAGGTTCAAGCGATTCTCCTACCTCAGCCTCCTGAATAACTGGGATTATAGCCGCCCACCACCACACCCTGCTAATTTTGTTTGTTTGTTTGTTTGTTTGTTTTTTTGAGACGGAGTCTTGCTCTGTCGCCCAGGCGGGAGTGCAGTGGCCGGATCTCAGCTCACTGCAAGCTCCGCCTCCCGGGTTTACGCCATTCTCCTGCCTCAGCCTCTGTCTCTTATACACATCTAGATGTGTATAAGAGACAGAACCCGGGAGGCGGAGCTTGCAGTGAGCTGAGATCCGGCCACTGCACTCCAGCCCGGGCGACAGAGCAAGACTCCGTCTTAAAAAAAAAAAAAAAAATACAAAATTAGTCGGGCATTGTGGTGGGCACCTGTAACACCAGCTACTCAGGAGGCTGAGGCAGGAGAATCACTTGAACCCAGGAGGTGGAGGTTACAGTGAGCCTAGGTCGCGCCATTGCACTCCAGCCTGGGCTACAAGAGCAAAACCCCGTATCAAAAAAACAATGTACTATAGAGACACAAAGAAAAAATATCTAAATGAGACTGGATATTCAGACAAGGCTTCACAGAGAAGACTAAGATCACAATAATGGAAGAAGTCATTTCCAACTTAGCCACTTTAATAAATAGTTAAAAAAAAGAGAGAGAGTGAACCAGCAATTAAACAATCTATAATCCTGGCTCCTTGATCAGAAATTTCAGAAGTTTCAGAAATGCTTAAAACAAAAATATCAGGCCACGTGTGAGTTATTGCAGAAGCAAAGAAAAGATAACTAACTACCCTTTGCAGTGGGGGAAGTCAAGGGAATGGCAGAAGCTGAGAGAGGGTGCGTAGGAGAGGCTGAAAGTAAACCATCTTCAGGCTGCCTGGCTTCCAACCCGGACCTGGCCACTCATGGTGGGACCTTAATAAAGTCACAACTTCTGTGTCTCTATTTCCTCATCTGTAAATGGGAGTAAGTGCAGTGCCTGCCTCATAGGATTGTTGTGAGGACTGAATGAATTAATACATGTTATGTGCTTCAGTGCCTGACTCATGGTAAGCACCATTACAACTGTTTACTATTATTACTGCTATTATTCCCGGTCTAAGATGAATCTTCAAAGATAAGAAATTGCAAGGTTGGAAGAGGGGGCAAAAGGCAATATTCGAGGTAGAAGACACAGCATCAGACAAGGCACTGAAGCAAGAAACAGTAGAACAACACGTATTTAGTAACTAAAATTACATGGAGTTCAAAGTTGCTGACTAGAATTACAGAGAGACTGCTCTGGCAGCTGTATAGAAGATTAATTTGATGGACAAAACAGAAGACTAGTTATAAAGCTGTGACTATAGCCCGGAGATGATGAAATCTGAAGGCAGTAAAAGATGGTTATATGAATTCAAGAAACAGTCACAAAATATTTAAGAGATAAAAACTGGTAGCGGCTGGGCGCAGTGGCTCACGCCTGTAATCCCAGCACTTTGGGAGGCTGAGGTGGGCGGATCACGAGGTCAGGAGATGGAGACCATCCTGGCTAACACGGTGAAGCCCCATCTCTACTAAAAATACAAAAAATTAGCCGGGCATGGGGCGGGCGCCTGTAGTCCCAGCTAGTCGGGAGGCTGAGGCAGGAGAATGGCATGAACCTGGGAGGCGGAGCTTGCAGTGAGCTGAGATCGCGCCACTGCACTCCAGCCTGGGCGACAGAGCGA
>NW_012103532.1:1680486-1681723 GCF_000951045.1 Mandrillus leucophaeus
TGCAGTGGCCGGATCTCAGCTCACTGCAAGCTCCGCCTCCCGGGTTTACGCCATTCTCCTGCCTCAGCCTCCCGAGTAGCTGGGACTACAGGCACCCACCACCTTGCCCGGCTAGTTTTTTGTATTTTTAGTAGAGACCGGGTTTCACCATGTTGGCCAAGCTGGTCTTGAACTCCTGAACTCAGGTGATTTGCCAGCCTCGGCCTCCCAAAGTACGGGGATTACAGGCATGAACCACCATGCCCAACTAGACTACCTCATTTTTAAAATCACCACGGTGTACCAAACATGAGGATAATGTAACTGGCTTCATTCTGCTTATAATACTATAATTAGGGTGGGAATGATCCACAACATACAATTTAAATAGAATAATCAATTCTCAGCCCAGACATGGTGGCTCACTCCTGTAATCCCAACACTTTGGGAGGCAGAGGTGGGTGGATCGCTTGAGCTCAGGAATTCAAAACCAGCCTGGGCAACATGGCAAAACCCCATCTCCACAAAAAAATACAAAAATTAGCTGGCCATAAGACCCTCATCTCTTAAAAACAAAATAAAGGCACTTTTGCCATTCACAAAGCTATGAGGTATATTCTATTATTCTTCATGTTCTATAAATCAGTAAACTTAGGCACAAACTTGTCCAAGGCCACGCAACTAGTAAGAGGTGGAGTCAGGATAGCCTGGCTCCAGAATCCTGCTCCCAATCATTACAATATGCTGTCTCACATTTCCAGCTTAAGCTCACTTCATCTTAATGTTCTTACTCCACTCCTCACACACAAGTCTAAGTATGGGTATACAGAGACTTATCAGTTCATTCAATAAGCATGAATACATACTACATGCTGAGGTTTAGGTGTATAAAGTGCTAAGTCATAGTCCCTATTCCCAAGAGGCTTACAGTCAAACAAGGGGTTAAAGACAAGTATACACATGGCCACAATAAAGAACAGGCCACGCGTGGTGGCTCACGCCTGTAATCCCAGCACTTTGGGAGGCTGAGGCAGGCAGGTCACCTGAGGTTAGGAGTTCAAGACCAGCCTGGCCAACATGGTGAAACCCCAGTTCTACAAAAAATTAGCTGGGCGTTGTGGGTGCCTGTAATCCCAGCTACTCGGGAAGCTGAGGCGCGAGAATCACTTGAACCAGGGAGGTGGAGGTTGCAGTGAGCCATGATCACACCACTGCACTCCAGCCTGGGCGACAGAGCGAGACTCCATCTCAAAAAAAA
>NW_012103532.1:1683413-1699385 GCF_000951045.1 Mandrillus leucophaeus
CCTGGGAGGCGGAGCTTGCAGTGAGCTGAGATCGCGCCACTGCACTCCAGCCTGGGCGACAGAGCGAGACTCCATCTCAAAAAACAAACAAATAAACAAAAAAAACTTGTAGAACTTGGTGACCGAGTGAATGTGGAGGATTAAGAAGGGGGAAGTTTATGGCTTGTGTGATAGTGCCAACAAATAAAACTATAAACTCAAAAGCAAAAACAGATTATCAGGTAGTGGGGAGATGAGTAGTTATGTTTCAGACACAATGAGTGGGCTTCAGTTGTCTAAGGATTACCCAAATAGAGATCCATCAAAACACAAACCTGAGAGCCCAGGAGAAAGGTCTGAGCAAACTTGGGAGACATCAACATGTAAGTGACAGGTAAATCCATAGCTGTGAATTTTGCCCAGGGAAAATACCTAAGAATAGTAACCTAGGGATAAAACCAAGGAACAGCAATAGTTAAAGGGTAGCCTGAAGAAAAAAGAAAAAACAGAAGTTGGGGGGGAAAAAAAAAGTCAATCTTTGGCTAGATCCTGAAGTTAGCTATCCATGTTGTGTAAACTCATGAATTTATAAGCTATTACGTTCTTCACTGGCTTTCCCCCTCACCTCACATTTCCTAGTAAGAAGTTCCACTGCTGGACTGTAAAGTCCTTGAGTAGAAAGGGCATTGGATTTCCTATCACTAATGCCCAATGCATATGCCTGGTACACACATGCTTGTAAAACGAACCTGGCTGAACAGAGAAAAATAGATAATTTCCCACCTATTTAAACAAAAGGCTTGTGGAATTCCTAGACCTAGAGCTGCTTCCAGCCCAGAGCAGAGAAATACAGAACCTGAGGAGAATGGAATCAGAAAGGAGGCTGACCTTATACATTGTTGAAGAAAATGTAAAATAATGCAGCTGCTTTGAGAAACAGCTTGGCAGTTTCTCAAAATGTTAAACAGAGCGTTACCATATGACCCAGCAACTCCACTCCTAGGAATATACCCAAGAGAACTAAAAACATATGTTCACATGGAAATTTGTATACAAATGTTCACAGTAGTATTCATAATAGCCAAAAGGTAGAAATAACCCAAGTGTCCATCAACTGATCAACATATAAACAAAATGTGGTACAGACATACAATGGAGTATTATTTGGCAACAAAAAGGAATGAAGTACTGATCCACGCTACAACATAGATGAACCTTGAAAATATTACACTACATCAAAGGCCACAAACTGTGTAATTCCTTGTATATGAAAGGTTCGGAATAGGCAAACCCATAGAGACAGAAAGTAGATTAATGGTTCCAGCAGCAGGAGGAGGAAAAGTGGAGTGACTGTTAATGAATATGAGATTTATTTCTGAGGTGACAAAAATGTTCTGGAATTAGTTAATAGTGACAGTTATACAACTTTGTGACTATCCTAAGAACCATTAAATTGTACATTTTAGAGGTGTGAATTTTATGGTATTCGAATTATATCTCAATTTTTTAAAAAGAAAGGGGATAGAAACACAGGAAGGCTAGAATCCATGCTACATCCTAGATTTCTTCTAATTCAGGTGATTCCAACACAAGGATACCAACAAAGTACCTAAGAAGTAGAACTGGCAACAGTAAACAAAAATTTTTAAACAATCTGTAATATCAGTTGATTATATCAAATAGACATCAAATTCCTCATGCAAAAATGGGAGTTTCCAAGTCTTCTGGGGGAAAGAGAACTGTCATATACCTTGGTGACCCGTGTAAAGGTGGCTAACCTACATTTCTAGTTGAAGGAGGTTAATCCTAGTACCAGAAATCCCATCAGAACTTGTGGCTTTGCTGAAGCAAACCCCCACACACTGGAGCAGCTTCTCCTACCAGAGCACCAGACAACACTCTCATCCACACCCGGGGATCTGCCTGAGAAGCCACCACTAACACAATACCTCTGTCAGCAGCCTACCGAGCTACTGGTACTTGGAGAGTTAATTCTCTTCACTTTGGAATAAACAAACTGAAGGAGATAAACCAAGAAAGGCAACATGACATGGCAGCTGGGTATGCTCCCAATTCCAGCACTTAGTTGCTGAGAAAATTGGGAAGGTCACATTTATCTGAGCCTCAGTTTTTCTCATTACCTCACAAAACTACTGTTCCATCGTAGGGCCCCAAAGTGACACTCCAGTGTTCGTATCCTTCCCAATTCACATTAAAGAAAACTAGTCGCTAGTAGTATATATTGTGGGGTCTTACTTTCTTTTTGGAAAATAAGACTCCTGGAACCCTTATCTATGATGTACTTAAACACATATTCTCAAACTTACATAAAATTAGAAAACATACAGAATGTCCAAGCCAGGATCCTTGGCTCCCCTTTATGAAGCCCAGAGCCATTTAGTTACCCATCCTGTGCATCCTAACTTCCCTCTCCTTAGATTTTATCCACGTCTCTTCATCTCAATAACCTAATTCAGCTGGGTGCACTGGTTCACACCTATAATCCCAGTGCTTTGGAGGGTCACAGCAAAAGGATCACTTGAGACCAGGAGTTCATGAGCAGCCTGGGCAGATTCTGTCTGTACCAAAAACTTTTTTAAATTCACTAGGAGCAGTGGCGCCTGCCTGTAGTCCTAGCTACTCTTACCTCTGAGGTAAGAGAACTGCTCGAGGCCAGGAAGTCAAGGCTGCAGTGAGCTGTGATCACACCACCACATTCCAACCTGGGTGACAGAGTGAGACCCTGTCTCTTAAAAAAACAAAGAAACAGAAACACTAATCCAAGTCACCATGTCTCACACCTAGGCTACTGCAATTGTTTCCTAACTTGTCTTAAAATCTTTCAATGACTCTCCCAACTCCTTAACATGGCCAAGCCTTGCCTACATCTGCAGCCCCATCTCCCACATATCCCATCAGTTCTTTCTACTCCGGCCTCAGTGAACTTGGCTTTCTTCAACTTTTAAACATACACTTCTTCTCTCTGAAATTTTATCTGTCTTGTCACCTGGCTTAGACATCTCTTTTTCCTTCACACTTAGACGTCTCCTGCCCCAGGAAGATTTCACTTTATCAAGTCCAAAGTAGATACTCCTCCATACTCACCTTGACTCTCATTACTATAATGCTTCAAGTTAGGTTCTACTTCTCCACCTACGCTGTCCTTTCCCTTTCTAGAATGCAAGTTCATAAGAGCAGGGACCATGTCTGTAGATTTCATTGGTCAATTCCCACACATATGACTAGTGACTAATACAGATTCAGTATATATTGACTGAATAAAATGATTACAATTAAGCAAAAAGCTAAGCTAATGAGAACTTTTACATATATAGGTGTGTGTATACACACACATACACACACACACACACACACACATATATGTATTTTTTTTTTTGAGACAGAGTCTCACTCTGTTACCCAGGCTGGAGTGCAGTGGTGCAATCTCAGTCCACTGCAATCTCTGCCTCCCAGGTGTTCAAACAATTCTCCAGTCTTCCAAGTAGCTGGAATTACAGGCACACGTTACCACAGCTCAGCTAATTTTTGAATTTTTAGTAGAGATGGGGTTTCACCATGTTGGCCAGGCTGGTTTCGAACTCCTCACCTCAAGTGATCCATTTGCAGCCTCCCAAAGTGCTAGGATTACAGCATGAGCCACAGAACCCAGGCTTCTTTTTTTTTTTTTTTGAGCCAGAGTCTCGCTCTGTCACCTAGGCTGGAGTGCAGTGGCGCGATCTAGGCTCACTGCAACCTCTGCCTCCCGGGTTCAAGCGATTCTCTTGCCTTAGTCTCCCAAGTAGCTGGGATTACACCCAGCTAATTTTTGTATTTTTAGTAGAAACAGGGCTTCACAATATTGGCCAGGCTGGTCTAGAACTCCTGACCTCAGGTGATCCACCCACCTCGGCCTCCCAAAGTGCTGGGATTACAGGCATGAGCCATCACACCTGGCCCAAAAATATTTTTATATTAAGAAAACAGGCCAGGCACGGTGGCTCACACCTGTAATTCCAGCATTTTGGGAGGCCGAGGCAGGCATATCACCTGAGGTCAGGATTTCGAGACCAGCCGGGCCAACATGGTGAAACCCTGTCTCTACTAAAAATACAAAAAATTAGCCAGGTGTGGTAGCACGCACCTGTAATCCCAGATACTCGGGCAGCTGAGGCAGAAAAATCACTTGAACCCAGGAGGCGGAGGTTGCAGTGAGCCGAGATCATGCCATTGCACTCCAGCTTGGGCAACAAGAGCGAAATTTCACCTCAAAAAAAAAAAAATAATAATTATATATGTGTGTGTGTGTGTGTGTGTGTATAATTGGCCAGGCATAGGGGCTCACACCTGTAAACCCAGCACTTTGGGAGGCAGAGGAGGAAGATCCCTTGAGCCCAGGAGTTCAAGACTAGCCTGGGCACTATAGCAAGATCCTTTCTCTATTATTTGTATTAAACATTTTTTTTAATTTTTAAAATTTTTTCAACTTGGGCACAGTGGCTCACACTTGTAATCCCAGCACTTTGGGAGGCTGAGACAGGTAGATCGCCTGAGGTCAGGAGTTCGAGACCAGCCTGGCAACATGGTGAAACTCTGTCTTTAGTAAAATACAAAAATCAACCAGGTGTGGTGGTGCACACCTATAATCTCAGCTACTTGGGAGGCTGAGGCAGGAGAACTGCTTGAACTCGGGAGGCAGAGGTTTCAGTAAGCCAGGATGGTGCCATGGCACTCCAGCCTGGGAAACAGAGCAAGACTCCATTAAAAAAAAAAAAAAAAAAAAGTTTTAAGAAAATTATAGCTATAAAACAAATGCAATTCTTCATAACTGTAGGGAAAAAGGACTTACGCACACATGCATTTACTACAATTTGAATGCCAATACCAATACGATCAAAAGAAGCTAAACTACTACCTCAGTGGGAATGGTGCTCTTAACATTGTTCTGAAACTCCTAATTTCTGTAACTAAAAAAGGCAGAAAAGTATGCATAATGCAAATTACAAACGCTACAGAGAAAATACATGGAAATCATTTTCCCTGCCCCTCTCTCCCAAAAGAATGTTAGACACACTTTATAGAAACTGTGCTTACTCCAAATAGCTCACCAAGTGAAGGTTATTGTGAAATACTTCAAATTCCATAAGCACTCAACACTGCAAAGACTGTGGGAAAAGAATGTTCCAAGCACAGACTAATGGACAGAAGGTACAAATGAAATAAACCCTGACGCATGACTATCTAAGAAAGTCTAAACTGAAGACTCAATATATTTGTTCTGAAGTTATTAACCAAGCTTCAGTTTCTTAAATACGTTCAAAACATTTAACATATTCTTATAAGTCCCAATGACAGAGGTCTGTCATTGAAGATTATTTATTTATTTATTTATTTTGCCTAGTTTAGGACAGATAAATCCCTATCACAGTTCAGACTTAAGTTTTCGTCTTTTGAATTTTTTTATACCAACAATGTGAATTCTTACTGTGTTTGTTGTCTGTGTTAACAATAATACAAGTTATACCAACTTGGAATTTTTATTTTAATTTTGGGGATGTGTCCATATTTTAAGTCAGCAACTTTAATCCAGTGATCAAAGCTTCCTTAGCTTGTAAACTGTTTCTCAGGTAAACTGAGAATTGCCCCATACCAGCATCTTAAGCAAATAAATAAGCACAAAACAGGCAGAGATTATAAATTAGAGCAGACAAATCTGTATCTCGCCCCACACCGGTAAAGAGCATTCTATCAATACAGTGAAATGCTAATCTCCTAATTAACAACCTAATTAGGTAATTATGGCTTTGCAGAGGGATGCCGAAATGAAATATGACAACATGGTCACCTCTTTATATGGCACCTGTGGGCCTTTTCAGCTGTCATTGCAAAGAGTGCAATATCAATTTGAACAGATGACAAAGTGCTGTCATTTTTCATTCTGATAATATACAGAATGCTTTGGACAGAAGTAGTTTACAAAAGAAACATCTTGCCTGATATTTTCCTAATTTAAACATGCTCAAATACTTCGGTAAATTTTTTGCATTGTACATAAGAGAATCAGTATGCACATTTTTATATTGTACATAAGAGAATCAGTATGCACATTTGAAAAAAACAAACCTAACCGGCCATCATGTTTAACTGTACAAGCTGAAACTATTTCTTTTCTTTTTTTTTTGAGATGGAGTTTCACAGTTGTTGCCCAGCCTTGAGTGCAGTAGCGCAATCTTGGCTCACTGCAACCTCCGCCTCTCGGGTTCAAGTGCTTCTCCTGCCTATAGCTGGGATTACAGGCATGTGCCATCATATCCGGCTAATTTTGTATTTTTAGGTGAGACAGGATTTCTACATGTTGGTCAGGCTGGTCTCGAACTGCCAACCTCAGGTGATCCGCCTGCCTCAGCCTCCCAAAGTGTTGGGATTACTGCGCCCAGCCTGAAACTATTTCAATTATAAAGTATATGATAATTAGAAAAGAGTAAAAGGCAACAATTCATCATATTTTAACACTCATATTTTTACTAACTACTGCTATCAGAAAAATTGAAATCCAAACAAATTTGATCTTCAATCTTTTTCTCACAAAATAAAAAAAGTGAGACAGATATTTACATTTGTTAAAATAAATTAAAACAGAACAGGCCTGTCCAGGGGCAGTGGTTCAGGTCTACAATCCCAACACTTTGGGAGGCCATGGTAGTGCATGCCTGTAGTCCTGGCTACTGGGGAGGCTGAGGTGGGAGGATTGCTTGAGTCCAGAAGTTGAGCCTGCAATGAGCCGTGATCATGCCACTGCACTCCAGCCTGGGCAACAGAGCAAAAACCCTGTCT
Source organism: Mandrillus leucophaeus (assembly GCF_000951045.1). NCBI lineage: Eukaryota > Metazoa > Chordata > Mammalia > Primates > Cercopithecidae > Mandrillus > Mandrillus leucophaeus. The sequence goes on from NW_012103532.1 coordinate 1,690,224, forward strand.
CAAAACAATAATAAAAATAAAAATAAAAATAAAAATAAAAAAACAAATAAAACAACAACAAAACAAAACAAAAAATCAGACCTGGCCTGAAAAATTCGAGCAGACAAAACTAGTTAGGCCTTATAAATGACCTTAACCTTGTTTGATTTGCAAACATAAGCAAAACTTGAGATATGTTTTATAAATGCATACATGAAAAAAAAAACTTAAGCTTATCTAGTCAGAAGCAGCCAACAAACCTATATAACTGGGGACTTTCCAATGGCAGTGATCAACTGTAAAACTAACCAATCAAATCTTTTCTTTGTTTTACTTCCACGGTCTTCCTACAAAAGCTTCCCCTCTTACTTTCCCTCAATGGAGCCCCTGAATCACTTCTGATTTGAAGCTGCCCAATTCATGAACTGCTGTTTGTGCAAATAAACTCTAAAATCTTATGCCTCAGTTTATCTTTTTAACACTTATAATTTTCCATACCAAAAAATCACTTCCCAATATGTAAGCATTCAACTCACAATCTCTGTCTACCAAAGGCCAACCTCAACTCCACAGACAGGAGTGGACTCCCCTCTGAAAGTAAACACGGAGCTGTCACAGGCCTACTCACTGCACTCGTGGCCACTGAAGAGGTGGTGGTAGCATTGGGACAATGATACCACCAATACAAATACAGCTTTTCTTCCAGAATACTGTCTTAAATCGGACTTTTGGGGGAAAAGAAGGCTTACCTGGGAATAGTAACATCATTTATGTCAGGACATATGAAACCTTGTTCTAAGTACAAAATAAATGAAGTGAAAACTATCTTGAAAATACAATCCATTTATAACTTCACAATCACCTGCATTAGTGAAAACTATTGGTTAAAATGATGGTCATTGACTGTACTCATACTTGTCAATATCCATTTTAAACTATGATTTATTTTAAAATAATTTATCAAAGAACATTTCTAAAACTGAGAAAAATATAAAGTCTTATAATCTCACCACCTATGTCTTTTTTTTTTTTTTTTTTTTTGAGATGGAGTCTCGCTCTGTCGCCCAGGCTGGAGTGCAGTGGCACTATCTGGGCTCACTGCAAGCTCCGCCTCCTGGGTTCACGCCATTCTCCTACCTCAGCCTCCTGAGTAGCTGGGACTACAGGCGCCTGCCACCACACCTGGCTAATTTTTTGTATTTTTTAGTAGAGACAGGGTTTCACCGTGTTAGCCAGGATGGTCTTAATCTCCTGACCTCGTGATCTGCCCGCCTCGGCCTCCCAAAGTGCTGGGATTACAGGCGTGAGCCACCACGCCCAGCCCACCTATTTCTTTTCTTTGCATACATGTTTGACATAATTGGGACCATACTTTATAGAACGTCATATCCTTTTTTCACTTATTATGGTTAGCATATTAGTATGTCACTAAAATTCTTCTGAAACATCTAAGATGACTGTATATTATTTCCATTCTATGAATTTTCCATGATTTCTCTAATTTTTATTGAACTTTAAGGTTCTAATTTTTGCTATAAATGCTGCAGTGAACATCTTTGAACATGAATATCTTTCAACATCTCTGATTTCTTTAATAAAGATTCCTAGAAATGGAATTACAAGCTCAAAAGGCATGCATAACTTTTTTTTAAAGCTTATAATAAATACTGCCAAAGTGCTTTCCAGAAGTTTTACTAATTTACATTCCCACTATCAATATGAGTAACCATCTTACCACCAATCTTTATTATCAGTGAGTATTAGTATTTTCATTAAATCCTTAAGCTTCATATCATAACATTATACCTATAATCAAATACTCTCACAACATAATCAATAACAACTTTTTGTAAACATTAAGTTTAAATGAAGGCAAAGGGCCATAGTTAATGACAGTCCCAAGACAGGGCCAGTTCCAACATCCAAATCTAGAGCAGCATGGAAAAGTGACCAAAAAAAAAAAAAACAAATAGTGCTTTTCAGTACCCTGAGTCTAAACAAAGGTCAAGTCCTAGTTTTGCCACTTGCGCATGCACACGCGCTCTCTCTATATATATACACACACTCTCTCTATATTTATACACTAAATATATACATACATACTAAATATATATATACACTAAATATATATACTAAATATATATATATTTTTTTGTTTTGTTTTGTTTTTTTGAGACGGAGTTTCAACTCTTGTCGCCCAGGCTGGAGTGTAATGGCACGATCTTGGCTCACGGCAACCTCCGCCTCCCAGGTTCGAGCAATTCTCCCGCCTCAGTCTCCTGAAAACTGGGACTATGGGCGTGTGTGTGCCACGTCTGGCAAATCTTTGTATTTTTACTAGAGATAGGGTTTCGCCATGTTGGCCAGGCTGGTCTCGAACTCCTGACCTCAGGTGATCCAACCTCAGCCTCCCAAAGGGCTAGGATTACAGGATAAGCCACCGCACGCAGCCCGGTAACTCTATATTTTTGTTAATAATTACATTACTTCTCTAAGCTTCAGTTTCAGCATTTGTAAAATGGGGACAGGGATAACATAATATCCCTTTTCTAACAAAGGGCAGTTATAGGCACAAAAAAGATAATATAAACACTTGGAAGTGTTTCTTGTTACTCAACAGATCAATCCATATAATAGCTTAAAAACAGCATCCTGAAGTCCTTCTCTCAATACAGTAGGTAGGTGCACTAATTTACAAAACACAACCAGAAATTAACAAATTTCATGATCCAGACTTGAAAATGAGTTTCACTCTTTTACAACCACTCCATGAAATCATTGCTTATTACACCATATTAACATCCTGAATGTCTTATGCCCTGAATGCCAGTAGAGGTTGGTATCCCTTATCTAAAATGCTTGGAACCAGAAGTGTTTCAGATTCTGGATTTTCTTTGAATTTTGGAATATTTTCATATATATCATGCAGTATCTTGGGGATGAGATCCAAGTCTAAACATGCGATTCACTTATGTTTCATATACACTTTACACACATAGCCTGAAGGTAATTTTATACAATTTTTTTTTTTCTTTTTTGAGGTAGGGTTTCCCTCTGTCATCCACGCTGGAGTACAGGAGCACAATCATGGCTCACTGTAGCCTTGACACCTCAGGCTCGAACAATCCTCCTGCCTCGGCCTCCCAAGTAGCTGGGAATACAGGCACACACCACCATATCAAGCTAATTGTTTTGATTTTTAGTAGAGACGAGGTCTTGCTGTGTTGCTCAGGCTGGTCTCTAACTCCTGAACTCAAGCAATCCTCCCACTTTGGTCTCCCAGGATTACTGGTTATGAGACACCTCACCCAGCCAATATTTTTAATAATTTTGTGCATGAAGTAAAGTTTTAACTGCAACCTGTCACATGAGGTCAGGTGTCGAATTTTCCACTTGTAGCATCATGTTGGTTCAAAAAGTTTCTAATTTTGAAGGATTTTTTACTTTTATACATACGTGTGTGTGTGTGTGTACATATATATATATTTTAGACAGTCTTGCACTGTTGCCCAGGCTGGAGTACAGTGTACGATCATGGCTCACTGCAGCCTCAGCCCCCCGGGCTCAAGCAATCCTCCCACCTCAGCCTGGAACTACAGATGCGCACCACCATGCTTGGCTAATTTTTTTGTAGATACAGGGTTTCATTATTTTGCCCAGGCTGCTCTTGAACTCCCAAGCTCAAGCGATCCGTTCATCTTGGCCTCCCAAAAGTGCTGAGATTACAGGTGTGAGCCAGCACACCTGACCCAGATTTTGAATATTATGAGTAGGGATGCTCAGCCTGGACCTGCATCTCTCCAGAAGCATCACAGTACTTACTAGGTACTTACATATACTGTTTCATTTAGTCCTCACTAGGAACTATGTGAGATTGGCATTACTGTCCCCATTTTGCAGACTGTCCAGCTTACAGACTCACAAAGCCAATAATCAAATCCAAGTGGGTCTGCCCAAAGCCCCACATCACACTGCTTAAAATCCAAGTCTGCATTTCAGTTCTTCATTAGTCTCCTTTATGTCAGTAACCAAAGTTCAGATTAAATATTTGCTTTATTTTCCAAAGAAAACCATTCCTTCAAACAATTTTCTACCAATTTCTCTGCTGAAATGGTACTTATTTATAACACAGTACCTAAAAATGAGTCCATAGGGAAGTGGAAAATGTTATTTTCTGAAGTTTTACGCATTCAGTACGCTTTGCATCAATAATAAAAGCATATTCATAAAAGTATACTCAAGTATAGGATATTAAGAATCTAACACTGCATATATTTAGGCATAAATGTGACATAATATTCCACTTATTTCACAAGCAATTACTGTAACTTAATCCCAATAGTTATTCTAATACCTTTTTGTTCTTTCTAGAATTTCAGGTTTGTTTTTTAAGTGGTTTCTCCCATTTTTCTCACCTTCAATTACATAAAACTGTATTCTACTTTCAGTCCAAATTTTGTGTTGCCTATATTAAACCCATTTCCCCAACATATCTAGACTGCTGCCAACTGGAGTTAATAAATTTTGAATGACTGCTCAGGATTTATTCTCTTTGTTTTCATATGCTATGTTATTTCCTTATACAACAGAGTAAGAATGAAAACAAGTATCTACAAGACCAGTATTTCTTCAATTTTTGCCTTGTGGAAGCTGGGTATTAAAATAAAAATAAATTAAACTCTTGGGCTGGGAACTCCCTGACCATATTTCTCTCACTGTGCTGGGTTATCTCTATGCCCTCTTTCAATCTTGAGTATATATAGTCAATAGGCACTGCATGCATTGGGGGAGCACCTGGCCCATCAAGGGCCTTTCCCAGAGGAAGTAATGAATAAAGAATAGATGAAGAGCTGAGCAGTGGTTCCTGACCTGCCAGCAAGACAGGAGGGGCAGCGTTTTAGATTTGAGTCACCTCCACTGGAGTCTGCCAGTAATCAGTTGTGTGACTTTAAGCATATCAATTAGAAACAGAAAGCTTGGCATCCTGAAAAGAAAACCATTCCTTCAATTTTCTACCAATTTCTCTGCTGAAATGGTACTTATTTGTAACACAGTTCCTTAAAATGAGTCCATAGGGAACTGGAAAATGTTATCTTTTTTTTGAAGTTTTACACATTCAGTACACTTTGCATCAATAATAAAAGTATATTCATAAAAGTATACTCAAGTATAGGATACTATGAACTGAATTTCAGCAAGACTTGAATTACACTCCTCATTATTTATCCAAAAAGGAAGAAAGAGCCAAGGATTTGTAAGTGATATGACCAAACTCCAAAGGCTGTTAGTGGTATCAGCACATTCAGGATGCAAGTCCCTCTCTAGTCAACTGCACTTTCTACTAAATTGTGATTCACTGGGTGCCAATTTCTTCATCTCAAGAGGTGATGATTACCCCCTTTGTAATACTACCCATCTCATAGGACTATGAAGACTAAAGAAAATAAGGTATACAAGAGCATTTAACAAATTTACAATACCACTTTATACTATTGTGGAGAGGGCCAAGAGACAAGAAATCTGGTAGCATTTAAAGTGCTAACAGCACAAAACAGAAGTATTATAAGGTCATCTCACCAGCCAAATCTATACTTTAGCCTGATTATACAATAAAAGCATTCACCTTGCCACTCTCCAAAAGCATCAGGGCAAGCTACAATGCCCCCTCACACTGGCAATTTACCATGAGATTTCTAATCAATAAGCAAAACACTGTATTGGTACTTCCTGCTCTGAACACCAGGTACCAGAATTTCAGCAGCCAGGTAGGTTGGAGTTCACAATCAGGCAGCCTAGAATTACACTCAGCTTGCAAATATGTTTTGATCAACATAATTTTTAATGGCAAATTTTTAAACTAAATACATTAAAATCCACCACATGCAGTGGCTCACACCTGTAATCCCAACAATTTGGGAGGCCATGGCAGGAGTATTGTTTGAAGGCAGGAGTTTGACACCAGCCTAGGCAACATAGACACCGTCTCTACAAAAATTTTTTTAAAAACTAGCTCAGGCGCAGTGGTTCACGCCTGTAATCCTAGCACTTTGGGAGGCCAAGGCAGGTGGATCACCTGAGGTTAGGAGTTCGAGACCAGCCTGACTAACATGGAGAAACCCTGTCTCTACTAAAAATACAAAATTAGCCAGGCAAAGTGGTGCATGCCTGTAATCTCAGCTACTCAGGAGGCTGAGGCAGGAGGATTGCTTGAACCCAGGAGGTGGAGGTTGCGGTGAGTCGAGGTCCCGCCATTGCACTCCAGCCTGGGCAACAAGAGCAAAACTCCTTCACACACACACACACACACACACACAAACAACTAGCTAGTACACAGCCGGGCAGAGTGGCTCACCCCTGTAATCCCAGCACTTGGAGAGCCCGAGGCAGGCACACCACTTGAGGTCAGGAGTTCAAGACCAGCCTGGCCAACACGGCAAAACCCTATCTCTACTAAAAATACAAAAATTAGCTGGGTGTGGTGATGTGCACCTTTAGTGCCAGCAACTCAGGAGGCTGAGGCAGAAGAATCGTTTGAACCCAGGAGGCAGAGGTTGAAGTAAGCAAAGGTCACGCCACTGCACTCCAGCCCGGGCAACAAGAGTGAGGCTCCGTCTCAAAAAAAATAAAAAAACACTAGTTACACATAGTGGCATGCACCTGTAGTCCCAGCTACTGGAGAGGCAGAGGTGGGAGGATCACCTGAGACCAGGAATTCAAGGCTGTAGTGAGCTATTACTGTGAAACTGCACTCCAGCCTGATAGAACGACATCCTGTCTCTAAAAGTTAAATAAATAAATAAGAATATATTAAAATCCAGATTTCCAGCATCTTTTCCAAAAAAAATCAAAATATCCAAGGACACTGGGCCTACTTCCTCACATGGCAAAAGCAAGTGGAGCTGAGCAGCAACTGCCCCCTTTAGTTTGGGCCTGCGCTCTCCAGTTCATCAAGGCCCAGCCTACTCATCCTAGTACATAACAGACACGGACTTGGAGACCACTGAGGAAGATGCTCAAACAGAACAATAATAATAATTTAATGAAGATTTGTTTACTCTTTTTCGGCCAGTTTTTTGTGGCTCTATCACACATTACCTGTGTGACTCTTAAGTAACACATTTAACCACCAAGCCTCTTAAACACAAGCTGAAATATGCTGACTTCTGAGTAAAAAAACTTCACAAAAACTTCAAACTCACAGAAACAAGTCAGGGCACCTCCCATGGGGAAAAAATGTATGTGGCCGGGCATGGTGGCTCACGCCTGTAATCTCAGCACTTTGAGAGCCCAAGGCAGGCGGATCACTTGAGGTCAGGAGTTCGACACCAGCCTGGACAACACGGCAAAACCCCGTCTCTACTAAAAACACAAAAATTGGCCAGGCGTGGTGGCACCTGCCTATAGTCCTAGTTTTGAACCCAAGAAGCAGAGGTTGCAGTCAGCCAAGATCATGTCACTGCACTCCACCCTGGGTGATACAGCAAGACTCTGTCTCAAAAAAAAAAAAAAAAGTAATGTGACAGAAGTCCTTGTCATATAATTTGACATCTACGACTGTGTCCTTAACAGTAAGGCCTATACATTAGAATAACAGATTGCTAGCAAATTATCTTAGCCTGAATCATATAAATCCACTCAATGCAAAAGTTTCTGAAGTCTTCAGGTTTGAGTCAATAAGCAAAACAAGCTTCCCCGCCAAAAAAGAAAAACATTTAAAGTAACACATGAGGCTACGAGCTCCTTTAGTGCAAAGGCCACTTCCATTCCTCATGATCCCTCCTGTCTCACAGTGACTGGCACACCGAAGCTACAGCTCAAGGGCGAGTTTCTCTCTGAAGCCTTTCCAGAGGGACCCCATCCACATCACACAGAACAAGCAACATGGTGCAGTAACGAAGAGTGCACATCCCAGTGTTCACATAATCCCCTCTATCTTACAGATCTACCAGTAGCAAAAACTCAAGGAAGTTATTCAAGGTCTCTGTGCCCCAGTTTCCTCATCTGTAAAATCAGGATGCCAGTAACACCTTCTCACACAAGAAAAAAAATGAGATAAAGCATTTAACATCATGCTAGCAGAGTAAGTACTCATTACCTATTACCTACCATCATCAGTGTTCCCTTCTCAGTGCTCTAGGGTACCCCTGGGGACTTTTACCTTAGAACCCACAGTACTTTATTATAGTTCACCCACGCACACACATCTCCTCCACTAGAATGTCAACAACCTCAGGATAGGGACCCAATTTTACTTCTTTTCGTATCCCCAAGGTCTAACATTTTGCCTGGCACTGCTGAAATGAATCACAGATCCTCGAAGTATTTATTAACTGGAAAAGTTATTAGCAGAAATTGGAATTTACCTCCTTTGCCTGGTATTCAAACCCTCACTGACTCTGACCACTACTGCCCCTCCAACTTTATGTCCTTGTACCCTGCTAAAAGAAGCAATGACTTGCTTGACTCAGGCTGTAAACTCATTCACCACTCTAAAACCATGCCTCAAGCATTATACCTTTGTATCTTATAGCTATTTATTTTGGGGGACTTTACCACAAACCAGGCCCTTTATCCCCATTAGTTCAATAAATACTCACAACACTCCATGTGGTCAATATTATTCCCTAACCTAACCCCTAGTTGAAGAAAATGATGCTTGGGGTTATGTGCCAAAGGTCACATATCCTGTAAAAACAGGGACCAGGAATTGAATCCAGAGTCCATGCTTATTTTCTACAGACTGTTTTCTCTGCTCATATTCAACGCTGAGCTAACCTACCTGCCATCTCCTTGCCTTGGAAGAGCACAGTCTTTGCGTTTAAAAGATCTCTGTACCATTCATTTTAACATACAAATGTTTTGTTCTATATACCTTTTTGTTTCAATATGTACTTGCATAAAGAGAGAGATGGTGTGAGAAAAAGGCAAGATATGTAATGGAAAAAGAACAGATTTAGGCATCAGAGAGACCTGGGTTTGAATCCTGGCTCTGTCTCCTAACAGCTGTTTAATTTATTCTGGGTCTTCCTAATCTGTAAATTGAGGTTAAAGTGATTAAACAATAGAAACCCCTATATAATACCCAAATACTAGGCCGGGCGCGGTGGCTCACGCCTGTAATCCCAGCACTTTGGGAGGCCGAGGCGGGTGGATCACGAGGTCAGGAGATTGAGACCATCCTGG
>NW_012103532.1:1699575-1701176 GCF_000951045.1 Mandrillus leucophaeus
AAAAAAAAAAAAAAAAAAAAAAAATACCCAAATACTCAAAGTTTAGTTTACCTCAAATCATGGAGCCTTACTTGGCCACATCCCATCCCTCAAAGGAGAATAACCCATTCCTCTCCCGCACTACCACCATCACAAGCACTTTCACACAATGTACTTATCACTGTGTTAGAATTATTCATTTCCCTTATCTCTCTTTCACTAAATTGATCTCCCTGGAAGCAAAGACTGAATCTTACTTATCTCTACACTGCCTACCATGGTACCTGGCATATATATACATATTATATATATATATACACACACACACACACATATACATATTCAGTAAACATTTGCTAAGTTAAATAATTGTAGATAAAAATGCGTGCTTATAGAATTCTAGAGGAAAAATCATTTCCAGCTGGGGTTGTCCCAAATTGGTTCGGCGAGGCCAACTCAGCTGAGCCGTGGGAAGCGTCTCAATACATTGAAAGAGAAAAGGGAAAACCTAGGCAGGGTAGGGAGAATGTTCTACAAAAATCAATGGAATAGGAAAAAACAAAAATGATTAAAGATCCTACTTATTTGGAGTAATGGATCAGGGTAGGGTAATTAAAGAAGGAGATCTTTTCAGACAGAACTGGAAAGGTAACCAGGAGCCAGATTCACAGATGTAAGGGGGTGTAAGTGCAGTCTGGGAGACACAGTTGAAGGTAGGCATGAGCATATAGATGAATGGGAAAGGGCTACCAGCATGCCCCAAATTCCGGAGATGTGTCAACTGAAAAACATGAAAACAATTATTGCTTCATCAAGAACTCTTTCCGTGTTTACAAGGCACCTTACGTGGGCTCATAAAACATACGGAATAAAACCCGTATCTAGGCTTCTGCTCAGGTGGGTTTTAACATTACGGATCCGCCCCTTGTGCTTGTCAGAGAATGAGGACGCTGCTTTTTTTTTAAACCAATGTGTCTCCATTTGACTGTTCACACCTGGGAAACTTTTGACCTTCGCCGATTTGGGTTTATAACAACATGGTGCTTTGCACAGTGCCAGGTACTGTGGTGGGCTTCCAAAGTTACTTTCATTCATTCAAAAGGAAGTTTTAACCAATTTCTGAGTCAATTTGGGAGTCTCTGGTTAAAGTCATACTCTTGTTTACAATACAATCTCTTTTTCCCAGCCTTCAACAAATCTAAAGGACTCCTTGCCACTCCCATAAACAAAGAACGAATCAAAGTTCCAGAAGCACTGTAGCTAGAAAAGTCTGTAAGGCTGTTAACCCCTTTAAGGGGGATAGGAAGAAGGGACTCAAGGAAACAGGGACCACACAGTCAATGCCTGAAAACCTGGATTTTCACATTATGAAGACCAGGGCACCTAGATATTGCCAAGTGCAGGACCAGAAACTGCCGGAGTCAACTGCACCTCCCACACCCACACTACCAGGTCCGCTGGCTTCTTTTCCCCTAAACTACACACCCGCCTCAGACTCCTGACAGCCTCCAGTTCTGGAAACCGCCACGAAACGAATGCTCCCGGGCCACCTGAACAAGGGCCCGGCAGGCGGCCCGCTGGGCAGCGCCGAAACCGGAGGGGTGAGAGGGCCGCCAGGTGGG
>NW_012103532.1:1702741-1705138 GCF_000951045.1 Mandrillus leucophaeus
AAAACACATCATGGGTCCACCCATGTATTTCAAATATGGTCATCCGTTGCTTAATGATGAGGACACGAGAAATGCATGGTTAGCTGATTTTGTGGTTGTGTAAACGTCATAGAGTGTACTTACACAGTGTCATAGCCTACTACACACGTAGGCTGTTTGGTATTAGCCTATTGCTCCTAGGCTACACACCTATACAGCATGTTACTGTACCTAATACTTTAGGCAATTCTAACACAATGGTGTTTGTGTATCTAAACATCTCTAAATGCAGAAAAGGTACAATTAAAAGACCATGTTATAATCTTAGGGGACCACCATCTTATATGCACTCTGTCATTGACCAAAACATCTTCATTCCACGCATGACTGTATATGATTGATCTCTTATCATATGCCATTACTGTATATAATTGGTATCTTACCACATACCTATACTGAGGGGAATAGTGGACCTCAGCACCCAGACACACTCTTGCACACACACCACCACAGTTCCATCAGGGACCTGTTAGAGGCACTCTAACAAAGTAGCAGGTGTGAACAAGTTTAGATATTTGATTTTCTGAGGTCACCAGGTTATCTGTTCCTTCCTAAATCTTACTCTGCATTTTCCATTCTCTCTCTCTCTCTCTCTCTCTCTCAAGTTCCAATCTGAAGCACAGTTGGCTGTCTCTCAGACACGTAAAACTCGACCTATCTAAAACTGCTAAACAGTTATAGATTCTAAAGAGTAAAGATTTCCTAGCACTTTAAGAGGCCAAGGCAGGAAGATCGTCTGAGCCCAGGAGTTCAAGACCAGCCTAGGCAACATGGTGAGATCCCATCACTACCTTAAAAAATGTATCTCTATGTAGGCCAGGCACGGTGGGTTATGCCTGTAATCCCAGCACTTTGGGAGGCCAAGGGGGGCGGATCACAAGGTCAGGATATCAAGAACATCCTGTCTAACATGGTGAAACTTCGTCTCTACTACAAAAAAAAAATACGAAAAATTAGCCAGGCGCGTGGCACACACCTATAGTCCCAGCTACTTGGGAGGCTGAGGCAGGAGAATTGCTTGAACCCAGGAGGCGAAGGATGCAGTGAGTCAAGATTGCGCCACTGCACCCAAGCCTGGACAACAGAGTGAGAGTCTGTCTCCAAAAAAGGAAATATATATATATATATATATGCACACACACGTATATACACATATATATTATATATTTTAGCCAGGTGTGGTGGTGAATGCCTATAGTCCTAGCTGCTTGGGAGGCTGAGATAGGACGATTGCTTGAGCCTGAAAGGTCAAGGCTGCAGTGAGACGTGATCATGCCACTGTGCTGCAGCCTGGATGAAAGAGCAATGCCGTCTCAGAAAAAAAAAAAAAAAAAAAATAGAAATATAAAAAGTGAATACTCACTCTGCCACTTACAAGTTTTGTGACTTCATCTCTCCAAGTTGCTTCTCTAAATATTCTTATCTTTACCTGGAAAATGGGAATGACAAAAGTCCTACATAACCTCATTTGTTTGTTGTGAGGATAGAATGAGCTAATACATGTAACTTACACAGAACAGAACCTGGCATGTGACTATTATTTACTAATGCTTACGAGTATTAGTATACCTCAGTCCATAAGCAATACTTATTGAGTGCCTATTGAGATTCAGTGGTGAAAAAGCCAGGCAGGAACCCTCCCCTTAAGAAGCCTTATAGTCAACTTTGACTGTGGGTGTGAAATACTATACTATAGTTACTGTGGTAAGTTGGCATGTAGTGATATATGGTAGGATTTCAAGGACAGTATTGAGGGCCCAGTTGAGAATGGAAACTAAATGTATGGTGATACTAATATGATAGTTTGTGTGATTATTCTATAGCTAGTTGAAACAGTCACGATACACACACTCAAAGAATGAGAAGTTGGATTGATCTAAGGAAGGATTTTGCCAGACAGGTGTGCTGGGGTCATATCAGCTTTGAAGAGTGCTTAAAACAATGAGCCATAGAAAGTGTGCTGGATAGGGAAGCAAGAGAATTCCAGAAAAACAGATATCACTGGTCTAAAGGTCTCAAATAGATGTAATGGAAGTCACTGATGAAGGAAAGCAGAAGGTTGGAGGTTATTGTCACAGAAGGATGTTTCAACAAATAACCTCAGAGGAGGAGCCATGTGAGAGGGGGTCCCGGCTAAAGTGGAGTGGGGGAAAAATCACGAAGGTGAGATAGTCAAGGAACTCAGATCCTTGTGACTCTCCAAAGCTCCCAAGATGGTGGACAGACATGGGGTGAAAAGGAAACCAGACATGCTCCCCATGGCGTCTGCAACTGAGGAACAGCACTGGGGAGGTAGATGAGGAGAGAGGAGAAACTTAATCGGATGGCATGAGCCTCCAAGAAGCAGGAGCTGTGTTG
>NW_012103532.1:1707858-1709029 GCF_000951045.1 Mandrillus leucophaeus
CTTCCCGGGTTCGCCCTCATGCCCCTGCTGCTAGCCGCCGCCGGCCGGCCGAGCAGCAGCCCTATTACCCTGAGCCGCACACGACCCGGAACCACACTCCGGCGTTCCGGAAGTCCCCGACCGGGAAGGAGCCTCTGGCTGGGGACGTAGTGCGCAAGCCCCAGAGCTGAAAGCAAGGAGCGGTTGCTTCCCGCGGGGCGGGGCCGGGAGGGAGGCCGAGCGCATGCGCGCCGCTTCTCCAGTGCAGGGAAAGGCCTGGGTCGGAGACTGAGTTGTGGCACCATGCGCCAGTGCCTGGACTTGTCTTGAGCGGGAATCAGTGTTAGGCTTCTCCATTGAATCTTCTTTCTCCCCATTTCCACGGAGAAAAGCCCTTAGTTCGTCCAGAAATGAATGATGAGGCAGCTTAGCCTCTGTATGAGAAAGACCGGGGTTCCAATGCCAGCTCTTATAACTTGCTGTGTGCCCTAGGACGTGACACCTCTCCTCTCTGAGCCTCGGATTTCCCCACAGAGCAATAGTTTCAGCTTTAGAGTATATTGCTGTGGGAATCGAATGGGATGATGCTTGAAAAACACCCAGCATAGTGCCTGACACATAATAAACATGCAGTCAATGTTAGTTATTTCTCTTGTTATAATATCTGTAATATGGAGGTGATGATAATCTTCCTCAAGCCCTGCTGGGAGGTTTCCAGGAGATGTGGGAGGACTGGCACAGGGCAGAAGTTCAGCGTTGTCTCACGCTGCTCCCTTTCTCTCTCACAGAGAAAATCAGTAGAGAAAATCACGGTGAAGGGGGAAAAAGGATTCAGGCAGTGCAGTGAGACTGTTCTCTCACCTGAAAGATGCTCGGGGAAGTCTCTCAAAAAAGCACCTTAGCAAGAGAAAAAAGTCAAGGTTGAATTTCAACCCTGGGGGACCCCTACCAAATTTTAAACTCATTAGTAAACATGCCATGGGGCCAGGCACGGTGGCTCACACCTGTAATCCCAGCACTTTGGGAGGCCGAGGAGGGCAGATCACTTGAGGTCAGGAGTTTGAGACCAGCCTGGCCAACATGGTGAAACCCTGTCTCTACTAAAAATACAAAAATTAGTCTGGTGTGGTGGTGTGCACCTGTAGTCCCAGCTACTCGGGAGGCTGAGGCAGGAGAATGGCTTGAACCCAGG
>NW_012103532.1:1713119-1721902 GCF_000951045.1 Mandrillus leucophaeus
GTCTGCAACTGAGGAACAGCACTGGGGAGGTAGATGAGGAGAGAGGAGAAACTTAATCGGATGGCATGAGCCTCCAAGAAGCAGGAGCTGTGTTGATGGAAGTGTCATTAAAGCATACATTGACCTATCTCCTGATCTGGGGTGCACAGTGGTAGGACCTTGAGAGCTAACACACATGTAAAAAAAAAAATTTTTTTTTTTTTGAGATGAAGTCTCGCTCTGTCGCCAGGTTAGAGGGCAGTGGCACGATCTCGGCTCACTGCAACCTCCGCCTCCCAGGTTCAAGCCATACTCCTGCCCCAGCCTCCCGAATAGCTGGGACTATAGGTGACTGCAACCATACCCAGCACATTTTTCTATTTTTAGTAGAGACAGGGTTTCACCATGTTGGCCAGGCTGGTCTCGATCTCTTGACCTCATGATCCACCCGCCTAGGCCTCCCAAAGTGCTGGGATTACAGGTGTGAGCCATCACACCCCGCCACAAAAATAATATTTTTACAGCACACTGATGGTGCTGGGCCAGGGGCTGGCTAGGGGACTCCCATAGACATCAGGGCAGCAGGAGAGGTACCTGGGCATACCTGTGGCAATCAGGCTTCACAGCCTTCATCTCCAGCTTGGAAAGGAAGCCATGTTAGGGGGTGGAGGTTCTTTTTCTTCCGATTCCCAGGACTAGAGAGGGTCAGTGGGCAGAAGTTCAAAAACACCTACAACTGGGCTGGGCCCGGTGGCTGACGCCTATAATCCCAACACTTTGGGAAGCCAAGGCAGGTGGATCACAAGGTAAGGAGATCGAGACCATCCTGGCTAACACAGTGAAACTCCGTCTCTACTAAAAATACAAAAAATTAGCCGGGCAAGGTGGCGGGCGCTTGTAGTCCCAGCTACTCGGGAAGTAGAATGGTGTGAACCTGGGAGGCGGAGCTTGCAGTGAGCTGAGATCTGGCCACTGCACTCCAGCCTGGGCGACAGAGCGAGACTCCGTCTCAAAAAAACAAAACAAAACAAAAACAAAAACAAAAACAAAAAAAACACAACTACTACCCATGTGGCTTTCAACAAGTTACTCACCTTTTCTGTGTCTGTTTTCTCATCTAAGTTGTTGTGAGAATTCAGTGAGGTACTGCACAGAGAGTAACTAGAACAGTGCCTGGTATACAGGAGGTGTTGCATAAATGCCAGGTCTTCTGGCCTGGCACGCCAAGATGGGCAGTAAGGATCGGGTCCCTTCACACATTCTGTTTCCTCACAGTCCTTCAAGCCTCAATTGCTGTTTGCCTCTCCACTCAGCAAACTCCTATTCATTTCGGGGAGCAGCCTAAAACAACAACCATGTATTATTTCTTAGGATTCTGTGGGTTCATAGGTGGTTCTCCTGCCAGTCTATCCTGGGCCTGCCCATGCAATTGCAGTCAGATGGAAGCTAGAATGTCTAGAAGGACTAAGATGGCCTCACTCATGTGGCAGCAGATGTTGGTCAGGCTGTCTTGATTTTTCTCCTTGTGGCCTCTCTGGTTACTATCTTGGCTTTCTATATAATATGATGATAGAATTCTAAAAGACTGTGCTCTAATGTGCAAGTGATTGCTAAAAATACAGTTCTTGGCCAGACATGGTGGCTCACACCTGTAATCCCAGTACTTTGGGAGGCCAAAGTGGGTGTATCACGAGGTCAGGAGATTAAGACCATCCTGGCCAACGTGGTGAAACCCCGTCTCTACTAAAAATACAAAAATTAGCCAGGCATGGTGGTGGGCGCCTATAGTCCCAGCTACTCAGGAGGCTGAGGCAGGAGAATGGCGTAAACCCCGGAGGCGGAGCTTGCAGTGAGCTGAGATCTGGCCACTGCACTCCAGCCTGGGCGACAGAGCGAGACTCCGTCTCAAAAAAACAAAACAAAACAAAAACAAAAACAAAAACAAAAAAAACACAACTACTACCCATGTGGCTTTCAACAAGTTACTCACCTTTTCTGTGTCTGTTTTCTCATCTAAGTTGTTGTGAGAATTCAGTGAGGTACTGCACAGAGAGTAACTAGAACAGTGCCTGGTATACAGGAGGTGTTGCATAAATGCCAGGTCTTCTGGCCTGGCACGCCAAGATGGGCAGTAAGGATCGGGTCCCTTCACACATTCTGTTTCCTCACAGTCCTTCAAGCCTCAATTGCTGTTTGCCTCTCCACTCAGCAAACTCCTATTCATTTCGGGGAGCAGCCTAAAACAACAACCATGTATTATTTCTTAGGATTCTGTGGGTTCATAGGTGGTTCTCCTGCCAGTCTATCCTGGGCCTGCCCATGCAATTGCAGTCAGATGGAAGCTAGAATGTCTAGAAGGACTAAGATGGCCTCACTCATGTGGCAGCAGATGTTGGTCAGGCTGTCTTGATTTTTCTCCTTGTGGCCTCTCTGGTTACTATCTTGGCTTTCTATATAATATGATGATAGAATTCTAAAAGACTGTGCTCTAATGTGCAAGTGATTGCTAAAAATACAGTTCTTGGCCAGACATGGTGGCTCACACCTGTAATCCCAGTACTTTGGGAGGCCAAAGTGGGTGTATCACGAGGTCAGGAGATTAAGACCATCCTGGCCAACATGGTGAAACCCCATCTCTACTAAAAATACAAAAATTAGTCAGGTGTGGTGGTGTGCGCCTGTAGTCCCAGCTACTCAGGAGGCTGAGGCAGGATAATTACTTGAACCCAGGAGGCGGAGGTTGCAGTGAGCCAAGATCGCGCCACTGCACTCCAGCCTGGTGACAGAGTGAGACTCTGTCTCAAAAAGAAAAAAAAAAAAAAATTATAAGAGACTATAAGATTTTAAGATTATATAAGATTTTAGGAAATCTTGTTTTGTATAAGCATTATTTTCACATGGAAAAATAACACTTTGCCAAATGTATGCCAACAAGCCAAGAGTACATGTGATAGGGTGAAAGTAACACTTTGAAACCCTGCCAAAGCTTTGGGGAAATGGAGGCACCTTCTAGCTTTTCTGCAAATGTGTGATCTCAATATTTTATACGTGTGAATATGTTTCCCTGATATTCTTCCCAATTTTGGTGTTTTATTTAAATATGGTTTTTCCTCTCATAGGGAAAACATGGGTGTTTATACTACTGTCCTATAAAGAATTCTATGAAAAGAGTAAATTGTGTCAAAAATCCATTCAAACTATTTTAAAGAAGGCCCCTAGAAGTGTACGATTTCAGAAAGAAATATAACGGGTTTTTAAATTATTATTATTTAAGTAATATTTCAATGTGAAGGTTTTTTGTTTGTTTGTTTTTGTTTTTGTTTTTGTTTTTTTTTGAAATGGAGTCTCCCTCAGTCACCCAGGCTGGAGTGCAGTGGTGCAATCTCGGCTCACAGCAGCCTCCAACTTAAGGGCTCAAGTGATCCTCCCAAGTAGCTGGAACCATAGGCGCACGCCACTACACCCAGCTAATTCTTGTATTTTTAGTAAAGATGGGTTTTCACCATGTTGGCCAGACTGGTTTCGAACTCCTAAGCTCAAGGAATCTCCCGACCTCAGCCTCCCAAAGTGTTGGGATTACAGGCACGGACCACGCGCCCGGTCTCAATGTGAAGTTTTTGTTTGTTTGTTTGTTTTTTGTTTTTGTTTTTTGGAGACGAGTCTGGCACTGTCGCCCAGGCTGGAGTGCAGTGGCGCGATCTCGGCTGACTGCAAGCTCCGCCTCCCGGGTTCACGCCATTCTCCTGCCTCAGCCTCTTGGGAGGCTGTAGCTGGGACTACCCACGCCCGGCTAATTTTTTTTTTTGTATTTTTAGTAGAGACAGGTTTCACCGTGTTAGCCAGGATGGTCTCTGTCTCCTGACCTCGTGATCCGCACGCCTCAGCCTCCCAAAGTGCTGGGATTACAGGCGTGAGCCACCGCGCTCAGCCATGAAGAATTTTTTCAAAGCAAATGCATTGCTTATAGTAACGTGAGTTTGGTGAATAGAAGGGAAGCATAAAATTAACCCATCAAAAAACACACTTTGAAGATACTATTTAAACACAAATCGGTCCTGGGGGCTGGGCAGAGATTCACTGAGCTTTGTTCTATTGAGTTTTCATGCTGAGTATTATTTCTGGTGAGTACCCCCTTTTTAGATACTTGGCGTGAAAACGGAACCTCTGACTAGTATTAGGAAAAATGGAACATCTCTCCAGCTACATTTATATTTGTAGTCGCTTTCCAAAATCCAGGTCCCGTAACCAGCTTCTAACAGTACCTTTTCTTGCTTTAAAGGTTAGCTAGTACTGAGAGCCAGTCTCTAAATTAATTGATGTTAACAGTACTTAGAATATAAAAAACAGACTCGTATGTTTTGTCGAATGCAACTTCCAAGAATGCATAATTAACAGTGTCTCCATTAATATACAGTATGTTCAACAGTGAGACACCACTATCATAAATAAAGGTAGACATGGATAAATTTATAATTAAAAATGCATTAGAAATTACAAGCATAATTTATTTACTAATGTTCACTGGAATAAATTTTATGTGTAATATTTTAAAACTGGGCATTAATAAATAATAGTGAACATAAAATGTTTTTGCAGCTAAAAATATTTCAATAAATATTAGTGAGTTAAATGTGCAGCAGTTATAATTGCTATGAAGTAAAGTTTATAGAATGCAATCACAATATAGAACACTGTTCCTTGGTTGTATTCGAAATATCAGAAACGCATAGCTGTCCTTCTTCAAAGCTGACAAATCAGGTATTCAACGTAGTGCCTGCAATGATTGAAGAATAAAAGCACAGGACATCCAAATAGTGAATAATTATTTGAGATAACCAAGAGCCTTCCAAGAAAGTGTATTTACAGACTCGTGGATTCAAATCTTATCTACCTGTTTGGCCCATACTAATTTGGAGCAATTTCTCCCACCTGAAAACTCCTATAGGTCTTTTTGAACCTTTCGCTTAAAAATTGGTTTTACCTGCCGGGCGCAGTGGCTCACACCTGTAATCCCAGAACTTTGGGAGGCCAAGGTGGGTGAATCACTTGAGGCCAGGAGTTCGAAACCAGCCTGGCCAACATGGTGAAACCCCATCTCTACTAAAAATACAAAAATTATCCAGGCATGGAGATGCCCGCCTGTGGTCTCAGCTACTCAGGAGGCTGAGGCAGGAGAATTGCTTGAACCCGGGAGGCGGAAGTTGCAGTGAACCAAGATTGGGCCGCTGCACTCCATCCAGCCTGGGTGACAGAGGGATACTCCATCTCAAAAAAAAAAAAATTGACCTTACCTTGACTGTGCTTTTTTTCCATCAGGGGCAAACAACTCCAAGATGCCAAACACTGTTCTAAGTGCTCATATATTTTATTGACTCCATGCTCTTGACCACTTCACTCTACTAGCTCCACTATTTAAAATATTCTATTTATTGAACTTTCTGAGCATTCACATCATGTGTCCTCAGTGAGGCTGCAAGTCCTACAACACACAGGAATACCGTATTTGTTCGTTTGATGTGCCTGAAAAGGGAGCTTACGTCTACATGTAGGGTGGGTTTTCCCAGGTAAGACTGCAGCTGATTAACAGTAATGAATGGCATCCATCATTGGTTGAGCCTTACTTTGGGCCAGGCCTGGGCTAATGGCTTTGTATCCCTAGTCTTATTTAATCCTCATAACAATCCAATAAATAGATGTTATTGTTCTCCCTATTTAACAAATGAGAAAACTGAGCATCAGAAGGTGAAGTCACTTGCTCAAGATCATGCAGCTAGTAACTGGCTGACTTGGAAGCCCCAAGCCCCACACTTCCCACAATAATAATGAGCAGCCCTTGTTCTGAAAATAACCATGTCCTTTCACTACATCATGTTGCCTTCCAGCATCTCACGATCCTTTCTGCTGGGATTTTCCCCCCACTGATATCTAATCTAAGTCCCTCCTGCTCCCATTTAAGATAATTCCCTCACGTCCTGTCCTTAGTAGACAGGAACTGATGTTTAAAACACATGAGCAATATCCCTTTAGATATTTGAAGATGGCTATTAAATTCTCCTTAACCTTCTTTTCTCCATGATACATTATTAGTAACCCCAATTCCTTTTACCTTTTCTCACAGGGACTCTTTTTTTTTTTTTTTTGAGACAGAATTTTGCTCTTGTTGCCCAGGCTGGAGTGCCTTGGTGAGATTTCAGCTCACTGCAACCTCCGCCTCCTGGGTTCAAGCGATTCTCCTGCCTCAGCCTCCTGAGTAGCTGGGATTACAGGTATGTGCCATCACACCCGGCTAATTTCGCTTTAGTAGAGATGGGGTTTCACCATGTTGGCCAGGCTGGTCTCGAACTCCCGACCTCAGGTGATCCGCCCGCCTTGGCCTCCCAAAGTGCTGGGATTACAGGCGTGAGATGCTGCACCTGGCCTCACAGGGACTCTTTCTAAAACATTCCACCCTCTGAGCCGTGATCCTAGAAAGAGGTTTCAGGTTTTCCAAATCTCAATTTGTTATCATCACCTTCAAAGACCTTTTATTAAGCACGCACATATGCATGTGAACGGTGCTAAAATTTATACAAGCCAGGAAAGCAGATGTTGCCCTGGCTCTAAGAGGATATTTAGGGCCAGGCTTGATGGCTTATGCCTGTAATCCCAGCACTTTGGGACGCCAAGGTGGTCGAATTACCTGAGTCAGGAGTTTGAGACCAGCCTGACCAACATGGTAAAACCCCATCTCTACTAAAAATACAAAACTAGCTGGGCGTGGTGGTGCATGCCTGTAATCCCAGCTACTTGGGAGGCTGAGGCAGGAGAATCATTTGAACCCGGGAGGCGGAGGTTGCAGTGAGCCAAGATTGTGCCATTGCCATCCAGCCTGGGCAATAGAGTGAGACTCCGTCTAAAAAAAAAGAAAGAAAGAAAGAAAGAAAAAATACTGCCCCTGAAATGAGTTTAAGCGAAGCTAGTGCCTGGAACAATGATGAACAAATACTAGCTCAGAAGTAATATACTGCTAAACTAAACAAAAAAATGAGTAATCTGAAGGCTGAAGACACACAGTCTTGGCTTGCTTAGGGTTTTTCTGCTTTCCTTGAAAAGTTGGAAAGATTGGCGACATTGTGTCTGCAGCCCACTTGTCAACAATCAGGCTGCCTGGTTTTTGTGATGACTGGTGGATGTAATGAAGGCCAGGTGGCAGCTGCCATACATCATGACACTTGGACTGTGGCTTTTGTCATACCTGGCCTGCAGCACTCATTTGCTTGACCTGACAGGCCCTACAGGTACTTGAGTGTGAGCCCCTGGTCTGGCTTTAGGAAACAGCCTAAGAGCGAATTTCTGCCTTTGCATAGCAGGGGTATTGGTGGGGAAAGAGTACAGTTAAGGAGAAAGTCTCAAAACCCGCTTTACGTGGGAGAACTTGTTCTTCTCAAACCCAAGTATGATTTCCTGCATAATCTGGAGATTATGCTAGAGAAAGAGGCTCTAGAAAATAAAGAGGAGTGGCCGGGCGTGGTGGGTCACGCCTGTAATCCCAGCACTTTGGGAGGCCGAGGCGGGCGGATCATGAGGCATGAGATCGAGACCATCCAGGCTAATACAGTGAAACCCCGTCTCTACTAAAAATAGAAAACATTGGCCGGGCGTCGAGGCATGCACCTGTAGTCCCAGCTACTAGGGAGGTTTAGGCAGGAGAATCGCTTGAACCCGGGAGGCAGAGGTTGCAGTGAGCTGAGATCGCGCCACTGCACTCCAGCCTGGGCAGCAGAGCGAGACTCCATCTCAAAATAAGTACATAAATTAAAAAAATTAATAAAGAGGAGTGGAGCTGTACATTGTTCATCTTTCTATTTCCCAGTTATTTGACAAAATCTCAGCACAAAATGTTGCTTTGAATGAAAGAAGCTAATTCTAGCTTCAGCTCATTTGTGACTTTGGTGGGCAGAGTCACATCCCTTCTCTGTGTCTTGATTTTCCCATTTATGGAGTGGAATGGTTTTCCCATTTATAGACACTACCTGGGCAGAGTCATGTGATGCCATTTTGTGAGTGATAAAATGTTATATATATGTACAGTACAAAAGATGTAAATCTGCCTCTCAAAGATGTCTGTAGATTTTGGCTGGGTGCCATGGCTCATGCCTGTAATTCCAACAATTTGGGAGGTGGATCACTTGAGGTCAGGAGTTCGAGATCAGCCTGGCCAATATGGTGAAACCTGCCTTTTACTAAAATATAAAGAAATTAGCTGGGTGTGGTGGTGGGTGCCTGTAATCCCAGCTACTCGGGAGGCTGAGGTAAGAGAATCGCTTGAACCCTGGAGGCAGAGGTTGCAGTGAGCAGAGATCCCGCCACTGCACTCCAGTCTGGACAACAGAGGGAGACACTATCTGAAAAAAAAAAAAAAAAAAAAACGAAAAGAAAAAAGTCTAGATTTTAACATTCTTTCTTCAAGAAGTACATAAGTTTTTTGTTTGTTTTTTTTGAGACAGAGTCTCTCTGTTGCCCAGGCTGGCGTGCAGAGGAGTGATCTCGGCTCACTGTAACCTTCGCCTCCTGGGTTCAAGCAATTCTCCTGCCTCAACCTCCCAAGTAGCTGGAACCACAGGCAGGCACACGCTGCCACAACCAGCTACTTTTTGTATTTTTAGTAGAGATGGGTTTTCGCCGTGTTGGCCAAGCTGGTCTCAAACTCTTGACCTCAAGGGATCTGCCAGCATCAGCCTCCCAAAGTGCTGGGATTACAGGTTTGAGCCACCTTGCCCAGCCCATAAGTTGCGTTTTTGTTGTTGTTGTTGTTGTTGTTGTTG
>NW_012103532.1:1727667-1729803 GCF_000951045.1 Mandrillus leucophaeus
CTGTAATCCCAGCAATTTGGGAAGTCAAGGCGGGCGGATCACTTGAGGTCGGGAGTTCGAGACCAGCCTGGCAAACATGGTGAAACCCTGTCTCTACTAAAAGTACAAAAATAAGCCAGATGTGGTGGCAGGCCCCTGTAATCCCAGCTACTCAGAAGGCTGAGGCACGAGAATCGCTTGAACCCGGATGGCAGATGTTGCAGTGAGCCCAGATCGCACCATTGGACTCCAACCTGGGCGACAGAGGGAGCCTCAAACAACAACAAAAACAGCAGCAACAACAACAAACCCTTTATGACCACCAAGGAAATGGTGTGGTTTGAATTTGCTGCATACAATGTACCATAAAATCAGAAAGAACTTTACTACCCGACTTAGAATTTCCCGCTTATGTTTATGGAATATATTTTTTGCACACGCCACTTCTTTTAATGCTAACCCACTAAGAAACAGTTACTGTGATGGCACCCACTTCAGAGATGAAGAACTGAGGCTTAGGGAAGTGAAGGGTATTTTTAGGCCGGTCACGGTGGCTCACGCCTGTAATCCCAGCACTTTGGGAGGTCAAGGCGGGTGGATCACTTGAGGTCAAGAGTTCGAGACCAGTCTGACCGACATAGCAAAACCCTGCCTCTACTAAAAATACAAAATTAGCCAGGTGTGGTGCTGCACACCTGTAATCCCAGCTACTCAGGAGGCTGAGGCAGGAGAATCACTTCAACCTGGGAGGAGGAAGTTGCGGTGAGCTGAAATCGTGCCATTGCACTCCAGTCTGGGTGATAGAACAAGACTCCATCTCAAAAAAATAAAAATAAAAAAATAAAAAACGAAGTTAAGGATATTGTTGAACATCACTTGCAGAGTGAACATGTAAACTCAGATCTGACCAAAGCTCTGACTTTTAATCAAGATGCCCTGTCTGTCCCATAAGAAGACCTTGTAAATACACTGGTGAGAGAGAAGGTTAAACAGCAAGAAGTTGTGCTAATCACTGCATATATTAAACATTCCCTGGAAATGCCAACTTTCTTGAGTGGAAATATTCACCTTGCCCCTCCCCCTTTTAGGGTACTTTGAAAAATATTTAGAGATCGTCTGAGGTCAGGAGTTTGCGACCAGCCTGGCCAACATGGTGAAACCCTGTCTCTCCACTAAAAATACAAGAATTAGCCAGGCATGGTGGTGCACGCCTGTAATCCCAGCTACTCAGGAGGCTGAGGCAGGAGAATCACTTGAACACCCAGGAGACAGAGGTTGCAGCGGGCCGAGATGGTGCCACTGCACACCAGCCTAGGCAACAGAGTGAGATAGAGCAAGACTCCATCTCAGAAAAAAAAAAAAAAAAAAGACCAGGCACGGTGGCTTATGCCTGTAATCCCAGCACTTTGGGAGGCCTAGGTGGGTGGATCTTTTTAGGTCATGAGTTTGAGACCAGCTTGACCTACATAGTGAAACCCCTTCTCTATTAAAATACAAAAATTAGCCAGGTGTGGTGGTGCATGCTTGTAATCCCAGCTACTCGGGAGGCTGAGGCAGGAGAATCACTTGAACCCAGGAGGCGGAGGTTGCAGTGAGCCAAGATCATGATACTGCACTCCAGTCTGAGCGACAGAGCAAGACTCCCTCGAAAAAAAAAAAAAAAAAAAGAAGAATACTCAGAGAGTAGGATGCTTTTTAACTAGAAAATGTTGATGTTCAACCACAAAACATTTAGACATTATCAACAAGTTTTCCTATGCTATGTTTTATTATGTTTAAATTTTTCTAATTTGATGTAGATTATTATTTTATTTCTCCATTGGGTTTTTCTTTTTCTCTGAGTAATGGTCCAGAGATTAAAGGTAAAATAATACAACACAACTTGTAACACAAAGCTCTTATGTTTTATTTTCTATTACTTTCTTCTCTCTGATTCTGGTCCTTAGAGGATATAATTTGCCTGCTGTGCTGTGAGGTTTTTATTAAATGCCCAGTTTAGTCTTTTTCTATTTGTGTATGTGTGTATGTTGTTGTTTTTCTTTTTACAAAAATGACGATAATTCTTTCTGCAATATTTATTTAAGATGAACAATTACTGCCGGAGAAACACGAAAACACATCTCTTTTTTTATAATTAGCATTCAAGCCTGCATCTTC
>NW_012103532.1:1729853-1733482 GCF_000951045.1 Mandrillus leucophaeus
AAAACGAAGTTAAGGATATTGTTGAACATCACTTGCAGAGTGAACATGTAAACTCAGATCTGACCAAAGCTCTGACTTTTAATCAAGATGCCCTGTCTGTCCCATAAGAAGACCTTGTAAATACACTGGTGAGAGAGAAGGTTAAACAGCAAGAAGTTGTGCTAATCACTGCATATATTAAACATTCCCTGGAAATGCCAACTTTCTTGAGTGGAAATATTCACCTTGCCCCTCCCCCTTTTAGGGTACTTTGAAAAATATTTAGAGATCGTCTGAGGTCAGGAGTTTGCGACCAGCCTGGCCAACATGGTGAAACCCTGTCTCTCCACTAAAAATACAAGAATTAGCCAGGCATGGTGGTGCACGCCTGTAATCCCAGCTACTCAGGAGGCTGAGGCAGGAGAATCACTTGAACACCCAGGAGACAGAGGTTGCAGCGGGCCGAGATGGTGCCACTGCACACCAGCCTAGGCAACAGAGTGAGATAGAGCAAGACTCCATCTCAGAAAAAAAAAAAAAAAAAAGACCAGGCACGGTGGCTTATGCCTGTAATCCCAGCACTTTGGGAGGCCTAGGTGGGTGGATCTTTTTAGGTCATGAGTTTGAGACCAGCTTGACCTACATAGTGAAACCCCTTCTCTATTAAAATACAAAAATTAGCCAGGTGTGGTGGTGCATGCTTGTAATCCCAGCTACTCGGGAGGCTGAGGCAGGAGAATCACTTGAACCCAGGAGGCGGAGGTTGCAGTGAGCCAAGATCATGATACTGCACTCCAGTCTGAGCGACAGAGCAAGACTCCCTCGAAAAAAAAAAAAAAAAAAAGAAGAATACTCAGAGAGTAGGATGCTTTTTAACTAGAAAATGTTGATGTTCAACCACAAAACATTTAGACATTATCAACAAGTTTTCCTATGCTATGTTTTATTATGTTTAAATTTTTCTAATTTGATGTAGATTATTATTTTATTTCTCCATTGGGTTTTTCTTTTTCTCTGAGTAATGGTCCAGAGATTAAAGGTAAAATAATACAACACAACTTGTAACACAAAGCTCTTATGTTTTATTTTCTATTACTTTCTTCTCTCTGATTCTGGTCCTTAGAGGATATAATTTGCCTGCTGTGCTGTGAGGTTTTTATTAAATGCCCAGTTTAGTCTTTTTCTATTTGTGTATGTGTGTATGTTGTTGTTTTTCTTTTTATAAAAATGACGATAATTCTTTCTGCAATATTTATTTAAGATGAACAATTACTGCCGGAGAAACACGAAAACACATCTCTTTTTTTATAATTAGCATTCAAGCCTGCATCTTCTTTTTTTATAATTAAAAATTTTATTTTTTTATCAAAGTTATCCATAAGATTTGTTGAAGAAGCCAAATAGTTCTAGCTGAAAGTCTGGTGCTTGCTACATCAAAGCAGATCTGTCCTCAATAAATGAGGGAAAAATCGCAACCATTTTGCACTGACTTGAAGTTCCCCACGGTGCAAGATCGCCCGGCAGCATCTGCTGCCTCCCCTCTTGGATGCAAAGTGGGCAGAGTCAACTTTATAAATCCTGTTACAAAAATGGGCATCTTTCCCCCAAGGTGTGCATAAGAACGCCCGCTTTCTTAGAACATCTGAATTGAGTGATGAAATACCAAATGAAGCAAATGAAGCACATTTTTTATTTCTTGCCATTTGAATAGGGTATGAGAATGCATTTCCTTTTTTAGCTGGATCCTAAGACAGGGCCGAATATCTATGGAAATGCTCCCGCATCCCACAATGTGAGTTGACATGAAAGACTTCGTGTTCTCCTGAACAAGAAACCCCCAAAGCCTTTCATTGCATGATTGAAGGTGCCAGGCCTCTTCGGTCACTGGAAAATATGTAGTGTTTTTCATTGTGAGGGCTGCGTGGAGTACACATGTGCACTTCACAGAAAAAAATCACCGCAGCTACCCAGGAGGACATTCCTAATGTGGATACGTTTGATCCGACAGTGGCACCATTTTTAGTGATGGGGCTTTTGTTCTAATGAAAATGCTAAAGGTCTTTAAGGTGATTTTTGTTCCTCTGATTTCATGTCCTGAATATTCATTTTTAGTTTTCATTATCTAAGTATACAAGATATGGTATAGGATCTGAACCTTTTTTAAATTAATTGCATTGTAAATCAAACATATTTCCGTAGAATGCACTTACTCATCATTAGCATGCGAGAGTTTCCAGTAAAATATCTTCAGTATTATTTTTATTATTAACATATTTACACTGTCACTCCAGCCCTGCACCCTTTGTGAATCTGTTTTTAAAATAAATATGGCCTGATACCAGAGTGATTGGTGCAATAAAAATGCGTGATGTGAAATTAATCAAATACGGTTGGGTTCAATTTATAAGGGACACATTAAGAAAAATTATTTCTTGTTCGGGTATGCCACTCTAGTGAATCAAACAGAGCTGTGTCTATTTCAGCAAGATACATGAAAATCCATTCATTCAACAAACATTTATTATGCATTTACTGTGTGCATCACGGGGGATAAAATCAAGCTGAGCAAACAAGAAATTCACACATGCAACAACCGAAGAGCATAAGCAACTGCATAATTGTGGAATATACGTTAAATAACCAAGGATTCCAGAAACCAAAGCTCAAGTAGCAGCAGTGTGGTGCACTGGTTAAGGGTACGCATCTGTAGATTTATTTCAGTTTTTTTCAGGAAGTGGCCATTAATTTTTGTGTGAAAAAACAAGAGCAGAGAGGCATAATTCACTGTGAAGATAGGTTTTATATTCTGTATATGCGAAGGAAATAAATTTCTAATGCAATAAAATAAAGAGAACGGGAGGAAAAAAACGGCTTGGACTTTAAAGTCAGACAGACAGGGGTTCAAATCCCAGCTCTACTACTCTCTGACTTGGGCAAGTTCTTTCATTTTGTTTAGCTTTCTTTTTTTTTTTTTTAATCTATAATATAGGGCTGATAATATCTTCCTCATAGGATCGTTGTGAGGATTCAATGAGATAATGTCCCTAGTGAGCATCCATTAGGTGTGTTGTCATCCTGCAACTGGGGACAAAGACGCTGCCTTGGGAGCCACTATTGTCAAAGTTGGTGGCGGGGATGAATGACTGGAGATGCATTCCAGACGGAGGAGACAGCATGGCCAGAGGCAGGAAGGTAGTTCTGGAAACTGAATATTCACTCACCTCTTGGCAAAGGCTCTGCTTTCTTCCTCCTAGAACTAGTTGGGTAGAGACAAGCCAAGTACTAGGCCTACGAGCAGATGCAAGGGCTCAATTATGACATCTCCACCCTTCAGTTGGCATACTAATGATAAAGAATTTCTAGACAGACCAGGCACGATGGCTCACTCCTGTAATCCCAGTCCTTCGGGAGGCTAAAGTGGGAGGATCACCTGAGGTCAGGAGTTCGAGACCAGTCTGGCCAATGTGGTGAAACCCCGTCTCTACTAAAAAATACAAAAAAATTAACTGGGCATGGTGGTGTGAGCCTGTAATCCCAGCTACTCGGGAGGCTGAGGCAGAAGAATCACTTGAACCTGGGAGGCGGAGGTTGCAGTGAGCCAAGATCGCACCATTGCACTCTAGCCTGGGCAACAGAGCAAGACTTCGTTT
>NW_012103532.1:1733532-1734800 GCF_000951045.1 Mandrillus leucophaeus
CCATGTTGGTCAGGCTGGTCTCAAACTCCTGACCTCAAGTGATCTGGCTGCCTTGGCCTCCCAACATTCTGGAATTACAGGCATGAGCCACCACGCCTGGCCTCATAAGTTTTTGAAGTACAAATTTTTCCTTCAGATTCCACAATAGCAATTTTTAATGAATAACTTTTCGTTTTGAATTAAAAATGTGGTCTTTAGACATTTTCGGTTTTCCTGAATGGGTAATCCTAATAAAATAAATTCGCCCACCATAAGTGCACACCTATTGCCAAGATCCTGGATTTTTTTTTTTTAAATACTGTTCTCCAGTAAAATTTAACAAAACAAAACAAAACAAAACAAAACAAAACAAAAGGCACCAGGCACAGTGGGCTCACACCTGTAATCCCAACACTTCGGGAAGCCAGCCAAGGTGGGAAGACCACTTGAGTCCAGGAGTTCAAGACCTGCCTGGGCAACATAGTGAGACCATGTCTCTACAAAATAATTTTAAAATCAGCTGGGTGTGGTGGTGCACACCTGTTGTCCCAGCTACTTAGGAGCCTGAGGTAGGAGGATCGCTTGAGCCTGAAAGGTTGAGGTTGCAGTGAGCTGTGATTACACCACTGCACTCCAGCCTAGACAACAGAGCAAGATTCTGTCTCAAAAAGTAACTATAAACAAACAAAACACATATAAAGCTGAAGTCCTCCTTGAGTGTTCCTATATACCTGGAATTCCTCCCTGGGGATAATCTCTGCAGTTGTTTGTGAATGTCTGCAGGCAAGGCTGGCTAATTTTTTTGTAGAGATGGAGATCTCACTATGTTGCCCAAGCTGGTCTCCAATTCCTGGACTCAGGTGATCCTCTTGCCTCAGTCTCCCAAAGTGTTGGGCCTGCCTGTATTCTCAGCTGCTCCGGAGGCTAAGGCATGAAAATTGCTTGAATCCGGGAGGTAGAGGTTGCAGTGAGTCGAGATCATGCCACTGCACTCCAGCCTGGGTGACAGAGTGAGACTCTGTCTCAAATAATAATAATAATGAAATTGGCCGGGCATGATGGCTCAAGCCTGTAATCCCAGTGCTTTGGGAGGCCGAGGTGGGCAGATCACAAGGTAAGAAGTTTGACATCATCAGCCTGGCCAGCATGGTAAAACCCCATCTCTACCAAAAACACAAAAAAATTAGCCAGGTCTGGTGGCGCGCCTGTAGTCCCAGCTACTCGGGAGGCTGAGGCAGGAGACTTGCTTGAACCCAGGAAGCAGTGAGAATTGTGTGAACTCCAGCCTG
>NW_012103532.1:1734850-1737793 GCF_000951045.1 Mandrillus leucophaeus
CTTTGTGAATCTGTTTTTAAAATAAATATGGCCTGATACCAGAGGATTGGTGCAATAAAAATGCGTGATGTGAAATTAATCAAATACGGTTGGGTTCAATTTATAAGGGACACATTAAGAAAAATTATTTCTTGTTCGGGTATGCCACTCTAGTGAATCAAACAGAGCTGTGTATATTTCAGCAAGATACATGAAAATCCATTCATTCAACAAACATTTATTATGCATTTACTGTGTGCATCACGGGGGATAAAATCAAGCTGAGCAAACAAGAAATTCACACATGCAACAACCGAAGAGCATAAGCAACTGCATAATTGTGGAATATACGTTAAATAACCAAGGATTCCAGAAACCAAAGCTCAAGTAGCAGCAGTGTGGTGCACTGGTTAAGGGTACGCATCTGTAGATTTATTTCAGTTTTTTTCAGGAAGTGGCCATTAATTTTTGTGTGAAAAAACAAGAGCAGAGAGGCATAATTCACTGTGAAGATAGGTTTTATATTCTGTATATGCGAAGGAAATAAATTTCTAATGCAATAAAATAAAGAGAACGGGAGGAAAAAAACGGCTTG
Source organism: Mandrillus leucophaeus (assembly GCF_000951045.1). Taxonomy (NCBI): domain Eukaryota; kingdom Metazoa; phylum Chordata; class Mammalia; order Primates; family Cercopithecidae; genus Mandrillus; species Mandrillus leucophaeus. The sequence goes on from NW_012103532.1 coordinate 1,735,425, forward strand.
GACTTTAAAGTCAGACAGACAGGGGTTCAAATCCCAGCTCTACTACTCTCTGACTTGGGCAAGTTCTTTCATTTTGTTTAGCTTTCTTTTTTTTTTTTTTAATCTATAATATAGGGCTGATAATATCTTCCTCATAGGATCGTTGTGAGGATTCAATGAGATAATGTCCCTAGTGAGCATCCATTAGGTGTGTTGTCATCCTGCAACTGGGGACAAAGACGCTGCCTTGGGAGCCACTATTGTCAAAGTTGGTGGCGGGGATGAATGACTGGAGATGCATTCCAGACGGAGGAGACAGCATGGCCAGAGGCAGGAAGGTAGTTCTGGAAACTGAATATTCACTCACCTCTTGGCAAAGGCTCTGCTTTCTTCCTCCTAGAACTAGTTGGGTAGAGACAAGCCAAGTACTAGGCCTACGAGCAGATGCAAGGGCTCAATTATGACATCTCCACCCTTCAGTTGGCATACTAATGATAAAGAATTTCTAGACAGACCAGGCACGATGGCTCACTCCTGTAATCCCAGTCCTTCGGGAGGCTAAAGTGGGAGGATCACCTGAGGTCAGGAGTTCGAGACCAGTCTGGCCAATGTGGTGAAACCCCGTCTCTACTAAAAAATACAAAAAAATTAACTGGGCATGGTGGTGTGAGCCTGTAATCCCAGCTACTCGGGAGGCTGAGGCAGAAGAATCACTTGAACCTGGGAGGCGGAGGTTGCAGTGAGCCAAGATCGCACCATTGCACTCTAGCCTGGGCAACAGAGCAAGACTTCGTTTAAAAAAAAAAAAAAAAAGAATTTCTAGACAGATTAGCAGGAACAATCCATGGAGAAGACTTGCAATCCCCAAGCCTTAGCAATGGAACTGGGAACTGGACACTGTGAGCATCTCGAAGGCTGGGTTTCCTCTGTTTTGATTGATACTGTGCCCTATTGCCTAGTGTAGGGCCTTGTCCCATGCAAGCAATCAATAAACACTTGGTGAACAAAAGAATAAACTGTGTGTCATGTAGAATGTGAATAACCGTGTACTTACTGGCTATGCAACCTCATACTCTGTGCCTCCATTCTCTCAACTGTAGAATGGGAGAAAAATCCCCATTGACTTAAAGGGCTGTTACCAAGATCAAACGCATTAATATTTGTGAGCGGTTAAGAACAGTGCCTGGGATATGGGCAGTTGCACGTCAGTGTTTACTGAAGAAAAGATACATACTGATATTAATGGAGTGCTGTGAGGATTAAATGAGAAAATGATTGAAGACAAGTATTTGTGGAGCAAAGGGGAGAAGGAAGAAACTACCACCCCAAGTAATGAAACCCTGCCCCAAGCAGGCTCAGAAGGACCTGGCCCCGGAATCCACAGGACCTGCTGAATCTAAGATGTGTCTTCTCCTTGAGTTCAGTATGCAATGGGCCTGGGGGAGCCCTGGACCTGCCTGTTCTTCTGCTGTCACCTCCCCTCTCCAACCCTACTGGTACCAGGTGATGCCTTTTGCCCAGGACTCTGACAAGGGCCCTACACTCTGCTATCTGTGGACTACTCCAGGGCCCTGTGCAGCTGTAACCTATCCTTGTACTCATGGCCAACAGCTGAAGTCTCATTTCCAATAAGATAGACTGTTTTTCCATTCCTCTCTTACCCCCTTTCTCTTCCTTCTTTGAAAATGCAGCCAGGAGCCGTGGCATACCTGTAACCCCAGTACTTTGGGAGGCCGAGGCAGGTAGATCTCTTGAGCCCAGGAGTTTGTGAGCAGCCTGGGCAACATGGTGAAACGCTGTCTCTGCTAAAAATACAAACATTAGCTGGGTGTGGTGGCACGCGCCTGCAGTTCCAGGTACTCTGTAGGCTGAGGTGGGAGGATTACTTAAACCTGGGAGGTGGAGGCTGCTGTGAACCATGACTGCACCATTGCACTCCAGCCTCGGCAACAGAGTGAGATCCTGTTGAAAGAAAAAAAGAAAGAGAGTGAGAGAGAGAGAGAAAGGAAAGAGAGACAGAAAGGAAAGAGAGAGAGAGAAAGAAAGGAAAGAGAGAGAGAGAGAAAGGAAAAAGAGGGAGAGGAAAAAAGGAAGGAAGGAAGGAAGGAAAGAGAGAGGGAGGGAGGAAAAGGAAAGAAAGAAAGAAGGAAAGAAAGAGAGAGAGAAAGAAAGAAGGAAAGAAAGAAAGAGAAAGAAAGAGAGAGAGAAAGAAAGAAGGAAAGAAAGAAAGAGAAAGAAAGAGAGAAAGAGAGAAAGAAAGAGAGAAAGAGAGAAAGAAAGAGAGAAAGAGAGAAAGAGAGAAAGAAAGAAAGAAAGAAAGAAAGAAAGAAAGAAAGAAAGAAAGAAAGAAAGAAAGAAAGAAAGAAAGAAAGAAAAGAAAGAAAGGGCTG
>NW_012103532.1:1743373-1744582 GCF_000951045.1 Mandrillus leucophaeus
GGCTTACTGCAACTTCCACTTCCTGGGTTCAAGCGATTCTCTGCCTCAGCCTCCCAAGTAGCTGGAACTACAGGCATGAACCACCACGCCCGGCTAATTTTTGTGTTTTTAGTAGAGACGGAGTTTCACCATGTTGGCCAGGCTGGTCTCGAACTCCTGATCGAGGAGTGATCCACCCTCCTTGGCCTCCCAAAGTTCTGGGATTACAGGCATGAACCACCGTGCCCAGACGCTACCCCAATTTTTAAAATATTTACCTTCCCCTACTTTCGTGTCTCAAGGGGTTGTCAAGTGTTTGCTGACCCGGAATGGTGATGATAATGCTGGCCAATGTTTGTTTATTCAACAACTCGATTTAGTTTTTATTTTTTATTTTATTTATTTATTTTTTTTGAGACAGAGTCTCGCTGTGTTGCCCAGGCTGGAGTGCAGTGGTGTGATCTCTGCTCACTGCAAGCTCCACCCCCCGGGTTCATGCCATTCTCCTGCCTCAGCCTCCTAAGGAGCTGGGACTACCACGGCCAGCTAACTTTTTTTGTATTTTTAGTAGAGACGGGGTTTCACCATGTTCACCAGGATGGTCTTGATCTCCTGACCTCGTGATCCACGTGCCTTGGCATCCCAAAGTGCTGGGATTACAGGCATGAGCCACTCAACAACTCAATTTATTGAGCACCTGCCTCTCAACAACTCGATTTATTGAGCACCTGAGCAGGCAGTGTGTCAAGATGCTAGGGATAGAATCAGTGAACAAAACAGACAAAAGATTCTCCCTTCAAGGAGTTTACATTCTAATGGAAGGAGAATGACAATATTGAAAATATTTATAAGTAATCCCTCAATCGCATAAGAGCGATATGAGCTATGGAGAAAATAAAGCAGAGAAGAGGGACAAGAAGTGCTGGGTTGAGATTCAATTTTAAGTAGATGGGATGATGAGGGGTGGCTCATTGGTAATGTCTGAGAATAAATGTAGTTATTTGAAGAATTATAATAAGATCTTAGTGAAATACTTTGTAAGTATGATGTCTTTGAAAATTACCCTATCAGCCTAGGCAACATAGTGAGATTGTCTATACACACACACACACACACACACACACGCACCACACATACAACCTAGCTGGGCGTGGTGGCATGTGCTTGTGGTCCTAGCTACTTGAGAGGCTGAGGTAGGATGATTGCTTGGGCCTGGGAGGTCGAGGTTAC
>NW_012103532.1:1744632-1750404 GCF_000951045.1 Mandrillus leucophaeus
AAAAAAGAAAAAAAAAGATGGGTTGGACTGGGGCTCACATGCCCATTGGACATTATTTTTCAGCCAGCTGCCATCACTCCTTGAGACCAGCCTCCAGACTAGTCAGCCCACTGAGCCTCAGCTCTGCCCACTCATTCATTCGTTCATCTATTCATTAATTTATTCACATATTCATTTAACCAATGGTAGCCCAATTCTGAGCACGTGGGGCTGGAAGCACCAATATCATTCACAGAATGTCCCTGTACTCAGAGCTCACAGCCTGACTGGGAAGAGAGACAACTGACAACCTGGGCTAATTAAGCACAAACATTTAAATGTATATGAGGTAGGAGAGACAAGGGAGAGAGTTGCTATTCTCTGGGAGATGCAGGGAAGGATTTCCAGAAACAGCTGCCTCTGAGATGGATTTTGAAGCAGGAATAGAATAAGACCAGGATCATTTACGATGGAGGGATGAGAAGGCACAGAGGGACGAACAGTGAGGAGTGGGACTTCCTTATACGGTGGGAGAGAAGGCTGGTGTGATGGGCAGAGGTCAGATGGCAGAGGGAGTTGAACACGGGGCCAAAAAACTTAAATATCATTATCTCGGTAGAGGATAGGAATGTGGTAGGCTCTGTGTTGTGCCATCTAGACCCGCTTCAGTGAAGGACTCATTGTCCTGGGTGTCAGTTTTACTGTCTGGAGGCAGTGTTCAGCTCCCAAGCCCCTTTAGAGGTTGCCTTAGCATCAGAGAGCCACCTTGTCCAAGGTCATGCTCTTCCCTGTCTGGGCAGCCCACGTCCTCTCACCGACGGATACAAGAGTATAAAGGCCCAGCAGGTGGGTGCGGTGGCTCATGCCTGTAATCCCAGCACTTTGGGAGGCCAATGTGGGCGGATGTCTTGAGGCCAGGAGTTCGAGACCAGCCTGGCCAACATGGTGAAACCCTGTCTCTACCAAAAAATACAAAATTTAGCCTGGTGCAATAGTGTGCACCTACAGTTCCAGCTATTCAGGAGGCTGAGGCAGGAGAATTGCTTGAACCAGGGAGGCAGAGGTTGCAGTGAGCCAAGATCATGTCACTGCACTCCAACCTGGGTGACAGAGTGAGACCCTGTCTTTAAAAAATAATAAAATAAAATAAAAACAAAGGCCCAGCCATCTTGGCCTAACTCAGGACAACTTGGAAAGGTCATTCTGGTTCTAAAGCTCCCCGTGGGGTTGGCTGAGGCTGTCACTGGGTCTGCATCGGAGCTCAGCCTCCCCTCCTGCTTCCTTTTCCTCTCTGTCATAGGTATTGCCGCCAAGGGCAGCATCACACAGGTCCTAGACCCCATTCCCCTCTATATCCTCAGGGATTCACTCAAGGGGAACATTTATCCCCCTCCATCTCTCCTGCTTCAGACTTCTTCCTGTGAACCATTTAGACATTCTTAGCTCTCTCTCAGATCCCCCAAATGTACCCAACTCCGCATTGCCTTCCAGCTCCGCTCTCTTTCTCTCCTCTGCTTTCTAGCCATATTCCTCCAAAGGGCTGCCTATCCCTATCTGTAGTCCTCCTTACCACTCATTTCTTTGTTGGTGCCATCAAGCTTCTGCCACACCCCGGGGTTCTCACTGGGCCTCCGATGCTCACCACATCATTAAATCCAGTGGACAGGCCGGGGAGTGGTGGCTCACGCCTGTAATCCCAGCACTTTGGGAGGCCAAGGCGGGCGGATCACCTGAGGTTAGGAGTTCAAGGCTAGCCTGGCCAACATGATGAAACCCCATCTCTACAAAAATACAAAAGTTAGCCAGGTGTGGTGACAGGTGCCTGTCATCCCAGCTACTCCGGAGGCTGAGGCATGAGAATCACTGAATCCGGGAGGCAGAGGTTGCAGTGAGCCGAGATCGCGCCATTGCATTCCAGCCTGGGTGACAGACCGAGACTCCATCTCAAAATAAATAATAAATAAATAAATCCAGTGGACACCGTAGATCATAACCCAGTTCAACTCTTGACCTCTCTTTTTTGTGTAAAACACTCTCGGTTTTCATGCTATTGTACTTTCCTAATCCTTGTCTTTCTGCCAACCCAAAGACTCCTCTTTGCTCCTTTTTTCTTTATCTGTCCCTTAATTATTAGTGCTCTGTCACGGACCCTCGTTTTTCTCAGCTCTCACACTCTCCCTGAATGATCTCATTCACTGTCATGGCTACTAATACCACCAAGACATTAATAACTCCTATGTCTTTCTCTTTCTAGTTCAGACCTCTCTTGAGCTTAGATCTCCCGCGGTCATGATGCAGGCTCCCCACGCTCGACATGTGCACAAGAAACGTGCCACCCTCTCCTCAAACCTTCAGCTCCCTCCTCACGCCTCCCAGTTCTTGCCACCTAGACTGCCCAAGACCTCCCTGAGCGCCCACCTGGCTGCATCCTCCAGCTTAACTCTTCCCTCTCTCCTATTTCAGACAATATGTGACTCAAAATTAAGTAATCCTCCAGGAACCAGCTTGTGGTGGCCAAGTCAAGAGTGTTGGGTACTTGAATGACTCCCAGGCACCACAGGAAGCAGAAATTGGAAAGCCTTCAGAACTGGGAGCTGTCCAGCTGCCTGCCCGCCCCGCACCACCACACTCCTACATGCCTCCAGGTTCAGCAGTTTCTTCTTTCTGTAAGTGTTCTGTTTACAAGTGGCTTTCTCTGCTTCTTCCTGGGCAGTTGGCTAAACATGACTATCCCAGGGGTCTGGGGTTACACATCCTCAACTCAAGCAGTCAGTAAACAAATCAGTGTGTTTCAGGTGCAAGGGTGAGTCTCCAAAAGACGGACTGGGTTAGTCCTGGTAAAGTGCCCATTCCTGGTCCAGTGAGCTAAGGCTCGGAGGGTTAGGCCATGGGGTAGGAAACGTAGCTATGGGGACTCACGAGGGAGGTGTGAAGATCAAGAGGAAGTAGGGTCTTGGGCTGGGGAACTATTTAAGATGTGATTTTTCCAGCCTTGAGTAATCACAGGGATTATAATCTCAAGGATTATACAATTAAAGTTTATGCAAATATCAAATATTTTGCCTACCTACCTATATTATGGTTTTGTGAAGCATCATTTACTTATTTATTTCACCTTCTCTCTTTTTTCTACCTTGTTATGCTAATTAGTAGTAACACAGTAGGAAGAACATTATAAGGAAAATATCCCAGGAGCCTGTTCCTAGAAAATAAAATTTTAAAATTTTATTTTATATATACTTAAGCAGTACTTTTCTCTATAACACAAAGTTATTAATTATAATAGTGAATTAAAAGGCCTTTTGAGTCAATTTTCTTTCTGCATTTATATCCGACTTAGAAATTCAGGGTGGAAGAGATAATCAAAAGTGTTATCCAGTCGCTCTGACAGAAGGAAGTTTACAACCTGTGCATAAGTTCTTAGGAAATAATATCACCAGGAAATCTTTGATGGCCCCCTTATGGGTAAAAAAAAAATAATTTTAGAAAATTTATTTTCAGATCAGCATATTGTAGCATAATTCTTAAAGAAACTTTTACTTTAAATCAGTTTTATTGTAAGCCTAGAAAAGAAACAGGACCAGGAGATGAACCTAGTGTTGACAAGAAGCTGGTGAGATGAAAAGAAATATACTGTGGGACCACTTGTTTTTAAGAAATGAAACTCTGGATTTATGTACCAGCTTAAAAAAGAATCTCTCTAGGCACACTGTTCAGCAGCTATTTGGTCTTCTCTGAAGTTTTTAGTATGTTTCAAATAAAAGCAGATTTCTTTGTTTCAAGATAGTGATTTTTGATACCTTAGTTATTCATTTATTTAACAAATATTTTCTAGGCATCAATTATAGTAAGTGTTGTTCAGGATATAAAGTTGAATGTCAACAGACCTTTTCTTCAAGGAGCACAGTACATAGGATACAACCGTGGAAGCTACATTAAAAGTTATACATTTACACTTGTGCTCCGCTGGTGGGAATGAAAAATGGTATAGCCACTGTGGAAAACAGTATGGTAGGCAGGTTCTCAAAAAATTAAAAATAGGGCTGGGCGTGGTGGCTCACACCTGTAATCTCAATACTTTGGGAGGCTGAGGTGGAGGATTACTTGAGACCAGGAGTTCAAGACCAGCCTGAGCAACATGGTGAGACCTCATCTACACAAAAATAAAAAACAGTTAGCTGGGCATGTTAGCTGGCAACTCTAGTCCCAGCTAGTCAGGAGGCTGAGGCAGGAGGATTGCTTGATCCCAGCAGTTCAAGACTGAAGTGAGCCATGATTGCATCACTGCACTCCAGCCTGGGTGACAGGGCAAAACTCTGTCTCTCTCTTTTTTTTTTTGAGACAGTTTCACTCTTGTTGCCCAGGTTGGAGTGCAATGGCACGATCTTGGCTCACTGCAACCTCCACTTCCTGGGTTCAAGAGATTCTCCTGCCTCGGCCTTCTGAGTAGGTGAGACTGCAGATGCCCGCCACCACACCCGACTAATTTTTTGTATTTTTAGTAGAAACAGGGTTTCACCATGTTGGCCAGGCTGCTCTTGAACTCCCGACCTCAGGTGATCCACCCCTTCTTGGCCTCCCAGAATGCTGGGATTACAGGCATAAGCCACCACGCCCAGCCAAGATCCTGTCTCTTAAAAAAAATAAAAATAAAAAGAAAGTTACCATACGACCCAGCAATTCCACTTCTGGGAATATACCCAAAAGAATTGAAAACAAAAACTCGAACACTTGAACATTCATGTTTGTATTAGTTTGTTCTCTCATTGCTATAAAGAAATACCTGAGACCGTGTAATTTATAAAGAAAAGAGGTTTAATTGGCTCACAGTTCTGCAGGCTGTACAGGAAGCATGGCTGCTTCTGGTTCTGGGGAGGCCTCAGAGAGCTATTACTCATGGTGGAGGGCAAAGTGGGAGCAGGACCGAGAGAGAGGGGGGAGGTGCCACAGACTTTTAAAGAACCAGATCTCATAAGAACTCTATCACAAGAATAGCACCAAAGGGATGGTGCCAAACCATTCCTGAAGGATCCATCCCATGATCCAGTCACCTCCCACCAGGCCTCCCCTCCAACATTGGGGATTACAATTCAACATGAGATTTGGTGGAGAACACAGATCCAAACCATATCAATGTTCATAGCAGCATTGTTCACAACAGCCAAAAGGTGGAAGCAACTCAAGTGTCCATCGACAGATGAATGGATCAACAAAATGTGCTATATACATTCAACAGAGTATTTTTTTTTCTTATTTATTTATTTATTTATTTATTTATTTTTTTTGAGATGGAGTCTTGCTCCGTTGCCAGGTTGGAGTGCAGTGGCGCGATCTCAGCTAAACTACAACCTCTGCTTCCTGGGTTCAAATGATTCTCTTGCCTCAGCCTCCCGAGTAGCGGGACTACAGGCATGCACCACTACGCCCAGCTAATTTTTTTTTTGTATTTTTAGCAGAGATGGGGTTTCACTGTATTGGCCAGGATGGTCTTGATCTCTCTTTTTTTTTTGAGACAGAATCTCACTCTCGTTGCCCAGGCTGGAATGCAATGGCACAATCTTGGCTCACCACAACCTCTGCCTTCTGGGTTCAAGTGATTCTCCAGCCTCAGCCTCCCAAGTAGCTGGGGTTACAGGCATGTGCCACCACACCTGGCTAAGTTTTTGTATTTTTAGTAGAGACGAGGTTTCTCCATTTTGGTCAGGCTGGTCTCGAACTCCCGACCTCAGGTGATCCACCCACCTTGGCCTCCCAAAACGCTGGAATTACAGGCGTGAGCCACTGCACCTGGCC
>NW_012103532.1:1750714-1755058 GCF_000951045.1 Mandrillus leucophaeus
AAAAAAAAAAAAAAAAGAATATCATTCAGTCTCAAAAAGGAAATAAATTCTGATACATGGTATAATATGGATGAAAGTTAAAGTGAAATAAGCTAATCATGAAAAGACGAATACTTTGTGATTTCACTTCTAAGAGTTATCTAGAGTAGTGAAATTCATAGAGACGGAAAGTAGAGTGGCGATTGCCAGGGGCTGTGGGGAAGAGGGATTGGAGAGGTAGTGTTTAATGGGTACAGGCTCTCAGCTTGGAATGATGAACAAGTTTTGGAGAAAGATAGTGGTGATGGTTGCACAACAATGTGAATGCACCTAATGGCAATGAACTATACCTTACTCTCTCTCTCTCTATATATATATATGTGTGTATATATATATATATTTTTTGGGAGCCCGCCTTGGCCTCCCAAAGTGCTGGGATTACAGGCGTGAGCCACCACGCCCGGCCTATAATATTTAAAATGGTAAATTTTATGTTATGTGTATTTTAACCACAATTTAAAAAAGATATACATTTACAAGGAACCAAGTGATGTTGTGGACTTAAAAAAGGAGTACTTTCTTCCTTGGGGGCGAAGAAAGGCCTTCTCAAGGAGACACTTGAGCAGGGAGACAACTTGTATGGTGGAAAGGGTCGGAAGTCCTGGATCTCTGTTCCACTCGGTTACTTAGTAGCAGACCTTGTACATGTAACCTTGGGCAAGTGACATAACTCCATAAGAGGCAGTGTACAATGGGGGTTTGTCACAAGGATGCTGAACCAGATGACTTTTTTTCTGAGACAGAGTCTTGCTCTGTCACCCAGGCTGGAGTGTAGTGGCGCAATCTTGGCTCACTGCAAGCTCTGCCTCCTAGGTTCAAGTGATTCTCCTGCCTCAGCCTCCCAAGTAGCTGGGATTACAGGTGAGTGCCACCACGCCCAGTTAATTTTTTTTTCTTTTGAGACCGAGTCGCACTCTGTTGCCTAGGCTGGAGTGCAGTGGCACAATCTCGGCTCACTGCAACCTAATTTTTTTTTTTTTTTTTTTTGTATTTTTAGTACAGATGGGGTTTCACCGTGTTAGCCAGGATGGTCTTGATCTCCTGACCTCGTGATCCGCCTGCCTCGGCCTTCCAAAGTGCTGGGATTACAGGCGTGAGCCACTATGCCCGGCCATAATTTTTGTGTTTTCATAGAGATGGGGTTTCACCATGTTGGCCAGGTTGGTCTCGAGCTCCTGACCTCAGGTGATCCACCCACCTCGGCCTCCCAAAGTGCTGGGATTACAGGCGTGAGCCACTGCGCCCGGCCTCAGATGACTTTTTTGTTTTTGTTTTCTTTTTTCTTTCTTTTTTTTTTTTTTTTTTTTTTTTTTTTTTTGGAGACAAGTTCTTACTCTGTTTCCCAGGCTGGAGTGCAATGGTGTGATCTCGGCTCACTGCAACCTCCACCTCCTGGGTTCAGGCGATTCTCCCACCTCAGTCTCCTGAGTATCTGGGACTACAGGCATGCACCATCATGCCTGGCTAATTTTTGTATTTTTTGGCAGAGATGGGATTTCATCATGTTGGCCAAGCTGGTCTTCAACTTCTGATCTCAACTCATCTGCCACCCTCAGCCTCCCAAAGTGCTGGGATTACAGGTGTGAGTCACTGTACCCGGCCAGATGATGTAGATGATGTTTTTGAATCACAGTTCATTTACCAGCCATGTGACCTTGGTCAAGTTAAAAAGTGGACACCCTTTTTTTTTTTTTCCTTCCTAATATCTATAGGTTGTACAAAAACTGGACGTCTTTAAGTCTTGGTTTATTCAACTATAGATGGGGAGGTTACAGCCCATCTCATAGGGTTGTTGTGAAGGTGTAATCAGATGTTATATGAGAAACTACTAGCACAGTGCCTGCCACAAACTAAGTGCTCAGTAAGTGTCAGTAGCTTTTATTTTCACAACTGTAGCTGTACAATAGGGTTAACATTACTTGTCTTCAAACTTTTTTTTTTTTTTCCCCTGAGATGGAGTTTCGCTCTTGTTGCCCAGGCTGGAGTGCAATGGCATGATCTCAGCTCACTGCAACCTCCGCCTCCCGGGTTCAAGCGATTCTCCTGCCTCAACCTCCCGAGTAGCTCGGATTACAGGCATGTGTCACCACGGCCGGCTAATTTTGTATTTTTAGTAGAGATGGGGTTTCTCCATGTTGGTCAGGCTGGTCTCGAACTCTCAACCCTGGTGATCCGCCTGCCTCAGCCTCCCAAAGTGCTAGGATCACAGGCCTGAGCCACTGTGCCCAGCCGTCTTCAAAGTTTTGAGTTACTTCGAGGTTCAATTGAGATACTGTATGTGGAAGAGCTTTGCGTGGAGGTTAGACAGCACTCTTGCAGGTGGGAACATCAGAGCATGCATTCCCATTGGAGGGAACAGTATAAGCAAAAGGCAGGAGGCCAAAAAGTGTGGGGGTGTTAGGGTTGATCATAATGTTGAAGTATGAAAGAGATTAGTAGGAAATAAGTCCGGAGAGAGAACTGGGATAGTTTTTGGAGGGTCTTGAAGGCCCAGCTAAGAAGTGCTTGCAGATGTAGATTCCATGGAATGTAAGCGGAAGTGAGAGGGCAAGGATCACGCAATGATTTGATTTGTCATTGAGAATTCAATTTAGGGTGTGTTAGGCTACCTTCAAGCTGGTCCCTAAAGGGTTTCATCTCCTGATACTCATGTTCTATGCAATTTCTTCTTCTTGAGCGTCATCTGGATCTAGTGACTTGTTTTAAAAAAAGAGAATGCAGCTGGGCATGGTGGCTCATGCTTGTAATCCTAGCACATTGGGAAGCCAAGGTGGGTGGATCACCTGAGGTTACGAGTTCAAGACTAGCCTGGCCAACATGGTGAAACCCTGTCTTTACTAAAAATACAAAAATTAGCCCTGCGTGGTGGCATACGCCTATAATCCTGGCTACCCAGGAGACTGAGGCAGGAGAATTGCTTGAACCTGGGAGGCGGAGGTTGCCGTGAGCCGAGATCGTGCCACTGCACTCCAGCCTGGGTGACAGGGCGAGACTCCATCTCACCAAAAAAAAAAAAAAGAGAGAGAAAGAACACAGCAAAAAGATAGGGTCTCACTTCTGAGATTACCTTACAAAAAGACTGGTCAGGCACGGTGGTTCACGCCTGTAATCTCAGCACTTTGGGAGGCTGAGGTGGGCTGATCACCTGAGGTCAGGAGTTTGAGACCAGCTTAGCCAACATGGTGAAACTCCATCTCTACTAAAAATACAAAAATTAGCTGGGTGTGGTGGCAGGCACCTGTAGTCCCAGCTACTTGGGAGGCTGAGTCAGGAGAATCGCTTGAGCCGGGGAGGCAGAGGTTGCAGTGAGCTGAGATCTGCACTCCAGCTTGGGCGACAGTGCGAGACTCTGCTTAAACAAAACAAAACAAAACACTGATTTCTATCTTGCTTGCCCTCTCTTGCTCTCTGGTTCCCTCACTCTGTTGGAAACCAGCTACCATGTTGTGAGCTGCTCTATGGAGAGGCCAGAGGTGATGGAATCAATGCATCTGGCCAACAATCATTGAGCTTGCCAACAGCCATGTGAGTGAGCTGGGAAGTGGATCTTCCCCTCGGGTGTGCTTTGAGATGACTGCAGCTCTAGCTGTCACCTTGATTGCAGCTTCATGAAGCCCCTAACCCAGAGGCATCCACTTAAGCTGGGTCTAGATTCCTAACACACAGAAAATGTGAGATAATCCATGTTTTTTTTTTTTTTCTTTCTTTTGAGATAGAGTTTCACTCTTGTGGCACAGGCTGGAGTGCAATGGTGCAATCTTGGCTCACTGCAACTTCCGCCTCCTAGGTTCAAGTGATTCTCCTGCCTCAGCTGAGTAGCTGGGATTACAGGTGCCTGCCACCACATCCGGCTAAATTTTTTTTTGTATTTTTAGTAGAGATGGGGTTTCACCTGGTCTCGAACTCCTGACTTCAGGTGATCCACCCACCTTGGCCTCCCAAAGTGCTGGGATTACAGGTGTGAACCACCGCGCCCGGCCTCATGTTTGTTATTTTAAGCCAAGAAGTTTTGGGATAATTTGTTTCACAGCAATAGGTAATGAATATAGACGAGAATCAGAGTTTGAAGCACTGGTAGGCCAGATGGGCGAGGTCCGGTTGTTAGGAGCGGTGCTGGAATTCGGAAAATGAAGCAGGAGCTGGAATTACAGGTGCAGGGCTGGCTGTGGGGTGAACTAACTAAATTGTAGAGGGTGAAAGGGTAGGAACAGAAGAGAAAAAAAGAGCAAAAGAATAGGAAGATGAGGGAAGAGGATAAAGAGAAAGGAAAAGGAAGAGAAGGAGAAAGAAGAAAGGGGAAGAGAG
>NW_012103532.1:1755488-1763486 GCF_000951045.1 Mandrillus leucophaeus
GTGCCACCACACCCAGCTAATTTTTGTACTTTCTAGTAGAGACGGGGTTTTACCATGTTGGCCAGGATGGTCTCCATCTCTTGACCTTGTGATCCACCCACCTCGGCTTTCCAAAGTGCTGGGATTACAGGCGTGAGCCACTGTGCCCGGCAGGTAGGTTATTATTACTATTATTATTATTATTATTATTACTGTCATTGACAGATGAGAAAACTGAGAGGCTAAATAAACTGACCAAGGCCAAGTAGACATTTAGTGGCGGAGCTAGGATTCACATCCAAGTTTGCCTGATCCCAGATGCAGAACTCTTAACTACAGGGCTACAGTGCTTACAGCTGTACTTTTTCTATGTTAGACACTGGCTTCCTTATTAATTAGGATTAAGTTTGGCTGCCTATACTGGAAATAAGTATATGGTAGTGGATTTAGTAAGACAGAAGTTTATTCTTCCTTCCGTAAGAGCTGTCTGGAGGAAGCAATCAAGGGTTGGTGTTATCCCTTAGATGGTGGCTTCACGGTGCCATCCGTGCCCCAGGTTCTTAAGCTTCTGCTTCACTATCCTAGTGCATGACTTCCACTCTCAAGATCATTTCATGGGCCAAGATGACTCGGGGAGCTCCAGACATCAACTACAGGCTGGGAAAAGGAGGTGGGCAAAAGGCAAAAGGAACTTGTCTCAATTAAATTAGGTTCCTCTAAATAGGCCTCTTAGAAATGCCAGTCAATTAATCCCAGTTAAAGGCATGGTGCCCAACTAGACTGCTTTCACTTCAGATGCCAGCCACAAGTTCTGAGGTCCCCTGGTCACCTGTACCTCTGACCAAGTGGCTGAAAATTTGGGTGTTCCTGTGACCCCTTTAGGTTCTATAATTTGCTAGAATAACACAGAACTAGGGAAAGCACTATACTTAGGATTATAGTTTAATTATAAGGGATATAAACCAGGGCCAGTCAAGTGGAGAGGTCAAGGGCAAGGGCTGGGAGGGTCCTGAATGCAGAGCTTCCATGCTTCTCCCTATGGTGTCAGGGTGTATCACCCTCCTGGCATATCAATGTATTCACCAACCAGGAAGCTTTTCTGGGCTTGGATGTCCAGAGTTTTTATCAGAGTTTCATTACATAGGCATGATTGATTGAATCATTGGCCTTATGACTGAACTCAATCTCCAGCTTCCTCAAAGCCCCAACCCTCTAATCACATGGTTGGTCTTTCTGGTGACCAGCCACCATCCTGAGTCATCACTTTAGCATAAAATTAGATGTGATCTAAGGGCCTCATGAATAATAAAAACACTCTTACAGCTTGGGAGATTTCAAGGGTTTTAGATGTTACCTCCCAGGAATGCAATACAAAGATGAGAGGAATTTTTTTTTTTTTTTTTTTATCATACATCATCTCCCCAGCTCTAGGAACTCCTACTATGTGCCAGGCATTGTGCTAGGCTATTCCATCCATCCGCCCATCAGTCCATCCATCCATCCATCCATCCATCCATCCATCCCTTCACACATATATCTGTCATTTAAGTGTTTATAGTGCTATATCAGCTTTTCTGCAAGATACAGAAAACCCAGCCAATAGGATTTTAAAATAGGAGATGAATTTACTCACAAAACTAGAAATCCAAGGGAAAGCAGTTGCTTCTTTGGTTCAGATGTTGGACAATGTCTGCAGACACCTAGACTCTCCCTATCTTTCTGCCCTACTTAGCATGTTTATTTTTGTTTTGAGTGAACATTTTATTTTATTTTATTTACTTATTCTTTTTTTTTTTTTTTTTGAGACAGAGTCTTGCTCTGTTGCCCAGGCTGGAGGGCAGTGGCGCAATCTTGGCTCACTGTAAGCTCCACCTCCCGGGTTCATGCCATTCACCTGCCTCAGCCTCCCAAGCAGCTGGGACTACAGGCGCCCACCACCATGCCCGGCTAATTTTTTTGTATTTTTAGTAGAGACGGGGTTTCACCATGTTAGCCAGGATGGTCTCAATCTCCTGACCTTGTGATCCTCCCGCCTCAGCTGTAATCCCAAAGTACTGGGATTACAGGCGTGAGCCACCACTCCTGGCCCTGAATGTTTTATTTTAAAGTATTTACAGATAAAAATTAGAAGGTAGTACAGAGAGTTCCCTAATATCCCATACACTGTTTCCTCTATTATTAACATCTCACATTAATATGGTACTTTTTTGAAATTAATGAACCAATGGATATGTTATCACTAACTGAAGTTTATACTTTATTCAAATTGCTGTAGTTTTTACCCAATATTCCTTTTCTGTTCCAGGATCCCGTCCAGAATGCCAGATTACATCCAGTCCTCATTTCTCCTTACGCTTTTCTTATCTCAGCTTTTCTTACTTTTTATGACCTTGACAGTTACAAGGCGTACAAAGACCAGACAAATTACTGATCAGGTATTTTGTAGAATGTCCTTCAATTAGTATTTGCGTAATATTTTTCTTTTTCTTTTCTTTTTTTTTTTTTGGAGATGGGGTCTCACTCTGTCGCTCTGCTGGAGTGCAATGGCAAGATCTCAGGTCACTGAAAGCTCCACCTCCCGGGTTCACGCCATTCTCCTGCCTCAGCCTCCCAAGTAGCTGGGACTACAGGCATCCACCACCACGCCCGGCTAATTTTTTGTTATTTTTAGTAGAGACGGGGTTTCACTGTGTTAGCCAGGACGGTCTCTATCTCCTGACCTCATGATCCACCTGCCTCAGCCTCCCAAAGTGCTGGGATTACAGACATGAGCCACCGAGCCCGGCCCTGTATTTGTGTAATATTTTTCTAATTATTAGTCTGGGATTACAGGCTTTGGGGGGAAGACCACAGAGATAAATCACGAAACCATGTTGATTTTGTCTTCACATTTTCATTTCATTATCACAGGTGGCTGCTGTGAGCACTCCAGATTCAGGACTACATTCAAAGATGGAAAGAGAGAGATAAATGAAGGAGAGAAGAGCCATGTCTATCCCGTTTTTTTTCCTTTTTCTGAGACAGGGTCTTGCCCTGTTGCCCAGGCTGGAGTGCAGTGGCCAAAGTGCTAGGATTACAGGCATGAGCCAGCGTGCCTGGCCTGTCTGTCCCTTTTTTAAAAAATCAGCAAGGTCACCCCTCCTCCTGACAGGCTCAGAAGGCAGGGGACAGGATGCTCATACTTGTTTTAGACCTTGATTGGGACTGAGCACGTTGTCTTCAGAATAAAATCAGGCTTCTATTGGTGTAGAAGGAAGTCAGTCAATGGATGGCAGGCCAACAACTGGTCATGTCGGCCCCAACTGTCTATTCTGTATGAAACTGCACTGTACTGGGTGCTATGAAAGGACATAAGAGAGGGAGCATTCTATCAAATTTTTCTAGAAATTATACATTCTGATAAATATTCTCTTTTAAAGGCCTCACTGTAGAAGGATGGACTGTTATCCCACTAAATCTTTGGTTACTCAGTCAAATCCATCCTTAGAAGATAAACGTTGGTCATATGTCACATGTGCTATCAATTGTAAAGACCAGTTCTAAAGAGTCATTCCTGTCTGGGTGCAATGGCTCATGCCTGTAATCCCCGTACTTTGAGAGGCTGAGGTGGGATGATCCCTTGAGGCCAGGAATTTGAATTCAGCCTAAGCACCATAGCGAGACCTTGTCCGTACAAAAAAATACAAAACATTAGCGGGGTGTAGTGGCATGTACCTGCAGTCTCAGCTACTCAGGAGCCTTGAGGCAGGAGGATTGCCCAGGAGTTCAAAGTTACAGTGAGCGATGATCGTGCCACTGTACTCCAGCCTGGGTGACAGAGCAAGTCTCACTCTCTAGAGAAACAAATAAATGAACAAACAGATAAACAAATAAATAGTCATTCCTAAAGCAATGGAGCAATGATACATTTTGGGAATAAGCATTTAATCAGTTTCCCCAAAGTGACAAGTTGGAGAGTGTTACCTTTTGTTAGATGTCTATGATTTAAAAAAAATCAAATCTGTCATATTATAGTCACATCTTACAACACCTTGCCCTTGACATGTTTATGACCTAGATGAAGAAACTCTCAGAGGTGGACGGAGAGCAAACAGCACAAGATTATCTAGGATGGTGATAGGTTATGTATTACAGGCAACATATACTGAGGGAGTTAATTAATTTATTTATTTATGAGACAGAGTCTCACTCTGTTGCCCAGGCTAGAGTGCAATGACACGATCTTACTGCAACCTTCTGAGGGAGTTTAGAGGTGACAAAGATCAGAGAAGACAGGCATCACAGAAAAGCTTCGGAGAGGTGGGACCCAATGTGGCTTTGAAAAATGGTCTAACTGTCCTTAACTTCCCTCCTCCCCTGCCTTGAGACCTGGATTCCTCTAATATAGCTGTTTATTCTCTCGTTGTTAAGCACTTAGTTACTTATTTTCATTAATTTTTCAGTTTATCTGTTAAGGTCATGTGATTTATACTTCATAATTAAATAACTTTAAAAAAAATTTTTAGGAGAAAGGGTAGCACTACATTGCTCAAGCAAGAGTGCAGTGGCTATTCACAAGTGTGATCGTAGCATACTGCAGCCTCAAACTACTGCACTCAAGCGGTTCTCCTGTCTCTGCCTCTAAAGTAGCTGGGACTACAGCTGTATGCCACCAGCCTGGCTAAATTACTTTTTTGCACAGTGTTTTATATGGTAGTCTTTGCAGCCACATAGATCAATATTTGAATTCAGGCTCTAGTACTTACTGGCTTTGTGGTCTTGTGGAAATTTCTTACTCTGTCTCATTCTATTTCTTATTTAGTAACAGTCCCAAGCAGGCTGTTGTGAGACTGTAATAAGATGAAGCAAGGGGACACAGAGGATAGTGTACCCCCAAAGAAAGTGCTCAATAATGGCATGTGCTGTGATAGTCACCATATTGATGACAGAGGCAATGGTGATGTTAATATAAACTCATAGAAAGGGATGGCCATGAAGGAACACCTACTTGGTTTTCACCACTTTGTCACTGTTAACTTTACATGAATGTCTGCTCACCAAAAGTCAATTTCATTTCCCTTGACATTTTAGTAATTACTACCTTAGAAACAGCAAAGACAGACCCAGGTACTCAGGGAACTTCTATTCTATCATCTGTGAAGGCATCAACCTTGTGACTCAGATTGTTGAGCAGAGGTCAGGCAATATTCTACATGAGACACTGGCACAAGCACAAGAGAATCTCGGAGCATCTGCAATTAGTTGACAGTTATAATGAGGCTTGGAAACCAATCTAAAGAAAGTTATGCTTTAAATCAATGGCAGTTGTCAATGAGCCTGTGAAGGAATCCTTGCTAGGGTCCTCAGGCTTCTACTGCAACTCATACTGATAACAACAAAAAGAGAAGCCTCCCAAGCAGGTCAGTCTAATTCAATCACTTAAGGCAGAATTATGGTATTAAGTTTCCACATCACTGAACGACCATGGGTTCAGAGGTGTGTACCATAAAATAACTGCGGGTGTTAGACGTTTAACAAGTTGTTTTATTCCTAATTGCTGGCATTTTCCTAACTGTTTTCTTAATTCTAATTTATGTTTTTATGTTCTAGTTTGTTTACATAGCCCATAGTTCCCAATTGCCTTTATTTGCTTAAGTGTTTCTTTAATTTTACTTACTTACTTTTTTTTTTTTTTTTTTGAGACTAAGTCTCACTCTGTCACCCAGGCTGGAGGGCAGTGGCACGATCTCGGTTCACCGTAACCTCCGCCTCCTGGGTACAAGTGATTCTCCTGCCTCAGCCTCCTGAGTAGCTGAGATTACAGGCACCTGCCACCCAGCCCAGATAATTTTTTTGTATTTTTAGTAGAGATGGGGTTTCACCATGTTGGCCAGGCTGGTCTCAAACTCCTGACCTCGTGATCCATCCGCCTCGGCCTCCCAAAGTGCTGAGATTACAGGCATGAGCCACTGGCCTATTTCCATTTTTATATATGTTGCTTTACTTACATAACTCATTGTTTGGAGTGGTCTAGACCTCTCAAACTCCTGACTTTGTGATCTGCCCTCCTCGGCCTCCCAAAGTGCTGGGATTACAGGCATGAGCCACCAACCTATTTACATTTTTATATATGTTGCTTTACTTACATAACTCATTGGTTGGAGTGGGCTAGAAATAACCATAAATCCTCATTGCTAATTAGCCTCATCCTCATGACTGATTAGTCAAGATTATGAGTCTAGAAGGAGGGCAGAGAGGAGTCCTAATAGTGAGTCACAGGATCATTGCATTTTAGAGCTGGAAGGAATCTTAGAATTTAAGGCATCTTTCAGTTAGAATTCTGTGGTTTTGCATCTTCAGCGTTGGAGAATTATGAAAGGTTGACCGCTTGCTCCTGTGCCTTTTGGCAAAAATGCCTAAGGATCTGGTGACAGCTTTAAAAGACAAATTAAGAATAAAGGAAAAACCCAATCAATGACAACTATGAGTAACCCATAATGGGGGCTTGAAAGAAGAATTGGAAACTTGACATATCAATGGGGGAGAGAAGAGCAGGGAATATTAATGAACATGAAGGGGGTTCTTCTTTGGAGGTAAGTAAGCAGAGTGGATTTTTTGGAACTCCCTCCTCAGCAGCTGTGCAGTTTGTAAGGATTTTAGCTTGCCTAACTGTAAGCTTAGCTATTAGCTTTGCAGTGGGGAGTATTTAAAAGTACACACAACATATGAAGGAAAGAACCTGGAACCGAGTAGCCTGCTTCATTCCAAGAATCCATCTGGCATTTAAAGAACTGCTTGTCCTACATTAAACCCTGCAGAGTAAGAGCCATTTTTCATATCCTCATACCCCTATTTTTGGTTTCAGGTAAGACAGCATACTGAGTTTGGGGAAGGAACAAGGAGACTTTTCCGAACCACCGAACCAAAGGACTCATCTAGTGTGAGCTTCATGAATCTAAAATGGGGAATACACATTTAAGCCCCTATTTGGGAAATCAGCTTAAGAGCAATCTCAAGTCTCCACAAGAGGCGGAGGTCCATATTCCAAAATGATGTGAGCCTTCAGTTATTTGTAGATAGAATACAATGGAAGAAGGGGTGTTATAGATACAAAAAATCGTGGCTGGCGTTACCAACATTAAATGACTCGTGGTGATGGGGTAAGTTGACAAGTGAAATCCAGTCTCTTCCTGAACAAATGTATCTTTGTAATGAAAAGCTCGTTTTTGCAGCTTCGGTACATCCGGAGGCATCGAATAGCAAATGCTGCCAAAGGAGTAGTCCCTGGATTATCAGGAGTTGCAGAGTGTGTAAAGTGTTGTAAACCTTGAAATTAGTCCTGGACTGAAGGCACTTTCCCTCCTCCCAGACTCGCTTCCCTCTGACACATTTCCCCTTGCAAAAGAAAGTCTATGGCACTCAGGTCCACTCAGCTCAGACTTCAAGCACGTGAGCGATCACAGGATCCCACCTCAACTGGTCACCCATTGCGGGACAGCGCAAGGCCCTGGTGCTGGCGCCAATGCTGAGCTGCGCCCTCTCGGTTACCGTGGCGACCGCAGGCGGGGCTAGGCCCCCACTCGCCGCTTCCCCGCCTCTGCCCAGGACCTTTCGAAAGCTCCAATTGGGACAACCCTTGCTTGCCTCTGTCCCGCCCCATTCGGCTCTAAGCGCTTTGCGATTGGCCCGGGACGAGCAGCCTGGTACCCAGAGGGCACCACCTCCTGACAGGAAGAGCGGGAAAGTGCACCAGGCGCTGTCCGAGGCGTGAAGCTCACGGGTGCGGCGGGGGAGCACACGGTTGGCTTTGGAGCGAGTTGCCCCCTGTCCCATATACAACCCCCCGCTCCCATGACTGTCAAAAGCATGGAGCAGGAGTCGGGGTGCGGGCACAGCGTTTGTGGGCCAGCCCGGTCTACCCCGGGGGGTTCGGACGTGACGAGACTAGAGCAAGGATCCAGCGACGCACTCCGAGGAGCGGAGCATCAGAGGCCAGAGGGAACGGTCCGGGACCCGGGGGCGGTGCCGGCGGCGGCGGCG